>NC_069659.1:192386250-192704375 GCF_027244095.1 Hemicordylus capensis | reverse complement strand
CATACACAGAGCATGGGCGGACCTGGCATTAGTACTGGAGTGGATCCCTAGAGTGATAGTGCTATGGTCTGACATGTTGCAATGCAGGGTTTAGAGGGGAGCTAGACACCTGGGTAACATAGAGAGCCCATCATAAGATCAATGCCCATGTGTCCCATTTTGTGCAGGCCCTTGGAGGTGGGGGGTTCACACACCCTGACATTGTGTTTTTGGTTTCAGAATTATTTAGGAGTGATGGAGTCCACCTTTCACCCTAGGGCACTGGAGTTTTCTTAGAAGATCTTAGGAAGGGATTGGTTGCTGTTTTGCGTGGTTGGTGGGAGTTGCGGGGTGCTAATTGGCTAGCCCCCTCTGTGGCAGGTACAGTGTGGGGGGGAGTAACATCTGAATTTGGTGAGCACCTTCAGGTAAGCATTTGGATATGGATCGGACAAGTCAGCTCCTTAGAGGTTGGGCAGTTCAGGGAACTCTGGCCCAGTCCAATCTGCTAGGTCAGGCTAAACTCCTCTGATATGCTGTGCAGCTGCCGGGGTGGTGGTGGTTGCTGCTATGGCAGAGACCTGACCTTAGGTCAGCTAAGATGGGCAGCTTCTGCTTTAGAGCATTGGAGCTGTCTTGGAGCCAAAGTGCGTCACCCGTCTGCTTTAGGCAAGCCATGTCCTGTGTGTGCATGCCTTTAGATTCTGCACTGTAGGGGTGGAGAGCCAATCGCAGTTTACATTAAAGTTATGTTTGAATTTATTAATAAAATTGCGGCCCCTTTCACCATACAAACATGTCTCGTGTCTTCTTGGAGTGTGGGAGCAGTCTGGCTGCCCGTGGCTCAAATGAGCCTGTGCAGCCCATTTGACCCAGCCCCATGCAAGAAGCATGAGGCTTGCAGGGAGCTCATTGGCTCTAGGGCCCATGCAGGGGTGGGGTTTGAGCCCCGCTCCCTGTGCCAGCACCCTTCCATCTCAATCCGTTCCTTTCAGGCACCCTCCCTCCCTTCCCTGGGGTACAGTCTGTCACAAGCTCACTCGACGGAATACGCTGGCCAGAGATATATGCTGCAATAGCCAGTAGGTCAGGTTTTAGTCTTTTATTGCTAGAGAGGCAGGTTTAACAGTCTTACCAGGGATACAGGAGTGAGGAGGGAGAAGCCCAAATTCCATGGTCACAATCTCTCAGACAGAGGCTCAAGCCGATTTGATGTGTTGTTTCCAGCAGTTGTTCAAGGCACAGGCTGCCTGATTTATAGTCAGTGACCATGTGCACTTAATCAACACTCCATCCCTGCCAGCTGTCATAGATTCAATCTGCCTCCCGCAGCCTCCTCACGAATCGATCACTCCTTCGTAATTCTCTCACCCGTTGCTGGCGTTTTCCGTGTCTGCGTCCTTGCGGAGATAGTAGCCGTTCAAACTCTGGCTCAGATCCAAACCTTTCTCTCTCAAGGTCACTTGGCCCTGCTGGCCCCTCCGGAGCCAAACAATCACTCTGGCCTGTCTCAGTTATCTCCCCATTCACATCACTGGGCCGCTCCTCCTCATGTGCCCCCCTACCTTCTGGTAAGTTGCCTGCCCCCCACTCCTCTCCAGTGTCCTTGAGTGGGGGCATGACACAGTCTGGGTTGCCGTTTGGGGCTGGGCAGGAATTTTTTTGGTGCTCACCTGATTGGCCCTTGGTGCACATCCTTTTTTGCCTGCCTCTGATTGTACCCTTCCTAGTTAGTTAGTTGAGGTTTCCTTCCCAGTCACAATTTTTGGCAGGTACAGTGCAGTGGGGAGTAACATCTGAATCTGGTGAGCACCTTCAGGCAAGCATTTGGATATAGACTGGACAGGTCAACTCCCTAGAAGCTGGGTGGTTCAGGGAACACTGGCCTTGTCCGATCTGCTCTGTCAGGCTAAACTCCCTGGATATGCTGTGTGGCTGTCATGGGATACTGCTATTGCAGAGACCTGACCTTAGGTCAGCTAAGATGGGCAGCTTCTGCTTTAGAGCACTGGGGCTGTCTGGAGCCAAGGTGTGTCAACCATCCACTTTAGGCAAGGCATGCCCTCTGAGTGTGCATGCCTTTAGCTTCTGTATTGTAGGGGTGGCGAGCCAATCCCAGTTTACATTAAAGTTATGTTTGAATTTATTAATAAAATTGTGGCCCTTTTCACCATATAAACATGTCTCATGTCTGGGTGTGGTACATGTCTCTTGGGTTGTGGGAGCAAGTCCCCTTTGTTCCCATTTAACCTGGGAACCCTTTGGGAATTGACACCCTATTGCTCACTCCCACCCCACTATGCCAACTACATATGGCAAGCCCTGTGAAAACTATTCCTTTCTCAAGCACGCAACCCCAGCATGGCAATACACTAGACACCCAATGGCTTGACCAGATGCTTCCCCACAGCAGCAACCCCCCTCGCCACTCCACTATGTAGGCTAGCATCTCATGACAAATCCCCTGGACAGCTACAGACAGTAGCAGCTCAACCATGGCCATGGCAAACTAAGAAGTCCACACCACTGTCAAGCAAGGAGAACTCAAGAGTGGCCATAGCAGCCCCCAGAAACCAGCACCAAAGAAGCTCCAGGCCATGGCATGGAATGACAAGGAAACAGCCATTCCAGTGGATCTTTGGATAGACCAGGGTGTCCAAAACAAGATTGAAGAGCTATTCCTCAGCACCACCATGTACCACCATATTGCAGAGGAGATGGCACGTTGTGGATATAAGTGGACAGGGGAGCAGTGCCGCGTGTATATAAGTGCCCTCCACCAAAGGTTCAAAGATGTCATGGAAACACAAACTCTCCAAAGGTTCAAAGATGTCATGGAAACACAAACTCTCTGACATGCTTTGTTGCTAGCTGTGCTTATTGTGCCTGGCTCCCAGGAGTCTCCCTGTTTGCAGTGGCCCCTCCAGGCTTGGAGATTGCACTTTGGAGCTTCACAACAACATGAGCTCTCAGTTTATGGCCCACATGGGGACAGGTCACTTAGTTGGCAATAGGCTAGTTGCCCCTAGATTTGGCTGCAAACAATGCAAATTGGAACAGGGATCAGATGCCTACCCCCTCCCTATGTGGGAGCCCCATCTAAGCAGATCCCAGAAGTTAACTAACTAAGGTTAACTTTCAATCAAGGCCACTCTGCACTTAGAGTGAACTGCTTTAACTCCCCTCTTCTTTCACAAGACATAACGACACGCTAATGAGCTGATTATGCCAGGTAGGAAGAAAAGCAGATAAGGCAGCAAAACAATGGTCTCCCCATCACAAAGTAGATGAGTCAATGACGTAGACTCGTTGACGTAGTGTCAATGACGTAGATGTATCTATTGAAATTATTGATACCTGGAGAGCCCGCCCAGGCACAGATGCTCTTTTACGCACCTGCATACTCTTATTTTTCATCACAAACAATAGTGTGAATAGACTTCCACACTATTCATATGCAGGTGTCCCACATAGCTGAGGGACCACCTGCTCCCAAGGGTTACTGCCCACTTGAAGAGGTCATCTGAGGGGGCTCTGCTCCGGGTGTCAACAATGAGGGAGGCTCGGCTGTCATGCACGTGGAACAAGGCCTTCTCTTTTGCTGCCTCCAGACTCTGGAATGCTCTCCCGGTGGCTATTCGCTCCTCAGTCTCCATCACAGATTTTAGAAAGAGTGTAAAATCTTGGCTTTTTGCCCAGGCTTTTATTTGATTCTCTGCTGCTGCTCTTTGTACTCTATATTGCTTTTATGCTTGTGTTTTAAATTTTTTAATCAGATTTGTTTTATATTTTTAGCTTAATATTTTAATTGTGTCTTTTTTTGTCTTTTTTTACAATCTTGTTTTTAAATTTTGCTGTAAACTGCCTTGGGATTGTTTTAATGAAAGGCGGTATATAAATGTAACAATAAATAAATAAATAAATAAATAAACAAACAAACAAACAAACAAACAAACCCACACTGGGTGTTGAATAGCACCCCAAGCAGCTCTTCACTGTCCCTGCCTAACAGTTCTTGACTTGCTCTAATGGAAAGCTAATTGCACATGGGTGCAGTTCTCACTGAACAAGGTGTAGGTCGATCGGTCAGTCAAATAGGGTTTTGTAAAAATATTTGGAATGTTGTATATAATATAAAATTGCTTGAATCTCACTCACTCACAGACTGTTTGCATGCCATAAAACTCCCACACCAAGCCACGGAAGATAGAACACACACAATTTTTGGAAGTAGGTTCCAGATCACACTACTTTTAAAACAAAAATCCAAAACCCCAGAAAAAATGATTAATGTCCTGGAAAATGTGGAAACACTCTCCCATTGAAACGTACAAGGAATGATAACTCATAGAGCTAGGTATCATAAAGTGTAGAGTAACAGAGAGATAAGACATTAATATGCTTGCAAACCTCAAGCCAGGGTATGTGTGTACACGTACATATGTATGTATGTACATGCAGTCACTACATATATTTACTAACATGATGCATAGCATTCCAGCACCAGAGTGCTCCACACTGGGGCTGCTGCAGACTCATAAGGGAGCCCCAACACTGTTGAGAACAAGCGACTGCAAGTGCTACTGCAGTTTCCCCCATTTTCTGCAATGGGAATGACTGCAGTAGTGCTGTTTATGTAACTGCTTGTCCTGAACAGCGTCAGGGCTGCCTAATGTCTGCAGCAGCCCCAGCACAGAACATTCCAGTGCTGGAACACTGTGCATCATGTTGGCTCTAATTTTTTGGACTCTGAAACCCATTAAAGAGTACCCAATATATGCAAATTGACAAATGACACACAACTGACCATTAGTATGTACTTCACCTAGAAAAGTAATCACTTCCACATTCAGAAATGGCACCTTTTGTGTGCATGCAGATTAGGCTCCTGAGTACAAAATTAATTTCTGACATGGCCCCTCAGGGCTGCTGCTCCAATAACAGAGATATGGGAGAATTCCTGTATCTTGTCAGAAGGAAAACAACATAACCCTGCCCCATCATCAATCATAAATTCAGGAAACAATCCAGCAGATCACAAGTTATTTTAGCTAGAAGCCTTTTTCAGATATTTGCACCATGGGCAAGTGATTAATATCAGAGCTGAACTGAAACTTCTTTATAGAACTTTGTGATAAAAACTGGGGGCACTGAGGGAGGGACTGGGAGGTTTTACGAAATTGCCCTTGACTCACTTTTTTCAGTGATGCTGCCGTATTTTGGTTTTGGCTTGTGGCTGTAACATTAAAGAACTTGAACTTGCCATATTTTGTGGTTCTGATTATGGTGGCACCCAAGAGTCTCAGCAGTTGGTAGAGACACCACTGAGACACACTTTGGAGAGAAACCATGGAAGCCACTAACCACTGAGACTCGGTCTTAGGTTCCACCATCATGCAGGCCACATTGCCAGGAGCGTAGGGAAGCCACTGGAGGCCCCGGTTCAGCTCCCTGTTGCTGCCTCCCCAGCCACGTCTTATGCATCTGACATCAGACACAGGGGGCGTGGTGTGCTCGCAAATGGAGCCATGTGCCCCATTTTCAAGGATATTCCCAGCCCTGCCAGGAACGCGGATCCTTGCCTATTAAAGCAGGGAGAGCTGCTCCAGGCCTTCCTACAAATGCGGCGCTGGGCAGAATATGCTTGAAAATTGGGTGGTGTGGCTCCATTTGCAAGCGCACCATGTCCCCTGCATCTGATGTTGTTGGAAGTGAAGGACTTTGCGCTGTCTCTTGTCTCAGTGACAGTGGAGGACAGACTAGTGAGTCAGAGGGCTAGAGGGTCAAGACATTGGTCATCCCTTCTCTACTGCTCTGACACTATCCCTTTGGAATGTAGATTGCTACTCCTAGGGACACTTCCTTCCTTCCAGCCACTTCCTTCCTCTCTCCCTCTTCTCCTCCTTTCCTTCTACCTTGCAACATGCAAGCTCCTCCCCCTGCACCATGTGTGCAAAGATGCAGAATCCATCTGCATCCAGCTAGCTAGCTAGATTAGAGATCCTAACTCCTCACTTTCCTATCTAGAATGGAGTTCTCTAATAAATACCATTTATATTGATTTGGATCGATGAACTGGCTCCAAGTTACTTTACTCTCAGCATACACGCATGCCTAACCAAATTCCACTGTGTTGTGCCTCTGTGCACTCTGCTATAATGAAAAAAGGATTCTCTTACCAGAGAGAATTCCCAACAGATGTCAGATGTAGGGGGCATGGCTGGGGTATGAGCCATGGCCCCTGAGCGCGGCAGACCAGGTTCTTTGTATCCATTCGTGCAATGGTGGCTCTGCCTGTGCACATTGCTCTCACTCTGACTTCATGAGAACACTGTATCATTTTGCTATCCATCATCATATCTTGAAAAGCCCCAGGTGGACCAGAACAATGAGTCTGAAATGCATTACTTTTCATTTTTCTTTGATTGACCAGCAGGTGAAATTTAGTTTAATCAAGAAGCCAAGGGATTATTTCACGCGTGCATATTCATCACCATCAGATTAAGACTCTGATTGTGTGATTTGGCCATCACAATTTTAACACTGCATATAACACAGAAATGACGGAGATTATTAATTTGCAACCATTCTCCCCCCCCCAATGTTTATGCAACAGGAAACACCCTCCCTTTAATGAAGAGCTATTCAAATGTGATTTTCCATTTGAAAAGATCTATCACCAAGAATTTCAGTTCTTGTCTGCAAGAATGCCCAATTTAGAAAACTGTAGTACTTCCTCACACAGGTTTATTTTGAAAAAACAAATAAGCAGACCAATTTAGCTACCCAATAACATTAGTGTAGCATATTTTCTCAGAAAAAGAAAAGCATAAGTGGGGTGGGGGAACTCAATTTGCCCTTTGTGTAGTGACAGAAAAAATCTCATTGGTACATATTCAAAATAAGATTTGTCTGTGCCTCCAGAGTACCTAAGAGGAAGAGAGGCTGATCACCTTAGAGAGATGGTAACAAACTTTAGGCATTTTATAATGTAGCCCTGAGAGTGTTAGATTCCATATTGTATACATTACCATTCTTTGGAGCAGAGAGATAATCTTTCATTTCCTCCTCTTTCTTTGGGGTCAGAAAACTATGGTGTTCAGAAGTTGAATTCCACTTTGCTTCATGATCTTTTGGACAGCTGTTGCAGACAGAGAAATTGAATGCCTCAATAAATAGCAGATAGCTTGTGGATGCAAATAGCTAGACAATAAAGCTAGACAATAGTGGTGAAGTGTGTAAAGACATGTAAAAGGTCTCAGGTTCAGTCTCTGCAGTTAAAAGAATCTCTGGTAGGAGGGCAGAGAAAAACTTCTGCCAGGTGATAATGGGCTAGATGGATCCATAATCTGTCTCATTATAAAGGAAGCTCCATATGGAAAGCAGTCTAGTGGCTTTTTAAAGAGCTAACAAACTGATGCATGTGTCCAGATTTCTGGTGGTTTCTGGCCTGTTTTTTTGTTTTGTAAACAGTAAATAGATAAAGCAGTTGGGTACCACAATGGGGAGAGGGTCCTGATCCAGATCACTCCCAGCTTGGCACCAATGAGTGCTTTTTTCTATTTGTAAATGAAAAGTAGGACATAAATATAGTAAACACACATATAAGGCTTCTCTCCTATCTACTATTCCTGTTTCTGCTTTCTTGGGTTTGTCTTCCAGTCCCTCCAGATACCTGAGGCCTCGGTTGCTTTCATTTCAAGCAGAGTGCTCACTGGGACAGAAGTAATACCTCACAATGTGTAGAACACATTGTCAGGCAATGGCTGGCCCAGGCCAGGCTGCCGCTGGGAGCATCTGAATGAAGACAGACAGAGCAGCAGGATAGGGCCAGTTTCTCTCCCTAAATAAAGAGAATTGCCACATTAAAAGCTGCCTCTTTGCCAAGTTAGCAGGGTGAAGTATTACAGGGTGAAGTATTAACTAGGGCAAAGTACTTCAATGTTTAAGAATATGTTCATTCTTCAGTAGGTAAAAGCTTCTGAATTTAAAAATGGCTATTCAAGGCTGGCTTTAGAAAGAGCACACCACATTGTGGGTGCTGGGCAGAGGTGCTGCCACAGTTTTTACTTCACTGTACTAAGTTTTGTCTTTGCTACAGGGCTTACATGCCCTTTAAGGTAGGGCTTCTCACATTTTTTGAAAAATAAAATCAAACTGAATTTTTTTGTCTTGTAAGTGCAGATAGCAACCAAATGAATTGTATCAGAATCTTGTCAAAATTCATTTGGTTTCCTTCAACATTCTTACAGAGGTGTTTGTCTCAGCAGGATACTCCAAATGCTAGAACATGTTTTGCTTTAATGTGTCTAGCCACTCTGGTTAGCACCTTTCCCCTGAAAGATACTATGGAATTTCCATCCTCTTCCATACACTCCACCTGGAATAGCAAAATAGAAATCCAGATTGTAAAAAGAGTGGTACTGCTACCTTGTGGACTCCAGCTGGAAAAGGCAGAACAATAGGCAGGTGATGAAATTAATGCTAGAATTGTGTGTTGCAAAGATGATATCCCACTGTTGTTGAAGAGTACAGAGGACTTTAAGGAGCCTTTGTTGATCAGAAGTGGAAATGGACATGCAGTAGAGGATGGCTCGGTTTAAGCTACTATACAGAATGCTGATAACTGATTCCTTGTGGGGGAGAACCGTCTCTATGACCTGTTAGAACAAAATAAAGAGAATCAGAAATATTCCGATCAGAACCAAGTTTTGCTTTTGACCACCACTGGCACCAAGGGTTCTGGCCTTAGCACATAATGGACAAACACTTTCAGGGAGCAAAAGCAGGTCACCTGCCTTTGACTTACTGCTAAGAATGCTTTCTTGTTCAGTATAAGTGTGGATAGAAGGATATGCCTCTGGGCTTCCTAAAATACCTTCCTTGCTTAGTAAACTTTCTTGCTTCTGGTACATTACTTGATGGGTAACCAGAAAAAAATGCCCATGAAAAAAGCCCACAAGAAAATTGCACACAGAAAAATCCCCACTGTCATAAAAGCACACAAGAAAAATGCATATACGGAGCATTGCTCACACTGAAAAATGCCCACACAGAAAAATACACACATATAGTAATTTGAAATGTGCAATTTCAAGTACCATAAGTATTTATAATTGTAGATAACCATTCATCTCCCTGTTATAAGAATGAATAGGTATTACCTATATTTTATCTTATCGATATCTTGTGATTAAAATATTTCATATTCATATGCTCTTGAGTGCAAATGTTTCTCTCTCTCTCTCTCTCTCTCACACACACACACACACACACACACACACACACACACACACACCCCACAAACAGATAAGGCTTGGGCTGTTTGTTTTACTTTCCTGGGAGAAGATAAGCCCAACAGCCAGCAACTCCATTCTCCTGGTGGCAAATTGCAGTAAAAAGTCAGAGTAGGGGCGGAGCACAAGACCCCAGGAGATCAAATCAGGCTGCTGATGCTTGCTGATGCTCCCCCTGCTGGGAAACAGCTGGAATAGCAGCAGAAAGTTAAGCTACCCCTTTTTATGAAGCTGCTGCTGCCAAAGAACAGCCGATCTGGATCCAAATTCACAGGGGGTGCAACTGCCCCCTCGCACCCCCTCTGGATCTGCTCCTGGACTGGCGCCCCAATAGATACTCATTCCAAACACATCAAGGAAAAGACGTTACTACGCTCCAACGAGGGAATTTTTCTGTGTGGGCATTTTTCGGTGTGAGCAATTTTCCATGTGCGCATTTTCCTTGTGCACATTTATGACAGTGGTTTTTTTTCAGTGAGCAATTTTCTTGTGGGCTTTTTTCATGTGCGTTTTTTCCCCATAGAACCTACTTGATGTCTTGATATTTATCATCACACAAAAATTGAAAAGATATCTTAAAGGGGTGGGGGCAGAGTGAGACCTCACAGCAGAGACATGACTGTTCATCCCTTGCCACCATGAAGTCTTGCCCAGAGTTTTGCACTTTTCAGAATACAGTTGTTTACTTATTATTAATTATTATATTACAAAGATGAGTGAGCTTCTGGCAAGATTACCTTAGATCTGTAAATGAAATATTTTATTTCCCCCAAAACTAGAAACAACTTGTGTGCTCATCAAAACCAATCTGAAAGTCAAAAAAGCAGCCTCATAGCAAAGTGAGGCAGAAATATCTCTCTTGCTGATCTAAGAGTATTGTTTAAAAGAGTGCACCTTGGAAAATAAGAAGAAAGGGAGGGAAAATATCACCTGCCTCCCACCCCCCCACACATAGGGATTCCTCATTCCTGAATTTGTCTTCAAGAAAAGATGAACTTTACAAGGCCCAGAAGTTTTCTTCAACTCAGTTGAAAATGCAGGTGGAGAGTCAGTTCCCTGAATATAACGCAGCTTCCCATTAGTTTTAAGCTTAGTTGGAGAAAAATTCCTGGAAGTAGATTTAGATTAGACATTATGGAGAATTTCCTAATGATAAGAGCTGTTTGACAGTGGAATGATCTGCTTTGTTCAGTGATGGGCTCTTCTTCATTGGAGGTTTTCAGTCAGTGGCCTGACAGTCATATGTCAGCAATGCTGTAGCCATTTCCTTTAATGAGCATGGCGTTGGACTAGCAGAACCTAAAGGTCCCTTCCAACTCTAAAATGCTCTGATTTTATGTGCAATGAAATTTGAATTCAAATGTGCATGATTTCAAGTTACATCATTGCTTTTAAAGGGATGCATATCGGAATGCAAATCTGAATGCAGACAATAATGTTGTTCACATGACCTTCCTCCTTGGAGCCAGGAAGGGCTGGTGAGGAGGTAGGCTCCTACCGGCCTCCCTGCACATGATTTCCCTTCCTCTCAAAGCTCTGCCACTTGTGTGGCACATAAATGGTGCTGCGACAAGCGGCAGAGCCAGGAGCCGGAGGAGGAAATCCCCTGGCATCCCACCATGCACCACTGCTGGGTGCTCTTGCTGTCCAGCTCTGTGCACACTTGGGCTGCAGGCATTCCAAGCGTGCACATGCCTGGGGGAATGGGGTAGAAGGGATGCTTATGCAATTCTACCTCACTATAAACCTGGGTACAAAACCCAGGCTACCCCGGTGAAGGGCGCCAGAATCAGGAATGATCCCAGCACTCCACACAAGCAGCTATAACTAGGTAGGACTGTTTAAGCCTGGGTAGGGCTGCTCATGTGAACAACCTTAATGGCTTCCTACTCCATTGCTTTCAGATGGATGTATCAAAATATGAATCCAACTGAAAACATTATGGAGTAATGCATACACCATAATTATTCTTAAATCTCCAGATATCTGACATACAGCCACCCTTTCCTCCTTCAACCAGCTTGCAGAAAACTATGTAAAAATTGATTTCCCCCCCTGATATATGGAAAGTAAATCCATTTAAAGACATGAGGAAGCTTCAGGATAAGTGTCTGCTGCACAGGAACTGCAATATCTGGGCTAGAAAACAAACCTGTTGAATTACTGGGGGCTCCCAGATAGATGTGCCATGAAATAAAGATGTGATATAATTAGACTTGATAGTAACCAAAGAAAACCATTACCAGCACCAGTTGCTCTACAAGGAATTGGATGATCTTGGTAGGGTCTGCAATGAACATTCCTGCACAAAGCTTTTCTGTTAGCTTCTGGGTAAAATAGGAAACATTCAATAGACTCAAAGGCACAGCCAGCTCTGAAGCAGTTTTGGCATCACTATTCCCTGCAAGGCAGAAAAGAAGGTTGCATTTCAGGAATGAAGTGAAATAAAAGGAAGGGACAGAGGTGTGCCTGCCAATCACAGAAGTGTCTGTCATCAAGCTTGCAATGATTGCCTCTTCAGACAAATGCTGTAACTGTATGAAATACTTTGCTGGATCAGATGAAATACTACCCAGTCCTGCATTCTTTGCATGAATCCCTGCAGGCAGGCACTAAGAGGTCCGTCTGATATTGGACAGTAGTCTAGCCATGTCTTGCATAAATTCAGACTGCAAAGATGCCTTCCTACTCACCTCTTAATGGCACTCACCCCTTAAAATGGAAGCCTTCCCATCATCTTGGCCAGCTACATGGAAGATATCTATTATGGAAAGCAATATCTCGGTCTGGAAGCATCTCTTCTGCTCAGTGGTGGAGTTCTCTGCAGAAACCTGCACAGTAAGATATAGAGTGGAAATCTTGGTTCTACCTCAGGCAAAACACGGCATCAGTCATCTAGGATCCAAAGTAGGAGCTCAAAACACTCCCACTGATCATGGGAACACTTCCACACCCATCATCTATCATATGCCTTCACCTGCATGTCCATTATACACATGCCCAGAATGAGTGGGCTCCACACACAGGTGGATATCATCCTGAGCCTACTCCATGGCTCCCAAGTTGTAACACCTTTGCTTACACACTGCCCAGCAACATACTATGTCACACTCACCTATAATGTCCACCTATACCTGTCCCATGACCTCTTCAGCACACATGCCATGCCCAGCAGCCCCAGACTCTACCAACAGATGTTGGCAGAGAGACTGGCTGCCCATGCAACACTAGCATGGGATGCTACTTGTCCACTAGGATTGTGCACAAACCAGTTCAGCTTTCCTTTTATGGAGCACTGAACCGGTTTGAAAGTCTGGTTTTTGAGCCAGTTTGGAGGCGGGGGTTCCTTTAAGGGGCAGGGAGGGTGTCCTTACCTGCCCCACTGCTTTCCCTCCACTGACACGCTCCCCAAAAGCACTGCTGTGGGGCTGCAGTGTATCTCCTTGCAGCCCCAGTCAGCATTGTATCAGAAATGGCTGACACGTGTGTTGGACATTTCTGGTACAACGCTGACTGGGGAGTGTCAACTTGGGGAGACAAGGAAGATGTGGGGCATGTGAGTGTGTGATTGTGCAACATGTGATGGGGGAGGGGAAAGTGTTGGACAGGTGGCCCTCTCCTCTGAGGATGCCCTCAGACAGGAGGGATTGTTGAGTTCTGTCCTATAACCCAGGGCTGCACAACTTCATTCCTCCGTTTTTGGAGGACAACTCTCATAATCCCCAATCACAGTGGCCAATAGTCAGGTATAGTCAGTGGCCAATAGTCAGTTATAGGTCAACATCTGCAGGAAGGTCAACGTTGAACTGAACTCCCCGTGTTAGCACCCCAGGGATGGTGTTAATCAGATAGAGGGAAATAAATTTGTGCTGGCACAGGGAGGAGATGCCAAGTTGATGAGGAGAGGAAAATTGATGGGTGGGCATACTCTTCCCTGATAGGTCAGACAAGGCTTTCTGATTGCACAACTTGCCTGCCTGTGCAGTCCTGGACAGCTCCTTTCTGCTTGGCTGTCTTCCAGCCCCTCTGCTGGGGTGACTTCCAGGTCAGATGGGTTACAACATGGCTGAGCAGTGGGCAGCAAGGTAGAGATTAAGATGCCTGCCACTTACTCAGACACCTCCTTGCCAGGCCAAGCAGTTCAGAAGCTCCCACAGGCATCCAAGAATGCTCAAAGCTGCTGCAGCTGCTCTCTGTGACTTTGGGGCCATGGGATTTGGGGCTGGTGACATCATGAGCCCATGCCCGACTGAGGCTGCTGGAACAGCATCTGGGCCCTTAAAGGACTGGATGGGTGGGGACCGGGCTGGCAGTGTCTGGATGCAGCCACCCCTGGCCGAGGGAAGCGATTGTGTGTAGAGCTAGGTGGCCAGATTTGGCTTTTTTTAAAGCCAAATTCTGGTTTACGGCCCATTTGACCCACGAGTATACCCCTTAGGTTCTGGCCACCCTGGTGTAGAGCGGCAGAGGACTCCAACAGGAATGGTGATCACCAGTTCTGCCTCACACCCCATCTTGGATGGAACCTCCTGTCCTCTCAACAATTGTGTGAACCAGCGCAATAAATATCAGTTATGCAGAAAACATCTAGTGGGGAAACCCTAAAGAAGAATCCTATTCATAATCAAATTTATGTTGCAGTGTTTTTTAAAAACTGAATAAGCCAGTTCACCTTGCAATAGCTGCTTGCCATCTGCCATTAACAGCTTGGTCTGTGTAAGGGATGGAGCAAGCTCAGTGGTAGAGCATCTGTTTTCCATGAAGAAGGTCCCAAGTTCACTCCCTGGCATGTCCAGGTAGGGCTGAGAGACAACTGCCTGTAACTTTGGAGAAGCTGCTGCCCATCCACGTAGACAATACTGAGCTAGATGGACCAAGGGTCTGACTCGGTATAAGGCAGCTTCCTATCTGGTGGGGGGAGCTGTTGGAGGGGAGGAGTGGTAGGTGAAGGGAGTTTTCAACACTTCTTGCTTGCTACTTCTCAGACTCTCAAAATGATTTCAAACGCTGCTACTAAATGCGTTAGCTGCTAATTTCTTTTTAAAACTATCAGTCAGGGATTCTTCAGACCACGTTGGCTGCAAATGCCTGCCCTTGGGTTCTGCTTCAAGGTGGATTTGCCCTATGCCCTCTTCTCTTTACCTCCCATCCCAATCTAAGCAGAACACAGCACCAAGATACTATGGTTACCAAATGAAATAGACCTCAAGAAGCAGTTCCAAAGGGTGCCACTGTTTCTGGGCAGAGACAACAAGCAAGGTTTCCATCAGAAGGAGGCGTATGAAGTCCCACACTTGCTTCCTGGCAGGGTGCAAGTCTGCACAGCCCCTCTCACTGCAAGAGGCAGCAGCCAGGCTGTCGGGAGATGAATCACCCTCACAGTTGCCCTGCAGAAAGAGAAAGGTTAACTGTGAGACAAATGTGTGTGTCTATATTCAGGCTTCATTTTTCACAAACGAAGGGCAGCACAGAGCACAAAGAAGGTTTAATAGCAATAGCAATAGCAATAGCAATAGCACTTACATTTATATACCGCTTTATAGCCGGAGCTCTCTAAGCGGTTTACAATGATTTAGCATATTGCCCCCAACATTCTGGGTACTCATTTTACCGATCTCGGAAGGATGGAAGGCTGAGTCAACCTTGAGCCCCTGGTCAGGATCGAACTTGTAACCTTCTGATTACAGGGCGGCAGTTTTACCACTGCGCCACCAGGGGCTCTAATAGGACAGATTACTGAGGGTCTTTCCAAATGAGGATTTTCTTGAGCGAGGAACAGCTCAATGCTGTACAGCTGACATTCTCCAAATTATCTCAGCAGGGAAATCCGGATGCCCTTTTCCCAGCACTTCAGACACATGGAAATTGCATTTTTCCAGGACTCAAACAACCAATTATTGTCTCCTACCCCACAATTCAGCCGGCAAAATCTCCTAAGATGTGAGGGTGAACATGTTTTGGATAAACCAGAAGGGGACAGAGTAGAGCCAGGAGTTGAGCAGAAGAAAACACAGGACAGCTTGCCAAATAGGTCAAATGATGGTAAGGGAGATAGCACACAGCAACACCTGGTGAGGGATAGGTGTCTGTATACCAATGCCAGAAGCCTCCAAGCCAAGATGGGTGAGCTGGAGTACTTGGTACTAATGAAAACATAGATATAGTGGGTGTAACAGAAACCTGGTGAAATGGTGAGAACCAGTGGGGCATGATTATTCCTGGATATAAACTCCATAGAAGGGACAGGGAGGGGAGGGTTGGAGAAGGAGTGGCGCTGTATATCAAAGAAGGGATAGATTCCAATTAGTTAGAAAACCTAGGTGGACCAGAATCCTCCATAGAATCATTATGGGTAACATTACAAGGACTGAAAGGAAATGTTTTACTAGGGACATGCTATCGCCTTCCGGATCAAAGCACCGAGAGTGACCTGGAGTTAGAGAAACAAATAAGAGAGGCATCAAAGAGAGAGAGGGCAGTAATAATGGGTGACATCAACTACCCACACATAGACTAGGTAAATTCACAGTCAGGAAATGACAAAGAAATCAAATTTCTAGATACTATGCCCTAGAACAGTTGGTCATGGAACCAACCAGAGAGAAGGTGACCTTGGACTGAATCCTGAGCGGCACCCAGGACCTGGTGCGTGATGACAGTGTCATTGACCCTTTAGGGAACAGTGATCATAGTGCGATCAAATTCAACATACATGCGGGGAGAGAATCACCAAGGAAGTCTAACACAGACACTCTGAATTTCAGAAGAGGAAACTTCTCCATAATGAAGAGTATGGTGAAAGGTAAACTGAAAAGGAGAATCAGGAGAGCCACTTCACTCCAGAATGCATAGAGTTTACTCAAAATCACAACACTAGAACCCCAGTTAAAAAGTATACCAACAGGAAAGGTACCACTAAGTCCAGAAGGATGCCAGCATGGCTAACAGGTAAAGTCAAGGACAGCCACTGGAAGGCCTGTCCAAATGAAGAGAAAAGAAAGAAACACAAGCTCTGGCAAAAGAAATGCAAGGTGACAATAAGGGAGGCAAAAAGAGAGTTTGAGGAACATTTAGCCAAAAGTGTCAAGGGGAATAACAAAAACTTCTTTAAATACATCAGAAGCAGGAAACCTGCCAGGGAGGTGGTTGGACCATTAGACAGTGAGTGAGTGAAAGGGATTATTAAGGAGGATGTGGAAGTTGCAGAGAAGCTAAATGAGTTCTTTGTGTCCATCTTCACGGCAAAGGATAATGAGCATATACCTGTTCTTGAACCAGGCTTTTTGCAGATGGAGGCTAAAGAACTGAGTCAGATAGAAGTGACAAGAGATGATGATCTAAACTGTCTGGAAAAAATGAAAACTAGCAAATCTCCAGGGCCGGATGGCATCCATCCAAGAGTTCTCAAAGAACTCAAATGTGAAATTGCCAACCTCCTTGCTAAAATATATAACTTATCCCTGCATTCAGGCTCTGTACCAGAGAACTGGAAAGTGGCCAATGTAACACCGATTTTCAAAAAGGGATCCAGGGGCAATCCAGGAAATTACAGGCCATATAGCTTAAGGTCCGTTCCAGGCAAATTGATAGAAAGCATCCTTAAGGATAAAATTGTAAAACACATAGAAAAACAGAGCCTGCTGGGAGAGAACAAGCATGGCTTCCGCAAAGGTAAATCTTCCTTCAAAAACCTTTTGGAGTTCTTTGAGAGTGTCAACAAGTGTGTGGATAAGGGTGATCCAGCTGACATAGTATACCTGGACTTCCAAAAAGCTTTTGACAACGTTCCTCATCAAAGACTCCTGAGGAAACTTAGCGGTCATAGGATAAGGGGACAAATACATGTGTGGATTGCTAACTGGTTGAAAGACAGGAAACAAAGGGTAGTTTTAAATGGGGAGTTTTCACAATGGAGGGAAGTAAGAAGTGGGGTCCCCCAGGGACCGGTGCTTTTAAATTTATTCATAAATGGTCTAGAAGTAGGGGTACGCAGTGAGGTGGCCAAATTTGCAGATGATACCAAACTCTTTTGGGTAGTGAAATCCAAAATAGATTTTGCAGAGCTCCAAAAGGATCTCTCCAAACTGGGTGAGTGGGTGACAAAATGGCAAATGCGGTTCAATGCTGGCAAGTATAAAGTGATGCACAGTGGGACAAAAAACCCCAGCTTCACGTATACATTGATGGGATCTGAGCTGTTGGTGACTGACCCGGAGAGGGATCTTGGGGTCGTGGTGGACAGCTCATTGAAAGTGTTGACCCAATGTGTGGCAGCTTTGAAAAAGGCTAATTCCATGTGAGGGATTGTTAGGAAGAGTATTGAAAAAAACCCCTGCTAATATTATAATGCCCTTGTACAAAACTATGGTGCGACCACACTTGGAGTACTGCATACAATTCTGGTCACCACATCTAAAAAAGGACATTGTAGAACTGGAAACCAAGATGATCAGGGGCCTAGAGCACCTTCTTTATGAGGCAAGGCTACAACACCTGGGGCTTTTTAGTTTAGAAAAAAGACGACTACGGGGAGACATGATAGAGGTCTATAAAATCATGCATTGTGTGGAGAAAGTGGATAGAGAGAAATTCTTCTCCCTCTCCCATAACACTAGAACCAGGGGTCATCACATGAAATTGATTGCCAGGAAATTTAGGACCAACAAACGGAAGTACTTTTTCCTACAACACATAATCAACTTGCGGAATTCTCTGCTACAAGATGTAGTGACAGCCAACAACCTGGATGGTTTTAAGAGGGGTTTAGATAACTTCATGGAGGAGAGATCTATCAACAGCTACTAGTCTGAGGGTTGTAGGCCACCTCCAGCCTATCAGAGGATGCCTCTGAATACCAGTTGCAGGGGAGTAATGGCAGGAGAGAGGGCATGCCCTCAACGCCTGCCTATAGGCTTCCAGGAACATCTGGTGAGCCACGGTGTGAAACAGGATGCTGGACTAGATAGGTCTTGGGCCTGATCCAGCAGGGCTGTTATGTTTTTATCCATAGAAACTACCAGATTGCTAAAAAGCTTGGCTGAAGAGATGCATCTTAAGTTGTTTCCTAAATGTCAACAGGAATGGAGCAGCTTTAATCTCAGCAGGAAGTGTGTTTCACAGCTCTGGGGCAACTACAGAGGAGGCTCTCCTTTGAGTCGTCACCAGACAATCTGGCAGCACTCTCCCTTGAAGATCTTAATAGGCGGCGAGGTTCATAATGAAGAAGGCGTTCTCTTAAATACCCTGGGCCCAAGCCTTTAAGGGCTTTATAGGTAATAACCAGCACTTCATATTTTGCCCGGAAACATATTGTTAGCCAGTGTAGTTCTTTTAAATCTGGAGTAATATGGTCTCTTTGGGACTTCCCGGAGATCAATTTGGCAGCAGCATTCTGCACCAATTGTTGTTTCCAGACTATGTACAAAGGCAGTCCCATGTACAGTGCATTGCAGTAGTCAAGCCTGGAGGTTACCAGCATGTGCACCACTGTCTTAATGTAACTCACTTCCAGGAAAGTGCGCAGTTGGTAAATCAGCCAAAGCTGATAGAAAGCACTCCTGGTCACCACCTCCAACTGAGATATCAAAGAGAGAGTTGAGTCCAGAAGAACTCCCAAATTATGAACCTGTTCCTTCGGGGGGCGGGGTGTAACCCTATCCAGAACTGGCAGATCTATCCCATTTCCCAAGCTGTGGCTTCCTACAATGAAGGGGTGTGCAAACAGGTTCGACCTCGGACCGAACAACTGTTGGGGGCAGGGGATTTGCATACTTTTAAAATAAATAAATAAATAAAAATTGTGCGGGCACGGCAGCCTCCAAAATGGCCACCGTGCTGGAGGGGGAAGGCCTGAATGGGCCGAAGACCTGGCTAAATGGCCAGTATAGGCATGAAGGGAGGATGGCAGGGGGAGGGGAAACCTCCACAGACCCCACCACCACCTCCAACAACTCCCCCAAAGGAGGTAAGATTTTTTCTAAAGTGTTTGTGAATCACCCCCCCCCCCGTACTGAACCTGGTGGGTGGGTTCAAGGGGGTGCCAGACCGAACTGGACCAGCCGGTTCCGTGCACATCTCTACCTCTGAGTTGTTTGGATTGAGTCTCAGTTTGTTATCCCTCATCCAGCCCATTACTATCTTGTGGCAGGCATTTAGGGAAGTTATGCCATTGCCTTATGAAGCTGACATGAGGAAACAGGTTTGGGTGTCATCAGTGTACTGATAACACCCTGCACCAAATCCCCAGATTATCTCTGCCAGCCGTTTTATGTAGATGTTAAAAAGCATTGGAGACAAGATGGACCCCTGAGGGTGACCATGTAAAAGCTCTCACTTTGTAGAGCAGTAGTCTCCAAGTAACACCTTCTGAAATCTGCCTGAGAGATATGAGTGGAAGCACTGCAAAGCAATGCCCCCTGTGCCCAGTCCCCCCACTTGATCCAGAAGGATACCATGTTCGATGGTATCAAAAGCCGCTGAGAGATCCAAAAGGACCAACAGAGTCACACTCCCTCTGTCAATTCTGGAGATCTCTGTCAATTCTGTAAACTCTGGAGATCATCCATCAGGCCAACCAAAGCAGTCTCCACCCCATAACCTGCCCCAAAGCCAGTTTGAAATGGGTCTAGATAATCAGTTTCCTCCAAGACCGCCTGGAGCTGGGAGGCCACTACCTTCTCAATCACCTTAGCCAAACAATCTCATACAATTCATATTGTATGAATGAGGGAGGCTCCGTTGTCATGCATGCGGGACAGGGCCTTCTCTGTTGCTGCCCCCAGACTTTGGAATGCTCTCCCAGTGGCCATTCGCTCCGAGGACTCCATCACAGTTTTTAGAAAGCTTGTTAAGTCTTGGCTTTTTATCTAGGCCTTTACATGATTGTTTCTATTGCTGCTTCTGTGTGTTTTTACCTGTGTATAGTTTTTTATGTTTGTATTTTATATATTTTAAATCAGATTTGTCTCATATTTTTAGCTTAATATTTTTAACTGTCATTTTTACTGTATGATTTTTAACTTTTGTAAACCGCCTTGGGATTGTTTTTAATGAAAGGTGGTATATAAATTTAACAATAAATAAATAAAAATAAAGAACATAGAATAGCCAAGAGAATTTTTTTCTGTTACATCTCAGATCAAGGGGATACATGGGGAGGAAGTGCTCTCTACATTGTTGTATATGGTCAAATATACAATATATATAGTATATTTAACCATATATAAATATTCATTGTATTCATTAAGCCACTTAGAGCTTTAGAAGTCAAGCCAGCACCCCATACCCAGAGGCCTCTGTGAACTCAATGTTCTCAACCACCATTCCTCATTAGTAAGCAAGTTGCCACACTGTACACTAATTGCCTCCAAGGCACCTTTACAATCCCATAATAATATTAAGGTCAATAATATTCTGAACCAAAGGTGGGGTTGGGGAGAAGTCTAGTTATGTAGCAAGCATGAGGGTCTGTTTTCATAATCCTCTTGGCATGTGACTACCACAGTTTTCTGTCAGCCCATGGCAGCTTCACTACCACAGGCTGAGACACTCATGTGCAGGTGCTGAAATCAACCTAAGTAGCTTTGAGCATACTGCTGCTTGCCAAGCTACCTCTTATGGCAACATGATAAAAGTCAGCTGGGCAGACTGCAGTGTATGAGGTCAGCAGATTCATGACCTTTTCCAATCACAAGCATTGGCTGACAGATAATGGTGGCTGCCAGGCATTGAGAAGGTCATGAGATGGTCTGTGAAGGAATTAGGCCTAGACCTCTTGGGTGTCTGTAAATAAGCCCCAGTATTGTATCATGTATTAATATTCCCAAACCTCTTTTTGTAAATACTGTAAGCCCTGATATTATATTCCCAAAACTTCATTACTGTAAATAGGATTATGGTTGCAAATCCTTGTGAATGGAGAAAGCTGGCAGGGTCAAATGTTCATTCTTGTTTTTCTGTAGTTTCACATTGAAAGGTTTCATTTCTTGAAAGGAGATTTCAAGAAATGGAGGGAATTTTTGTTTGTTCTGATTGGATGGCTTAAACGGTTGGGCCGGATAACTTGTATATACTGGGAGTGTTTTGAGAAGGAAGAGAGGCAAGTTAACAGAATCCTGAGAGACAGAGGCAAGTCAACAGAGTCCTAAGAGAGAGTCCTGGAAGTCGGAGAAGTCAAGTCTGCTGGAGAGAGTCTGAGCTGAAGAAGACAGAGAGGCTATTCTGTCATTCACCAGAAAGCGGGCTAAGGGAGCCTGTGGTTCCTAAGGGCTTGCAGGCGAGCCTGTGGTTCCAAGGCGGCTAGCCTGCCTAAACCCCTCCTCTTAAATGAGGTTAACAGAGCAAGCACTCCATTAACCCTGTTTATTTGCTCATGTGTTGCCACGGTGTGCAGCGACACATGAGTATGCCCCTGGCCAGGAGGCTATAAGCAGCCTCCCGGTTTTGCCCCCCCCCGAATGCCCCATGCACTCACATGGGGCATCCTAGGACTTCTGAAGGCTGAGTGGCCCCTGATCCTCGCAGCCCCCACCAGTTCTGTGACAGAGCCAGTAGTTGTGTGGGTGACTGATCTGGCTGCCCAGGGCTACAGGTTTCATTGTTTGTGGGGAGAGCGGGCTGAGCCCACTCTCCCCACAAACCACTGTGAGGCGCTTCACACTGCTCGTGTGAAGTGCCTCAAAGAGTCCTGGAAGTCAATCTGCTGGAGGGAGAAACCCAACTGAAATCACTAAGAAGAAAAAGAAGAGCCAGACTGGATTGAGCCCCAGACCTGTGCTGTAATCAGAACCACCCAGCAAGCCAGAAGCTGACAAGAAAGCACAGAGGACTTTGAGTACGGACTAGTATAGCATCAGGTAGTAGAGGCGTTTTTCCAGTTTTTATTTTCCCTGACTTGCTCTGTTAATAACTCTTTTGAATTTTTTTTTTTTTTTTGGCTGCAGAAGTAATTTTTTAATCGAACCAATTTTTCCAGAAGTAAATTTTCTTGTTTTTAAAAAATAAAAATTAGAAGCTTGTTGATTGTCTACATCCCACACCTATAAGCCTTTCCACATTACTGAAGGGTGGGTTGTTGTTTTTTAAGGGCTGTTGTAGTGGACCCAGCCATACCAAAAGGTGGCAGAGGGGAAAAGGTTAGGAGGAATAGAGAGCTGTTCTTCCATATGGTCCAATAAGATATTTTAGTTTAATCTGTTCTGCAGCACTTGCTTGTCCAGGCCAATAAATAGTGTCAGATTCTGCCCCACATCTCTTTATCAGAACCTGTTCATACGGTAGTACAGTGTGGATATGTATTGCTGAGACACAGAATCTGGGTGCACTATGACCAGAGGATTGACTCTTCTTACCTGGGGTACCACAGAGGGGAAAATGACCAAAGCCAAGGCTTGAAGGAAGTCTGAGTTGCACCAAAGGAGATCTTGGGAGTATCTGTGATATACCAGACAAAAGAACTGCATGATGTGCACTGGATAGGTGATTTCCCAGGAATCCTCTGTACCTGCTAGAGTCTGGATACAACATACAAGTGAATCAGCAAAACAGAAACAACTACGTACAGATACAAGACATCTTTAAAAGGGTCACTTCTCACAAACAACTCATAGTAGTGGCAATTTTTAGTCAGCCTGTGTTGATTTCCAATGGTTTCACTCTGAGCAAGTGATGTGATTGCACTGAGATCACCTGGATGCCAATGCAGCTTTAGGCCACTAAGTAACCACTAATTAACACTTTACAGTCAAGAGATTGTGCTTTAGCATAGCCCCTATCCATGTCAACGGGACTGCTGAAGTGAAAATCCCAGGGAACAGGGCCCAATGTATTTCAACTAAATGGCTTCCTCAGGAACAATGATAAATTCTCCTGTTTTAAAAAGATGCTTCCTCAGAGTCCTAGGTTCAGAAAAGGACAAGTGAAATGATCCAGGGTGATCAGCACCTTCCCTGTAATGAAAGGTTAAGACACTTGGGACTATTCGATTTCCAAGAAAGATGACTATGGGTAGATAACTTGACAGAGATTTATAAAACTACAAATGATGTAGAGAAAGTGTACAGAGAGAATTCCCCCCCTTATCTCAAACACTACAAGATCATTCACAGAACCTTCTGCTGGGCCGGGGAGGGCAGATGTGGGGGGGGGGAGGCAGGAGAGCACCTGTCTTCCCCCACAGACGATCCAGTTGCCATCCCAGCCATGCAGCTTGCACACCCACATTACTGGCACTGCTGCAAGCCGCATGGCATTCTGGAGGCCAGGAAAATGATTCCCGGCCTCCAGATATCCACAATGCACCACAGGATGAGCATGGTGAGGAATTCCCCCATGAGTCGGGTGCTCTAGGCACCCAGCTCTACATATGTTCGGACTGCATGCAGCCCAAGCATTCACATGACTGGGGACTGGGTTCACACCATTTAACTCAGATAAAAACCCAAGGTAAATTCCCAGGCTACCCAGCCTCGATCCTGGGTCATCATATGAGCAACCCTACCCAAGTAGGGCTGTCCAAGCCTGGGTAGGGCTACTTGTGTGAACAGCCTCTATGATTCACAGTAGTCCAAATAAACTGCTTGGCAAGATTCAAGACAGTAATAACAGACTTCTTCATAGAACATGTAATTTGCATATTGGACTTCTACCACAACATGTGGTAATGACCAGTTGCTTAAAAAGAGAGTAGAAAATACTGCAGGTGGGGAGGTAACAACAGCAACCATTTGCCTGTAGCTAATACCTTTATGGAACCTTTTCTTGCTGTGCCTGCTCCAGAGTCCAGCACCTCTCTGTTCTCCCCTTTCCTTCCCTCCCACCCGCCACTTCCCCATCCCCATTCCCACAGACTCCCCCCACACACACCAGCTTTTTTATTTATTTTCTCAGTGTTTTTACTTTTAATTTGTTTTTTGGGCGGGTGAAATAGCTGGAAAGCTTTTCATTCTGCCCTGCCCCTGCCCTGGCTGTGCCAGCCTGCCACCAGTCTGGAATTCCTTCTTTTTTCTCCTGACCAGTGTGGGGGCAGAAGATCTCCAGGACAACGAGGGGGTAAGTGATTACTTTTTGTTGTCCCCCTTTCCCCCTTTAGTGTTCCTTAAATAGGGCCTCTTTTCGTGTTTGGGTGAGGGGAGGTATATTTTCTGTGTTTTTTCTTTACAGGTTGTTTCTTGTCCTCACAGGTTCTTGCTTAGTTGCCCCCACCCCCATTGTGTATTTTATTGCATTGTTTTTTATTGTATTGTACTGTTGTTGTGGGTGGAGTGGGTGGGTAGGCTTGTTTTAAAAAGGGTTTTCTTTAAATAGGGTTTCTTTAAATAATTTTTTAAAAAGGTTTTCCCTAAAAGGTTTTTTTTAAAAAGTTTCCCCCAATAGGCTTAAAAAAATTTTTTTTAACCCCCCCAAAAGGTTTTTTTTTTAAGCCCCAGGCTCTTCGGGAATGTCTGAGTGCCATGTGGCAAGCAAAGCTTGCAGCAAGGTGGCAGGCGGAGATGGGAGGGGTCCCCAAGCTGGTGTGGGAGGCCGGGGTGGGGGGCTGAGAAGATGCCATCCTGTGGTCCCACAGGTCCCCATCGACAAATTCTTAGGCCTAGGTGAGGTGGTGTCAAGAAGGCTCTCCTATGCGGAGGAGCCTGCTGCCGCTGAGCCAAGTCCTGGACCAGTGGCGGGTCCATCGGGTCGTGCACCGCCAGGGCTGGTGCCTGGGTCAGAGTCTGGCGGTGATGGGGCTCTCCTGCCAGGGAAGCTTCTTCCATGGCAGGAGTGGAGGGCAGGGGCTTGATGGCTGGCAGTGCAGCCAGATTTCCCCTCCCTCCTGCTGCCCTTCCAATGCTCCTCTCGCCACTCAGTGGGGGCCCCACTAATGATGCCCAAGTCGTGGCAGAGGCCAGTGCTGGGTCCTCCCAGTCTGGCTCCGAGGGGGAAGGGTCTGCTGCTGAGGTGGAGGGGGCGGGTCATCCTCCAGTGAAGCCTGGCCCTTCTTCTTCCACATAGGGTGGAATGGGGGTGGGTGATGGCGTTGGGCGAGCACCAGCAGACCCCCAGGTCTGCCATCACCCAAGAGGCCCAAGATGGCACCCAGGATGTCTGAGGCCACCCAGAGCAGTGATGTATGGAGGAATTTTGAAGTCCCTCAAGATGCCCCAACCGCTGCTCGCTGTGTCCACTGCAGGGCACAGGTCATTTGGGGGCAAGGATGCTAAGCATCTGGGGATGACTTCCATGTGGCGACACATGTGACGGCGTCACCCAGATCTCCTTGACTCCACTGGCAGCACTAGTGCACCTCATGTGCCTGCAACTAGTGCTGACAAGGGCAGTGTGCCAGCTTCCATGGAACAGGGCACACTGCCAGTCAAGCGGTGGACGCAGTTGTTGGGCAAGAAGTGCCCTGGTCATGTGGACCCATGTCTACTCACCCGTCTCATAAAGAAGATGATGGCCACTGATGACCAGTCTTTTCAGGTGTTCGAGAACTCTGACTTCCTCCAGATACTCCAGCTGCTAGCGCCTAACTACACCATCCCCTCAAGGACCACGTTCAACCAGAACGTGGTTCCCTCCCTGTATAGGTGGTGCAGGGAGCTCGTGTCAGCCATGCTGGTGTTCAGCACTGGATGGCACCAGTGTGCATTTCACCACTGATCTGTGGAACAGTGTGAGTGGGATGCATGCTGTTTCCCTGGCCTTGACCGCCCATTAGTGGGGTCCGGAGAGAGAGGACACCTCCAGTGGTGCTGCCTCTGGCTCCAGAGCATCCCACACCGCATTTCGGCACACGTGGGCTGTCTTGCACTCCTTGGATGTCAAGCATACCAAGGAGGATGTGGCAGCCATAATTGACCACCAAATTGAGGAGTGGATAAGCAGGTTGCCACATCTCTTCCGAGGCTTCATTATGTAGTCAGTGTTGGAGTGTGTGAACATCCACTGCATGGCACACACGCTCCACTTGACTGTCAGGGATGCCCTTGGCCTCAAGGAGGTGAAGGCATCCAGGGAACATGGCCGCCCCATGGTAGGTGCTGTTGCTGCCACAGCTATGCTTGTGGAGAAGTCCCACAAGATTTCAGCCCACATGAGAAGTCCAGGTGCCTGCATGTCCATGGGCTTCCACAACATCTCATCCACACGGGTGTAGATACCTGGTGGAACTCCACCTTCCTCCTGTTCCAGCACCTGCTGGAGCAGGAGGTGGCCCTCGGCAACCTGGTGAGGAACAGTTCCTTGGGCATGTGCGACCTATCCAATGCAGAATGGAAGCTCATGTCCGAGATGGTATTGGCACTCAAGCCCTTCCTGTTTGCCACAAAGAATTTGTGTCGTGACACCACTCCTCTGAGCCAGGCCCTGCCCACGGCTCTCCTCCTGGAGAAGCTGATGGCTGAACTCCGGACTTCGCTGACCACACCAGAGGAGCGTGCTCTGGCTGCAAGGCTGAGGATTGGGGTTGTCAACAGGCTGGTAGATGAATTGGGTGACAGGGAGGAATATGTCCTGGCTTGTCTCTGTGACTCGACCATCAAAGGCAATGTTGTTTGTGCCCATGACTTGCCCAGTGGAGGGACCTCCTGGTTGATAGAGTTAGGGAAGAGGAGGTCACTAGGACCAGCAGAGACCAGGAGGGTGGTGTTGATGTGCTCCCCTGAGCGTGCACGACCCACACCCAGCAGCAGAAGTGTGGGGGGGCGACTGTTCAACTCCCACCCCTTCTTCTTCTCAGTCCTGCGGCGTGGCATCCCAGGCAGAGGTGCCAGCTCAACAGGCAGTTCCTCCCACTAAATCACCCCAGTGGTTTAAGTGGGTGTGCCTTGGCACCTTGCCCAGTTTGCGGGAGGCTCGGCCTACCAGGTGCACCAGTGCTGCGCAATGCGTTGCCAAGTACTTGGACGAGCCTGTGGAGGAAGACCCTGAGATGGACTGTGCACAGTTCTGAGCAACCCACCACCAAGTCTGGCTGGACCTGACAGTGGTTGCTGCACACCTCCTCTTCTGCCCGCCAACCAGCGTCCAGAGCAAGCAGGTGTTTTCATGTGCTGGTGACGTGGTAACACCTGCTCGATCCTGGTTGGACCCTGGCTTGGTCGAGCAGCTGGTTTTCCTCAAAGTTAACCTCCCCCTGCTGGGCTACCCCAAGCTGGAGATTGAGCTGGGCGAGTGATTGGCCCATAGTTGACCCATAGTGCCGGTCACCTGCCTGGCAGCAGCTTCCACTCATCCCTACCTTCCCCCTTCAGCTGTGCCAAGGTACAGCGTGCCCGCTAGTGCTGTGACTTGGCAACTGTATACCACCCCCCACCGGCGTAGCCTGCTGCTGAACTAGGTCCTGGTTCCACCTGACCACAGCACTCGGAGGGCAGTGGGCACACACACAAAGAGACACTAACTGGTTTGTGCCAGTGTGGGACTGTGTAGATGACATGTAAATATTTTGATGTGTGTTGTGTTGCTTGTTGTTGTACAAAGTTGACTTGCGGGGAGAGGGCAGCGGGACTGCCAAAAGGTATATTTGTAAATATTTCAGTGTGTGTAAATATGTGCTTGTGTAGATAGAAGTGTTGTGTGTGCATGTGTGTGCGTGATTGTATGTGCGTGTGGAGGTTTCTTCTGTTGTGTGTGGGTGGTGGATGTTGTTAGTCGTAGAGGTTTTTCTGTTCCTTTCTGTAGATAGTGTTTTTGGTCTGGTTTGTGTCAATAGTTGTTGTTGTTGTTGTTGTAATTACTGTATAGCTGCTTTATAGATGGATTTGTATATATACAGTACTTGTGTAATGTGTATATATGTACTTGTGAATTGTTTTTATTAATTCCTCCCCCCTTACCTCTCGTATGGTTCTGCTGACACGTACACACACAAGATACACATGCACCGGCCATGATGAGTAAGTGGTCTCCCACCACACCACGTCGTGTGTGGCCTCCACTGACCCGCCTCTGAGCTGGACTTTCCTATCCCTTTAATTTTTTCAGAGCCCGCCCTCTTTCTCCTCTTCTAGCTAGCAGCACACATACATCAAACGTGGTGGACCAGACACTCAGAGGCATTTCTTTCCCCACAGGCAAAACGCATGCATTGCACATGAAGAGAAGAGCAGAAGAACCAGGTGTGTGTTACTGTAAGTTCTCATTCAGTGTGTTGGTGTGTTTTTGCCTTTCTTTGCAGTTTGTGTGCCGGGTTGGTTTTACTGCCTTGCGCAGCCTAGTTAGGTCTTGTTGGTTTGTGCTGTTGTTGTGTAGTTTGTGCTGTTGTTTGGTTTTGCAGTTGTGCAGGCACAGCAGCAGGTCTGTTTCTGTGGTGGGTTTTTTTGGTTTCCAGTTGGTTGTCTTCTTAGTTGTGTCTCTGTGTGTTGCCATGGTGGCCTGCTAGGGGCACAAAACTGGGGTGGTTGTGGGCACCCAGGGGTGCCAAGCACCCACCGAACCCCAAAGCAAATTGGACACTTCTTTGATTTTAGATTTTTCCAATTTTTGCATTGCTCCCATAGGGAATAATGGGATTTGAGGTGCCCCAGCTGGCCTATTCTCCCCTTTGGGGGGGGGGGTGCCAGGGCATCCCAAAGTGGGTCTGGGAGCATGGTGGGCTGTACCATAATTCCCCCCAGGCAGCCCCAAGCCGGTGGAGCAAGCTGGTTTCCCCCCCAGGAATTTGTTCAGTTACTGTCCTTTTAACAAGTCTCTCTCTATCAGAGTAGCTTCTCTGGTGTGTGTGTTAGGGGTGTGCAATTTGGATTTTTGGTGTTTCGATTTGGACCTGAGCCGAAACACCCCCGTTCTGTTCTGTGGCTGAATATGGCCCTCCCGAATCACCCCCCGATTTGGTTCGGAACTGAATTTATTCGGGTCCAAATCTAAATCGATTCGGGGCAAAAAAGTGGGTCCCAGGGGCAAAATAGTGGGGTGGGGTGGTAGTGCCCAATGGGTGGAGGCTACCACCCAAATTTCAGGGGGATTGGTCAAAGGGCTGATTTTTGGTGAATTTTTGAAATTTTAGTGTCTTTGGGGCAGATGGGGGATTAATGTGGGATCTGGGTCAAAAGAGTGGGGTGGGGTGGTAGTGCCTAATGGGTGGAGGTTACCACCCCAATTGCAGAGGGATTGGGCAAAGGGCTGATTTTTGGTGAATTTCTGAGGTTTACGCGTCTTTAAGGTTTCCCCCCTTGAAGGGTGTATTGCTCCGTGTCGGGGGGAAAGGGGTGTCCTAGTGCTGGGTGGGGTTGGTGGTAGTGCCAGGTAGGGGCAAGGAAGCTACCTGAATTTTTTCAAAGGATTTGGGCAGAGGGCTGATTTTTGGCGAATTGTTGAATTTCCGTCTTTAAGGTTTTTCCTCATAAGTTATAATGGAGCTTTCAGCAGCCCCATAAGTGCACTTGGGGGGTGCTGGGGTGGCCCAGAGAGAGTGGATTCATGGTGTCTCATAGAAAATCTCATTTGCTATCATAGAATCCACACTCAGAAAACCTCAGAAACAACAGAACCCTGTACCCCATAGGTTAGAAACCCATGGGGGTGGTTGGCACCCTATGTACACTACACCACCACTCGCTCTGGGCCACCCCAGCACCCCCTAAGTGCACTTATGGGGCTGATGAAAGCTCCATTATAACTGCAGTTGGGGTGGTAACCTCCACCCATTAGGCACTACCACCCCACCCCACTATTTTGCCCCTGGCACCCGAAATTCAAGCAGACGTCACATCCAACCTTTTTGCATTGAAGTCAATGGGATGCAAAAAGGCGGGAAATTCAAATAGACATCATAGTTCAAAACGTGGGGGGGGGGAAGAAGGCAAAAAAATGGAGGTCCGAATCACCCGAATTTTTGGACCCAAAATTCGGGTGATTCAGCTCGTGCCCGAAATTTCTCGGATCTTTTCGTGGGTGATTCAGTTCGGCCCCGAATCACCCGAAATTCGCTGTTTCCCTCAATGCCGTGAGTATGCTACGAAGTGGCTTTGTTCAACATTTACCCTGAAGCCTGAAGCCAAGTATGAATAGCCTCCAGGGGAGGTTTTTCACACCTTGCAACAATGAGCCTTTTAGTCTTCATTAGCCAAGACAAAAATGGTCTGAAGCTCCCTAGATGGTGCAGCAAATACAGAAAGTTAATCTAGTAGCAGCCACTCCCTTACCTTGGCCTCAGAACTAGTACATGAAAGAAGGGAATGGGGTCCCAAGGACCTACAGTGTGCTTAAAAGTTGCTTGGGAAAAGGACCTGAGGACGCTCATCAACACCCATACCACAGAAGTGCAAGAAGTGAAATGTGCATCATCCTGAACTGAACTGGATGGTGCCTATATGGGCTAAGAAATAAACTGGCAATGCCTTTGGGCTCATGCAGAGCACAGAAGCAAGTGGTCCGAGAGGAATTTACTCCTCCCCAAATGTTCCAGAGGTTGCCGGTTTGAATCCCCATTGGTGTGTTTCCCAGGCTATGGGAAACACCTATATTGGGCAGCAGCAATATCGGAAGATGCTGAAAGGCATTATCTCATACTGCATGCGAGATGGCAATGGGAAACCTCTCCTGTATTCTACTAAATACAACCACAGGGCACTGTGGTCACCAGGAGTTGACACTGACTTGAGGGCACACTTTACCTTTAATGTTCTAGGAGGCCTGCTTTACAGACTGAAGCTCAAATACCACCTTAAGCTCTCTACTTTTTTTTTTTTTTAACCCAAAGCAGTCTGGGCTAGGCTGTGTCTGAGCTGCCAAAGTGCTGGTGGAGAGAGGCTACTTATCAAGTTTCTCTCATCATTTTTAGATCAAATCTTTTCTTGTGTTTAATGGCAGTAGCGGCCATGGGCAAGAGGCCGCCTTTAAGCATGAATTAATAGGTGCTCTGGATGCACCTGCAAGCTGCTCCTGGACAGTACACTGCTGCTCACACGTGGGGGAAGTGGAGGATCAGCTCCAGCACTCCCCTGGCTGCCAGTGGGCGATCGGCTCCGTGGAAGCCAGGTGAGCGGCAAAACTGACTCCCCGCCACAGCATGCTGGGTGGCATGCTGCTGCTTGGAACAGCTTGCAAGTGTGTCCAGAGCAGACGTAAGCACCGACTAATCTATGCTTAAAGGTGCCTCTTGCTGCTCCCACCACCCCGGGGGTGCCTGTACCAGCTGCTACTGGTTTATATGATGATATGGAGACTCTGTATCTTTCCCTGTCAAATGGATGACCATGCATCAGGACGGGGGAAGGGCAAGGATTTTAAGCTAAAAAGGGACCAAAGGGAAGAGGGTTAATAGCCTTTCTTCAAGCACCCACCTACTCAGAAATGGTTTGAGGCTGCTTTGAGTTTTGAGAGAGAGAAGAAGAATGGAACTACATGTGATGTATAGTTTGCACTTCTGATTTGTGGAAATAAGCAAACAAGGAAAAGTTGGTCAAATCACTGGTATATTCATTCACCTTGGTGGCAAATGAACTAAAAATTGCCCAAACTTGGCACTCTCACTCCCAGTGTGCTCCCACCAACGACAATCCAGCCCTCGATATTTTCAGTATGGTACTCACCCGCTTCACCATGGACTTCACCATCTCCAGCAGCAGAATTGCTGCCTCTGGACACAACCCAGCTCTGAGTACAGCCTCTGTATGGTGGTTCTGCAACAGCCACTGGAACACTGAGTCCAGATCTGTCTAAAGAGTGGCATAATGTGAATCTATAGAAGGACTGCCTTCCATGTCCAGAAGCATCAGTCATGTACTCCACCAAACACTCAGGATGTCTCTGCTGCTCCTGTTAAAGCACTTAAGTTTATGGTCCCCAGAATAGGACTACTATCTCCTCTTCCTGTTCCTTTCCCCCTCTACAGCAAAATATCCCTAAAAGTGAAATTTTCACTGGGAGATAAAATCTTCATCGTTCCCTCCAAATAGGACTCTGGGAACAGCAGACACTCTGGGAAGACCAGACACAGCTAAGAAGGTGAGCAAGACTTTCTAAACATCTAGCCTTTTCCCCTTCAAACAAACTAACAGGAAGAGGGGAGTTTTGCAGGGGCTGTTTCTCTTTAAGGGGTAGGTCTCTCTTTAAGGGGTAGGTGTGTGTGTGTGTGTGTGTGTGTGTGTGTGTGTGTGTGTGTGTGTGTGACTTGTTAGGGTTACTTGTTAGGGTTAAGATATCACAGGGCTAGGAGTTCTTAGGGTTACCAAACTCCAGTGTTTACTTAGTGGCTGCCTGGAGGGGGTAGAGTCAGTTAGGGCTGGGAGAGGCCCCACATTCCTTTCCTTTGACTCACATCCTGTGAGACAGTTGGAAGGCTACTCTACATATGAGGTGAAGGCCCGAGAGCATAGTGAACAGAGCACAGCCAGCAGGGATAGCAAACAGGACGTAGGAGTTTTTGCAGGAATTTAGCGGGAAGTGTGCGGGGGAGCCTGGAACAAGCCCCTGCGATAACAAGGAGCACAAGGAGCCTGGTGGAGAAGAGAACGTAAGTACATATCCCTCCCTCGTATCCCTCATATTCTTGGGAAAGGCTGTTTGGGCAGTTAAATAGTTGATCATTACAGCTGAGACCTATCCTAATAAACTATTTAATAAATGGACAATAAGCTCCCTAAATACTGTAAACAGCCAACAAAAACAGTATGAAGATAGAAGGTCAGCAGGGGAAAGGGCACTTCCCAGTGTATTGCACAGAGTGCCACATGTATGACTATTTGCCCCATGGGCAGAAGTCATGGGTGTGTGCTCGGTGCAAGGAGCTCCTGGCTCTCAGGGAACAAATCTGTTCCATTGAGACCAAGGTGGCGCATCTGGAGAAGCTCAGAGAGCTTCAGAGGCATGTGGACGAGACCTTCAGGGATGTGATAGAGGCATCCCACTCCAGGGCTCGTAGCTCCTCTGCTGTCAGGGAGAATGAAGGTCATGGGCAAGGAGGACATCGGTCTGAGGAAGAGGGAAATGCTCCTTTAGAAGGGACCCCTTCCATGGATGATGAGCCCATATCCTCTCGCACAGGGGATATTCCTCTGGGGGGTGGGGGGCTCCTTGTAGTTGGTGATTCGATCATTAGAGGGATAGAGAGATGGGTTTGTGACCCGCGTGTTGACCGCACGGTGACTTGCCTGCCTGGTGCAAAGGTTGCGGACATTACGCAGCATCTAGACAGGCTCCTAGGCAGTGCTGGGGAGGAGACAGCTGTCGTGGTGCACGTCTGCACCAACGATGTGGGGAAATGCAGTCGGGTGGTCCTGGAAGCCAAATTTAGGCTGATAGGTAGCATTTTGAAGTCCAGGACCCCCAAGGTAGCATTCTCAGAAATTCTATCTGTTCCACGCGCAAGTACAGTGAGACAGGCAGAGCTGAGGGGTTTCAATGCGTGGATGAGATGTTGGTGCCGGGAGGAGGGGTTTAGATTTGTTAGGCACTGGGACACATTTTGGGGCAAGCAAGTCCTGTACAAAAGGGACGGGTTGCACTTGAACCAAGATGGAACCAGACTGCTGGTGCTTAAAATCAAAAAGGTTGCAGAGCAGCTTTTAAAATGACACCTGGGGAACAGCTGATGGGAGCTGGGCAGTATCCCATTTGGCAAAAGCCATCCTTTAAAGTGTGAGGGTGCAAAGAATTCAGATAAAACAGAAGGGGACAGAGCCAGGGGCATATCTAGGGTGGGGCAGGCAGGGCACGTGCCCCGGGCGCCACTTGCAGGGGGGCGCCATTTTGTAAAATTAAAAAATTTAAAAAATTGGCTCCTGAAAACAAAATGGCCACCGTGCATGCTCAAATGGCCTCTGTGAGGCCCTAGGTCATGCCAGGCCTTGCAGAAGCCATTTGAGCATGTGCTGTGGCCATTTTGTTTTCAGTAGCCTTTTTAAAAAAAAAGATTATTTTTAAAAATGGCCACTGTATATGCTCAAATGGTCCTGCGAGGCCCTAGAGGCCAGTGGGGGTAAGGGGAACCTTTGCAGACCCCCCCCCCACAGCCTTTAGGGAGCCCCCCAAAGGAGCTACAGGTTAAGAAAAATAAAAACAATTAATATCATATAAGACACTGTACACATATTCAGATTGGCACTATGTACAGAGAACCAGGGCTTGTGAATACTGAGCTGAAGCTTATGAGCTAGATTGTATTCATTTGCTCTTACTTTGCTTCTTGTGATAAGTGAGTTAAATGTGATCTCCTAATAATATGGCTATTAATGGTGAGTTTGTCTTTGAATCAGTGTGAAATCCTTAGTATTAAGGCCACTGGGAGTTTCTTGCTCTCTTTCTCTCATTTTAACTGTCTTTCTGAAAGACTAGAATATATTCCAAGCAGTGACACAGTTTACTCTGCATATCCTTTAATTATTTTCAGAGTATCTGGGAAAAGTCAAATTCTCCATTTATTTTTAAAACTTATATAATGGTGATGCTACAATGCATAGTAGAGAATTAGACAGGCACTTCTGTTTAGTTTTCCAAGTACACCTCCACATAGTATTTGGGTATTTCATGAGCCCCAGCATACTGAAATTTGTAGTTTCCCAGCATTTTTTGGTCTGGCTACGTCCACTGCTAAATAGTTTTTGAAATATTAAAAGATTAACGAGCTTGACTTGTATTTTTGAGCTGATATTATGGTAAAGTTATCTGAAAGATGGGTGTCAGATGCTTGGACAGGGGGCGCAATTTCAGTGTTTGCCCTAGGCGCTATTTTCCCTAGGTATGCCTCTGGACAGAGCAAAACCGCATAAAGAGCAGACGGGAGCCTGTGCCAGCAGGTCAAAGAGTCAAAAGAATAGCATACATCAGGGGAGAGATTCAGTGTATAGGTGCTTATATGCCAATGCCAGAAGCTTCCAAGCCAAGATGGGTGAGCTGGAGTGCTTGGTTGCTAATGCAGAAATAGATATAGTGGGCATAACAGAAACATGGTGGAACAGTGAGAACCAGTGGGGCACTGTTATCCCTGGGTATAAACTCTATAGAAAGGACAGGGAGGGGCGCCTTGGAGGAGGGGTAGCACTGTATGTTAAAGAGGGGATAGAATCTAACAAGCTAGAAAACCTAGGTGGACTGGAGTCCTCCACAGAAACCCTGTGGGTGACTATACAAGGCCGGAAAGGGAACGTGCTACTGGGGACGTCCTATTGCCCTCCTGATCAATATGGGAGTTGCAGCAGGAAATCAGGGAGGCGTCTAGGAGAGGCTGGGCTGTAATTATGGGTGATTTCAGTGACCCACACATAGACTGGGGAAATTCACAGTCAGGTCAGGACAAAGAGGTCAAATTTCTAGATACACTAAATGACTGTGCCCTAGAACAGTTGGTCATGGAACCAACCAGGGAGAAGGCGACCTTGGATCTAATTCTGAGTGACACCAAGGAGCTGCTACATGATGTCAGTGTCATCAACCCTTTAGGGAACAGTGACCACAGTGCCATCAAATTCAGCATACATGCGGGGAGAGAATCACCAAGGAAGTCTAACACAGACATTTTCAATTTCAGAAGAGGAAACTTCTCCAAAATGAGGAGAATGGTGAAAAGAAAGCTGAGGGGGAAAATCAGGAGAGTCACTTCGCTCCAGAGTGCATGGAGTTTACTCAAAACCACAATACTAGAAGCCCAGTTAGACTGTATACCCAAAAGTAGGAAAGATACCACTAAGTCCAGGAGGATGCCAGCATGTCTAATGGGTACCATCAAGGAAGCCATAAAAGGGAAGAAGACTTCCTTCTGAAATTGGAAGGCCTGTCCAAATGAAGAGAACAGAAAGGAACACAAACACTGGCAAAAGAAATGAAAGGTGACAATAAGGGAGGCAAAAAGAGAGTTTGAGGAACATTTAGCCAAAAGTATCAAGGAGGATAACAAAAATTTCTTTAAGTACATCAGAAGCAGGAAACCTGCCAGGGAGGCAGTTGGACCATTAGACAATGAGGGAGTAAAAGGGATTATTAAGGAGGATATGGAGGTTGCAGAGAAGCTGAATGAGTTCTTTGCATCTATCTTCATGGCAGAGGATACTGAGCATATACCTGTTCCTGAACCAGGCTTTTTAGGGATGGAGGCTAGAGAGCTGAGTCAGATAGAAGTGACAAGGGATGATGTTCTATACTGTCTGGAAAAACTGAAAGCTAACAAATCACCAGGGCCGGATGGCATCCATCCAAGAGTCCTCAAAGAACTCAAATGTGAAAATGCCAACCTCCTTGCTAAAATATATAACTTATCCCTGAAATCAGGCTCTGTACCAGAGAACTGGAAAGTGGCCAATGTAACACCAATTTTCAAAAAGGGATCCAGGCGCAATCCGAGAAATTACAGGCCGGTTAGCCTAACGTCCGTTCCAGGCAAATTCATGGAAAGCATCCTCAAGGATAAAATTGTAAAGCACCTAGAAGAACAGGCCCTGCTGGGAGTGAGCCAGCATGGCTTCTGCAAAGGTAAATCTTGCTTCACAAACCTTTTGGAGTTCTTTGAGAGTGTCAACGAGTGTGTGGATGAAGGTGATCCAGTTGACATAGTCTACCTGGACTTTCAAAAAGCTTTTGACAAAGTTCCTCATCAAAGACTCCTGAGGAAACTTAGCGGTCATGGGATAAGGGGACAAGTACATGTGTGGATTGCTAACTGGTTGAAAGACAGGAAACAGAGGGTAGGTATAAATGGAGAGTTTTCACAATGGAGGAAAGTAAGAAGTGGGGTCCCCCAGGGATCTGTACTGGGACCGGTGCTTTTTAATTTATTCATAAATGATCTAGAAGAAGGGGTAAGCAGCGATGTGGCCAAATTTGCAGATGATACCAAACTCTTCCGGGTAGTGAAATCCAAAACGGATTGTGAGCAGCTCCAAACGGATCTCTCCCAACTGGGGGAGTGGGCAACAAAATGGCAAATGCAGTTCAATGTTAGCAAGTGTAAAGTGGTGCACATTGGGACGAAAAACCCCAACTTCAAATATATGCTGATGGGATCCGAGCTGTCGGTGACTGACCAGGAGAGGGACCTTGGGGTCATGGTGGACAGCTCGTTGAAAGTGTTGACTCAATGTGCGGCAGCTGTGAAAAAGGCCAATACCATGCTAGGGATCATTAGGAAGGGGATTGAAAATAAAACGGCTAACATTATAATGCCCTTTTACAAAACTATGGTGCGACCACACTTGGAGTACTGCGTACAATTCTGGTCACCACATCTTAAAAAGGATATTGTTGAACTGGAGAAGGTACAGAAAAGGGCAACCAAGATGATCAGGGGCCTAGAGCACCTTTCTTATGAGACAAGACTACAACACCTGGGGCTTTTTCTTTTAGAAAAAAGGCTATTGCGGGGAGACATGATAGAGGTCTATAAAACCATGCATGGTGTGGAGAAAGTGGAGAGAGAGAAATTCTTTTCCCTCTCACACAACACTAGAACCAGGGGTCACTCCATGAAATTGATTGCCAGGAGGTCTACGACCAACAAATGGAAGCACTTTTTCACACAACGTGTGATCCACTTGTGGAACTCTCTGCCACAGGATGTGGTGACAGCCAACAACCTGGATGGCTTTAAGAGGGGTTTGGATAACTTAATGGAGGAGAGGTCTATCAATGGCTACTAGTCAGAGGGCTACAGGCCACCTCCAGCCTCAAAGGCAGGATGCCTCTGTGTACCAGTTGCAGGGGAGTAATGGCAGGAGAGAGGGCACGCCCTCAACTCCTGTCTGTGGCTTACAGCGGCATCTGGTGGGCCACTGTGCAAAACAGGATGCTGGACTAGATGGGCCTTGGGCCTGATCCAGCAAGGCTGTTCTTATGTTCTTATGACTGCAAAGTGGTCTTTATCTTGCTTTTGAGCAAAGATCTGCAATAGTTTTACCCAAATTTGGGAAATTAATAAACTGGATAAGCAGACCCTTCCAATGGGTATTTTGCAAATAGAACATTCATTAACAATATGATAGTGCGTGCTTACAATCCATCAGCTGAGCAATGGCTGGGCAGGAAAGCACCATATAATTGGTTCCTTCTACATATTTCCTGGATCAAAACTTTACTGAAGCTGTATGGGAAGTGTAGATGATCTATTTATTATTCCTCAAAGCATGACTTAGCTTATAAAATAAAATGCAATAAAACAAGTCAGCCTTAATTGTTTTTTTAAAACAGGTTCACAAAACTTTGGTCCAGCCTGACTAATCTTCTGAAATCAGTAAGATTAGCAGTCTACAGTAATAACTGACCACATTCCTTTGTAGATGTTACAGTGAGACCCCTCCACTTCACTGCTTTTAAAGAGTTTACCTTGATATCATCTGGTGGCTCAGACACTGGGGTGGCCAGAAACAGTCCTGACAGAAGGAAGTAGATCTCAGGAACATGAGTACAATTGCTCAGGAATGTCTTCAGCTCCACAAATCCAGACAGCAGGTATGGACTGTATTCAGATATCCGAGTGTGGCTTTCTAAATTGTCTAAACCAAAGAACAAAACACACACACACCCCAACACACAAGCTGCTTAGAAATGACTCACAAAATTTGAATCAGGCAAATTAAAAAATGAATCCTGCAGTAAGAAGGCAAGAATAAGCTGTGCATTGTAGCCTCTTCCTTCATGATCTCCAATGAAAGGTTAAACAGCTATCTGTCAAGGATGCTTTTGATGAAGGCGATCCTGTCTTGGGGCAAGAGTTAAATGAGATGATAAGCAGGGGCCTTCCATCACCATGATTGCCATATTCTGCTCTATTATATATGATAACAGAAGTTTACTGGGTGGGCCTATGTTAGATACATCTCTCAGTCTAACTGAACTCAAAAGGTTGTGCTGAAGATAAAATTGTTTATCACCCTGGGCCCCTTGGAAGATCAGGATATGGGATAACATACAATGTATGATAAATAAATAAATACATGAAATAGGTCATATCAGTGTCACACAAGTAACCTCATAATCATACAATTATTTAGTCTGCTGATCAGAATATGTCAGCTATTGTTTCTGGTGTAGGACTCTAAGATGTCAATATTGTGAGGGATAATGTGACATAGCATCCATTACCAGTGCACATCCCAAAACTTCAGCTCCACATCATGCTTTCCAGTTCTGTTAGAGGATTTGGACCATAACAACACAGTCATGTGCATGCCAACCCAGAAGTAAGTTCTATTAAGTTTTAATTTAATTTATGTATTTATTTTTTTCTATTCCGCCCTTCCAAAAATGGCTCAGGGCAGTTTACACAGAGAATGAATGAATGAATGAATGAATGAATATACTTATTATAAACAAACAAACAAACTTATTCTGTTGAATAAGTTCAACAGAACTAACTTCCATACATGTGAATAAATGACCGCAGCCTAAAAGCAGCAGCAATAGACAGATGTGCAAGTGCCTGCCTTGTGTTTTCACAGTAATTTCCAGAGAGGAACTTGCACAGGGACATGTGTAAACCTCAGGTGCACATCTTAAATTGGGACTCCCTGCCAGCCAAGCTCTAGCACCTTACCTCCTGTGCCACCAAGGTGGTATGTCTGCTGAAGAAATTACAGGTTCAACTGGGCTTGGAAAACATGCCATCTAGACAGCATAACAAGGCCCCAGGTGACTTTGCTTCTGGTCAGGTGCTCTAGTGAGCCAATGAAGTACCACCTGAACCTATAAAGACTCCGCATCTGCTCTTCATTTTAAGCAATTTGCTTCCTAGAGAGATGGTTCCGCCAGGGTAAGCTCCTGCTGCCCCCGTTTCCCAGACTCTGACCCTGGATCTCAGCCTTTGGCTCTGCTCTGATGGTTCATTTCATCCTGCCCTTTGGACCCTGCCCTTTGTATGTAGCATTTCGATCCACTGCAAACCCCCATCACATTCCAAAACCCTGTTTGGAAGCTAGATGTGTTTAGGACATACCCATCAAAATATTCAGCCCCACTGAACTGTTTTCAAGCCAGAGGCCAGCCATCATTCCCTCTTTGAATTTGTGCAGGAGTGTACGATTGTGCAGGAAGTGGAGAAGCAACCTGACTGCCAGTACAACAGTGGCTGGATGCATGTGGCCTTGGGTGAACATCAAGAACCAGTCAGGTCCCAGGGCCTGGAACACCTCTTCCTGCATCCTGTGTGGGGAACACTTAGGTTAAAATATACCACAAACAGATATGAATTGTAATGTTAAATGACCAAAGATCAAACTTCATGTTACATTAAGCACATCATCAGCGCTGACATGCTTAATTTTTCTATACTAAGCAGGAGCTGAAGGAGACCTGGTCTGAATTGGGACCTTGATGTGGGGGAGGGGTCTTTAACCCTTTCCTCCTCACCATAGTCTTGATCAAGATTGCCCATCCCCATAGCTTATGGGAGAAAAAACCCTGTTGGTGCCAACAGAGTCAGGATCACAATCTGAATCAGACTGTAGTGAAGACAAAGGATTAATCCCTTCCCCCTTACATTGTGGTCCCAGTCCCCATGAATTTTACTTCGTACAGAAAAGTTAGAACATCACCTAATGACATCCTTAACAAAATGTGTTGTTTGGCTTTAAGAGTTCCCACATCTGCTGACACTTCAGGGCATTGGAAATCTATAATGCATCCATATTTTTGTAGCTTCACAAATGTCTCTGGGACTAATTTCTAGTGATTATCCCTCTGATTTCAATGGAACCAACTTCTAGTGTGTCTAAGTGTTTTACCAACTTGAAGGTTCAGTGAGAGTTAAGTTCAAATGTCACAGGGTACTGCACATTCAACCTACTTGGCAAAGTTTATGATAGCTATGGAAATTAGAATCAAGATTCAGTCCTAGATGAAGAAGAACTTGAGGAAGATCCATACCCAACCTACTTACTCAGAAGACAGATGAAGTTTGTCTGAATGCAATACATCTAAAAGCATTTTCAACAACTGGTTTCGGAGCCAGATCATTTTTCCAGATGTTTGGCCTAAGGCTAAAAAGAAGATAGAAAAGAGATACACATGAAGTTTGCTACTGATAAACAACCTTGCTTAATATCATTTGTGCATGCGTGATGGCAAAGAAGCAAGAATGACACCTAGGAACTAATTCACAAGGGCTGAATACTACAACTAAGAGCTTTTTCTGTTGTCTTAAAGCAATCCCCTGAACTACACATCATGTTAAAGTTTAAATATGTTGTCTGGCCTTGGATGCTTGGTTTTTCCAAGCAAAATAGCAGCTATGGAGGAAGGGAAGAATCAGGATCGGTTGTGTGTGTGTGTGTGTGTGTGTGTGTGTGTGTGTGTGTGTATTTAACCCTTTCCCTCCACTACAGTGCCAATCCAGACACTCACCAAAGCTGCTATTTTGCCCAGGAACAAAGCTCCTATTTATACCAATGTTCATTTCCAGTAGAAACATCGACTATGGAGGACAGGTAGGATCCAGGCTTTGGCAGACCTTGGGATCTTGGCAGAGGGGGGAAGTGTTAAAGCCCCCACCATTACAGTTAAGAAAAAAAAGTCTTAATAGTAAGAGCAATGAAACTACTTATATTGGAGATTAGAAAGTTCTCCCACATTGGAGGTCTTCAAGCAGAGGTTGGAGAGCTATCCATTCAGGGTATTTCAATTTCCTACACTGAGCAGAGTGTTGAAATAGATTATATACAAGAGCCACTCCAACTCTAGGATTCCCCCCATGTTTTGGTCCCAATCTTGATCACCATTCTCCACAGCTGCTATTTCTCTTAGGATGAACAGGCAACAAAGGCCAAGCACACACTTAATATAATGCTTGGTACTTAGGAGCTATCTTCACATTACTTTCTGTGGAAGCTACTTTAAATAGGAACATAGGAAGCTGCCATATACTGAGTCAAACTATAGGTCCATCTTGCTCAGTATTGTCTACACAGACTGGCAGCAGCTTCTCCAAGGTTGCAGGCAGGAATCTCTCAGCCCTATCTAGGAAATGCCAGGGAAGGAACTTGGAGCCTAGATGCTCTTCCCAGAGTGGCTCCATCCCTTAGGGGAATATCTTACAGAGCTCACACTTCTAGTCTCCCTTTCATATGCAGCCAGGGCAGATCCTGCTTAGCTTAAGGGCACAAGTCATGCTTCCTACCACAAGACCAGCTCTCTTCCCTGCTACCACAAGACCAGCTCTCTTCCCGATAATCTTCATGGCACTGCTACAACACTTTAGTGCAGTGGTACATCACACCGGTCTTCCGTCTAGCATTGAGCATTTCCACATGAGCAGCTTCCCTTTCTGATGGCAGCTAGCACTGGTGTGGGAATGCTCCATGTAACAAGGAAGAAAGAAAGGCTAGACTATGCGACACATTACAGTAAAACTGTGGAAAGAAAGGAACTATGACTATAAAGGCATACTCATCACACACAAAATATACATGTGCATCGTGTACAGAAGGCATGACAGGATGCTGTGGGAGGGGCCACAGCTCAGTGGCAAAACATATATTTTGCATGTAGAATGCACCCTATAGCACTGTGGTCCCAGAGGCACACTAACCCTTGGTCCTCAGGGACCCGGTCTGGTCCTCCAAGGTCCAGGAGGGCCCTCCAAATGACTGGGGGGGGGCCTTGGCAGCCACCCTGTGCCTGTCCCACCAAACCTCCATTCCCCCCCCCAACTCCCCCCCTTTGTCACAGGGTGCTGCACATATGTTGGCAATCTCTAAACTGTGCAGGCACGCCTCGCACTTTGTTAAAGACACTGGAACGGACACGGCCAGCATCCCTCCAGTCTTTCCGCTGCTGGGGGAGGAGGGGAGGAGAATGACTGCTCCGCTCCCCCCTCTACAGGCACCCCTTGGCCGCAGCAAGGAAAACAAGTTGTTTCAAAACCTGGAAGTTTGGTGAAACCCAAAGGAGGTTTCAGGGGCCCTCATGTGCGGGGGGGCTCGTAGCTGGGGGAGCTGGGCAGTCCGGGCACCCAAATCATCTTCGTGCATCCCTGTGTGGTGGTCCTGCAGCCACCACAGCAGCAGCTACCATGGTCAACGTCACCTGCTGCTATTAACAATTACACCATGAGCTTCCAATCTGATGAGCTCTTCCCCATGCCACTATGGAGCCAGAAACTCAGTGAGTGAACAACCCTTGCACCTTGTTGCTGGGTGCCAGATCTTGTGTATCAGCCTTCAGGGCTGTGCATGGATTCCTAAAACCTGTGGCCTGTCTAGCAAGTAACAGCTCATCAGCCTTCAGGGCTATGCATTAATTTCTGAAACCACTGGCCTGTCTAGCAAGTGACTAGGAAACAATGCAGTTCAAAATGCAAACAATGCATTTTGAATACTACTGCTACTGAGGTACTGAAGATTGCCTGGCACACTGAGAACAGCATCTGGCTAGGGTTGTACATTTTGTTTTTGGCCCGAATCCGAAACACCCCCATTTTGTTCTTTGTTCAAAATCAGCCAATCCAAAACACCCCAGTTATGTTCTTTGTTCAAAATTGCAAAATCCGAATCCGAAACGTTTTGGATTTTAAAAAATGGCCCCAGGGAAAAACTAGTGGGGTGGGGGTGGGGGTGCCCAATGGGTGGAAACTACCACCCAAATTTCAGAGGAATTTGGCAAAGGGCTGATTTTTGGTGAATTTTTGAAGTATAGGATTTTTCCCATAGGGAAGAATGGAGGTTTCAGCAAAAGTATAGCTTCATGTTGGGGGGAAAGGGGTGTCCCAGAGCAGAGTAGGGTGGGTGGTAGTGCCCAGTGGGGGCAAGGAAGCTGCCAGAATTATTTCAAAGGAATTGGGCAGAGGGCTGATTTTTAAAGATGTAATGGAGTTTGCGCTAGGGATGTGCCAAAAATTTCGGGCACAGAACGATCTGTGCCCGAAACGAACAATTTTGGGTGATTCAGGGCCGAACCGAATCACCCCCGCTGTCCCCCGATATTTTTCAGGCACGAGCCGAATCACCCGAATTTTGGACCCGAAAAATTCGGGTGATTCGGTTCATGGCTGATTTTGGGCGATTTTTTTAAAGTTTTAGTGACTTTGGGGCAGTTCGGGGGCATAGCATGGGATCTGGACAAAAGGAGTGGGGTGGGGTGGTAGTGCCTAATGGGTGCAGGCTACCACCCCAATTTCAGGGGGATTGGGCAAAGGGCTGATTTTTGGGAAATTTCTGAAATTTTCATGTCTTTGGGGCATATTGGGGCATATTGGGGCAGAAAGTGGGGCCTGGGGCAGAATAGTTGGGTGGGGTGGTAGTGCCTAATGGGTGGAGGCTACCACCCCAATTTCAGGGGGTTTGGACAAAGGGGTGATTTTTTGAGAATTTTTGAAGTTTTAGTGACTTTGGGGCAGTTTGGGGGCAGAAAGTGGATCTGCCCCAAAATAGTGGGGTGGGGTGGTAGTGCCTAATGGGTGGAGGCTACCACCCCAATTTCAGGGGGTTTGGACAAAGGGGGGATTTTTTGAGAATTTTTGAAGTTTTAGTGACTTTGGGGCAGTTTGGGGGCAGAAAGTGGATCTGCCCCAAAGGAGTGGGGTGGGCTGGTAGATAGTGTCTAATGGGTGGAGGCTACCACCCATCCCCAATTTAAGAGTGATTGGGCAGGGGGTGAATTTTGGTGAATTTATTTTTATGAGGTTTGTCTTCATAAGGTGAAGTGTGCTAAATTGATTACTTCCTCATATTATTCATAGTAAAGGAAAGTGTGAAAAAGTGAAAGTGGGGTCATGAGAGTTGTTTAATTGAAAAAAAATCTCATTTGCTATGATAGAATGAGAATTCACAGAGGTGGCCTGTTTTTTGCACGAAACGTTTTGTATCCGAAACGAAACGCACATCCCTACATCTGGCTACAGTCAGGGTCCCTCTGCAGTGTGCACCCAATGTTCTGAGCGAGAGCAAGAAGAGTATTGATTCTCCCAAGGTGAGTTTCGTACTAGTGTTGCGGAGATGTCATTAGGCAGAACTCGGGTAAAGATCATGACGGGATTTGCAGATGTCATCCATCCACTCTGTACCACTTACAAGGAAATGCATACTTAGATGCACATCTTCATCCATGTTCTGCTTCCATTAGTCAAACTTAACTATGTACAACTAGAGTGGATCAGGGTAAAAATCTTGCTGCATAGTGGGCAATGAAGCTGCCAGTGTAGCATGGCAAGGCAGGGATTGTGCAACAGGGATAAATTGCTTCTCCTTTCCCTCTTCAACAGCTGCCCAGTTTGGGAAACTGTTCAAAGGCAATGAACAGGCACAATAAATGCATACAAGAGTGGAAGGTTATTTTTTTTAATATGAACATTTTTTTGTGCACAGCGCGCGCGCACACACACACACACACACATGCATGCGCACACACACACACCTCCCCAAATGGCAATTTCAATCCTCTTTGAAAGAGAATTCCATGAAAAATCAGCACAGCACTACTCCTTACCATCTGCCTGGAATTCTGGGACATCAAGGCAGGTTTGATTTTCATCCACAGAGCAGGGTTGTAAAGTATAAACCAAGAACAAGCCAATCCTTTCAAATAAAAGAAAATAAAAGAAAGAAAATAAAAGAAAAAGTTCAGTTGTTGCCAGTTCTGGGTACAAGCATGACAACAGCCAGCACTTCTCTTAAGACAAGTTCCAATAGCTGTTTTAAGAGATAATGAATAGATGATAGGGTCTTCACTAAAGAGTCCTTTAAAGTGGCACCTATCTTAATTCTACATACTAAGAATTTTGTGTACTTATAAATCTGCTATATGAAGGTTAGACGTCTCAACCTTCTGACCTTCAGATTGCAGTACTTTCGTATATGAAAAGTAAAGCAGAGGCCTGCATCAAGAGCGGAATTAGCACAATGCAGAATTAGTACAGCCACTTCTCCCCAACGCCTCACACTCTTCACTGCAATTCCCAGAGCTGCCCGAAAAGCTTTTCCTGGGGGTCAGGGGCCCTCAGTAATAGTATAGGATACCATACAGGGAGACCCTAGAAATTGCTCAAAGACACTTTCTGCTAGCATAGCTTCCATTAGTAGAAAGTGCCTCCACAATGTTTGGTCTCTTAACTCATGGTAAATCCTTGGTTTGGGGACCGCAGGGAGGAAGGTGGGAAAGGAAGAACTGCTTCTGCTAATAATACCAGGGCTGGACTGTGCATTAGGTAGGCCTAGGCAGTCACTGAGGGCACCACAGTTTGGGGGTGCACATACAGGCACTGTTACCCTGTTCCCTTCAGTAAATAGCTGCCACAGATCCCAGTGGCTGCTGGGGAAGGGAGACAGTGAGGAAGCAGAGGTGGTAATGAGGAAGCAGATTTTATACTTCTAAAAATTCAGAAAATGTCCTACCACTGCCCCCTGCCATGCTGTCCCACTCCACGCAGAGTCCTCCTGGCCATACAACCCGCCCCTGCCATTCAGCTGGGAGCCAGCCCAATTAAAAGGTTTGAGGGGCCAGCTGAGTAAAAAAAAATTGCCGGAGAGATAGTTCAAATGGCCACTGTGCGTGTACCAGCTGAGTGGTGGGGGCAGGATGAGTGGTGGGCGTGGACTCCATGCAGAGCTATGCAGCAAGGTGGGGTGGTAGCAGCAGGACATCTTCTGAATTGGTAAAGGTATGATCTGCTTCCTCCAGATTATATGCCTGTCCCCAGCCAGCACAGCCACCAAGTATGACTTTGCCACCCCCACACCCTTATTCAGTTAAAGTTATATCCTGTGTGGGACAGGGGGGCACCGAAGTCATACTTTGCCTAGGGTGTCAAAAGCCTTAGTGCCAGCCCTGTTCCCAACAACTCACAGAACAGTGCAGGAAGGTATGAATCACTGCCCTGCCTAGACTAGCCAAGACCACTGAGTGATTCTCTCTGTGTTCCTGCACAGTGCCATAAGGAGCTGGGAAGATAGGAGTGTTCCTCAGTTGCTGCGGCAACACAGCGACATGCTCCCTTCCCCATGCCTCCCAACACAATGGGTGAACTTGGCTAACTATGTGGTTCCCAACCACATTAGTGAAAGAAATCCCATCTTCACAGTCAACAAGAAGGCCAGAGAAGCTAGGGCTGACGTTTCAGCTCAACTGTATATATGGTTGCTGCCCCCAAATGCATTATGCTAGATTAATGGTGTTACCAAAGGATATCTTTGATGCTGAAGTGGCCCTGTAGCAAGAGGGAGAGTACTGCGCAGATCTTGCTAACTCGGGAGCATGTGACTTCAGGGTCACTGAAGAGAAGAAAAAGCCTGGGTATCACCTGCACTTGATGAGCAAGCTTCACATTCCAGCTCCCATCTCTGTAAACAACAAAAGGATTGTTAGAAGCCTTTCCTGAGAACATGCCCCCCCCACTGCATTTCTCCTACATTATTCTTTACTTTTGCACCTTTGACATGTGAGAACACACACATCAAAACATTGCCAGACAAATCAAATGTTAACCATGGACATTGTCATAATCTTCCGTCCTGCTCTTCACTGCCCTCCCAGCTCCCCCACTGCCCTTCTCTAGTATCTGCCTTGGCTTAGAACAGGGTTTCTTAACCTTGGCCCCCCAGATGTTGATGGACTACAACTCCCATCATCCCCAGACATGTTCATTGTGGCTGAGGATGATGGGAGTTATAGTCCATCAACATCTGGGGGCCCAAGGTTAAGAAACCCTGGCTTAGATAGTTCAAACCAAACCAAATTATTCTTTGAAGACATATATTGGTGGAAATAAAGTTTTTTTAAAGTTAAGTAACAGAGATTATCAGGGCCCCAGAAGATACTTTTGAAATAAAGAAACAGAGTTCACAGCCACAGAACTCTCAACTTCTCAGCAAATAAATACACGCCGACTGGAGAAAAGCTTCATAGAAACCATCAACACTTCTGCAGTGTTTTTGCTTATATTATACACAAAAGGCCTGCTCATAACTACTATCAAGGTCTTGTACCCTCATGTTGTTTGCATGTTGTTTGAACTCACAAAAATCCCTCCAACCCAAGTTGTTCAAAGCAGGGTGGCCTAGCTTTTGTAACCTGCTCTTAACCAAAGTAGGAGGCAAGCCTACCTTGCACTACTGGTTGTGTGGATCCATCTACCTTTTCTAGAAGCTACTGGGAACTAACTGGCCTGGAAACAATAGAGAGCTGTGGCTACAGGAACTGTCATCCATGAATGTGCCACTCTGCAAAGTACACTCTATAATCCTGTACTTGCAGCTGCTTCAGCTGGGCTGGACCCACCTCCTGTCTCTTCATGGCCAATAAGAGAGCACCTGCTGATGTAATGAGGCTTTCCAGTCTACTGGCAGCACAAAACATGCTAGGCAAGTTTTCTGGTCCATTGGAGGATTCGCTAGACTTCTAGCTCCCAATTTCAGCAATGGAGGCCTCACCTGGCTTAATCGTGTGTTTGCTGGATTTGGTGACACAGACAGAGGTTCTGATCATCTGTGGCTACTGTGATATTTGTTGTAAACTGCCCAGAGACTTGCATTTTGGGTGGTAAACAAACATGTCAAATAAATAAATAAATAAATAAATAAATAAATAAATAAATAAATAAATAAATAAATAAGAGCTCTATAACCCCACAATCCATCCCCATATGGATGTATGAAAGGCCCTACTGGTGTTAATTCTCTAAAATGGGAGCAGCTGATTTCATTCTATCATTTTTCTAACCGGCAGGATCCAGACTAAGCTAGTCATGACTAAGCATCATTGAAAGAAATAAGACAAGTTTATCTTGACTGATTTAAGACACATACATTTCAATGGGATACAACTTAGTCTGGATTCTGCCCCAAATGTTTACATGTACAAAACAAGAACACATAGTGGGATCTCTTGACAGTTATGGAATAACTAATCAGTGTTGCATGATTTTGAATAGACACTTCTACTTAAAATGCCTTAAATGTTCTTCAATGCAAACCTGGGAGTCAGTGGCAGTTCTCATCAACCCTAAGTGCAACTCATTAATTGTTTATAAGGCCTGTAAGAAGCCTTAGCCAAAGCTAAATACTCTGCACAGCCCTTCTGGCACCATGCAGAACACACACACACACACACACACACACACACACACACACACACACACAGAGAGAGCTGTGTTTTGCTAACTCTAGTGGGATCTTTGCAGGGATCCTCAACGTTGGGCCCCCAGATGTTCTTGGACTTCAGCTCCCAGCATCCTCAGCTGCAGTGGCCTTTGGCTGGGGATTCTGGGAGTTAAAGTCCAAGAACATCTGGGGGCCCAACGTTGAGGATCCCTGTAAAAGGGACATTGAGCCCTCTCAAGTCCCAGCACCATCTTGGAAGCTCACTGTCATGCTCTGGTCCACAGGTGGTGATCTGGTGTCAAGGTCACACACACTTAATCAAAGACATAGGCTTAATCAAACAGTGCCATAGGTCATAGCCAGGAGTCAACAGAGTGAGTCACACAGTGGCAAGCAAGGAGCATAGTCAGACAGAGCCAAGGATCTGAAGCCAGGCATCACTATGAGGGCTGTACAGGAGCAAGCAAAGAGCACAGTCAAACAAAGCTGTGGGTTAGAAGCCAGGAGCCAGTACATGGTCACACAGGGTAATCCAAGAGTGTAGTCAATGAAGAAACCAGAAGTCAGAAGTCAGCTAGGAATATCAGACAAAGCAGCTTTGCAACAAAGTTGCTTCAGCAACTGCTCAGTGCAGAATAAGCTTTTATACAGCCCTGCTCCTAGATATAGCCAGCGTTTGTTGCCATTTAATGGAGCCACACCCTATTTTGTAACTGCAGGCTCTGACATCAAGGAGGTGAATCTTCAACCACTGGAGGCGAGTCCAGGGCATCCTCTAAGTCAGAGGACATGTGGGCAGGGGAGGATCCTCTGGGCAAGGTACAGGCACTGGTTATTTTAGATCAGGTGTCTCTTTGGGTTCTTCATCCCCAGAGCTCTTGTTGCTCAGTCCAGACTCTGCTGGTGATACAAACTGGGTTCCTGGACAGGGCCTCAGGGCTGGGTTGTGCAGCTGTTTCCTGGGGACCTAGAGTCCATAGTTACATTTCATCCTCAGAACACTCAAGGTCTGACCCCGACGGGTGTAGCGACACTTTCGGGTCCATGAATCACATGGAGCAATGGAAGATGTAGGCCTTTCCAGCACTTTCTCCATGTAGCTCTAGAATTAGGGTTGTGCGTCCCCCCCCCCATTTTGTTTTTGGCCTAAATCTGAAACACCCCCATTTTGTTCTTTGTTTGAAATAAGCCAATCCGAAACACCCCAATTTTGTTCTTTGTTCGAAATGGCAAAATCTGAATACAAAATGTTTTGGATTTTTTAAAATGGCCCCAAGGCAAAACTAGTGGATGAGGGTGATAGTGCCCAGTGGGTGGAAGCTACCACCCAAATTTCAGAGGAATTGGGCAAAGGGCTGATTTTTGGTGAATTTTTGAAGTTTAAGACTTTTCCCATAGGGAATAATGGAGGCTTCAGCAAAAATATAGCTTCACATCAGGGGGAAAGAGCAGAGCAGAGTAGGGTGGTGGGTGGTAGTGCCCAGTGGGGGCAAGGAAGCTGCCAGAATTATTTCAAAGGAATTGGGCAGAGGGCTGATTTTTAAAGGTTTAATGGAGTCTACACAGCTTTAAAGTTCTTCCCCATAGGGAATTATGGAGGTTTCAGCAGCCTCATAACTGCACTTGGGAGGCACCGGGGTGGTCCACAGAGAATGGTGGTGTAGAGCACATAGGGTGCCACTTACCCACATGGGTTGCTAACCCATGGGGTACTGGATTCTGTTGTTTCTGAGATGTTTAGAGTGTAGATTCTCTGGTAGCATATGCAAGTGGGTTCATGGTTTGTCACTGAAAATCTCATATGCTACCAGAGAATCTACACTCAGAACACCTCAGAAACAACAGAGCCCAGCACCCCATGGGTTAGCAACCCATGGGGGTGGTTGGCACCCTGTGTGCACTACACCACCACTCACTCCCGGCCACCCCAGTGCCCCCCAGGTGGAGTTATGGGTCTGCTGATACCTCCATTATTCCCTAGGGGGGGAAACCTTAAAGATGTGTAAACGTCAACAATTCCTAAGAAACCATCCCTTTGCCCTATCCCTTTGGAATCTGGGTTGTGGCAGGCACCCCTTGGGGTACTGCCACCCAACTCACTGTTTTGCCCCTCAGGCCCCCTTTCTGCCCCAAATCTGCCCCAAAGACATGTCAACTTCAGAAATTCTTTAAAAATCAGCCTTTTTCCCAATTCCCTTGGAATCTGGTTGGCAGCAGGCACCCATTGGGGCACTACCACCTGATGCACTCTTCTGCCCCCAAAGCCCCTTTTCTGCCCTAAATCCACCCTAAATAACATCAACATCACACATCATCAACAACAGCAGAGTTTTGTAAAGAACCAGGCAGATTTCCAAAGGTCATGCACATCCACATCCCCCCGCCCCCAGAAATGCAATTGATCTACACACAACAGTGTGAAACAACAACAGTGAAATGCACACTGCCCCACGCAGTGTGCACACTGCCCCACTGGCCAATGAGAGTAAATTGTACCCTTATATTTCCATAAGAGGCTATTGCCAGCAGATCAGCCCATGCTTTCGCTGGCCAATCTGCAGGCTGGAAGGGCCAGAAATTCAAACAGATGTCAAAACCCAAAATGGAGACTGAAGGAGGAAGACTTTTCACGATTGCAAAATGGAGTTCCAAAACCGCCAAAACAACAAAACGTTTTGTATCCGAAACAGGGACGTTTTGTTTTGGCTACAAAATTTTCTGTTTTGAGCATTGGGTATTTTGTTTTGGCTACTGTTTTGGGCACAAAACATTTTGTCTCCAAAACAAAGCGCACACCCCATTCTAGAATAAAGCGCTGGGAAGGACTACATTTCCTAGCAGTCTTTGTGTTACAAGATGACACTGGGACTCATGAGGGCCCTTGTTTTTCTTAAAGCCCCTGCCCCAAGTGCTGGGCAAAGTACGGCATTGCATGGAGAACAATGAGAAATGGATCTTACACTGAAGGTTTTTCTTTTTCTTTTCTCTTTTACCAAAGTGGCCCCAGCATGAAAAATAGTAACCGTCCATCTAGTCCAGCATTCTTTCCATGAATTGTAGTGACCAGCAACCACTAGGCAATTCATTGGAAACTCGACAGTTGTTCCTTTTGAGGACTGTGGTCTGCTTTCAACCTATTGCTATATTGAAAATTGAAACATGAATAGAATTGGCCTCCCCTTTTACTCTATTTATAATGAATTCAAACAAAATGTTGCGACTGCATCATTGATCCCACTACATGTCTGTACCTTGAGGACTGCAGGATTTCTGTAAGGTGTGCAAAGAGAGGAAAGTCCAGATTTTCAGGTGTGTGACACCAAAGCTGAAAGTATAAGGGAAACAAAGTAATCAGAAATCTTTCGTGGTATATTTAGGTGCATAGTTTAAAGCACACACGTTAACCACCTCTGTGGGGAAAGAAACATAAATTAAGCTTAAACTTCTGTGGCAGAACCCTTGTGTACAAAGCTTCCAAAGCATATGTAGATGATAATTCCCATGGTATTTGCCTTTTATTGTTAAAAAGAGCTTCCCAGAATTGGGGCTGTCTTCCTTTTCATCTGGAGTTTTACAAATAAGTTGGATTATAGAAAGTAAACATTTTTTCCTATCTGGGGACAAACCAGGGACAATCTCCGGCCAGCAGCCCCTACCCACTTGCAAATTGGGGCATGCACATCAATGTCAGATGCATGGGCCTGGCCAGTATTGGCAACAGGGCACTCAACCCCATTTCTCTCCAGGCAGCACTGCCTTCCAGCCTGGCTGGGAGCTCTTTTCAAAACTGCTGGCAGGAGGCGGAGCACCTTGTCCCCACCCCCCCATACCTGATGTTGATGCAGGAGGCATGGCCATTACTTGGAAGAGGATCTGTTCAGATCTTCTCCAATCCTCCCCAGTCAGCGCTTTGTTCCAGCTCTGACTGGGAGTGAGGCAGAGAAAGAAGTCCCCAGTCAGCCAGCCAGCACTGCAACAAAGCATTGGCTGGGCAGGAAAGTGGTGTACCTTGTGCTCCCAGCTGGCAAATGCTTCATTTGCTGGCTGGGTGTGGGATGGGGCAAAGGCTCTGTGTGTGTGCCTTGATGGCCCCCCAAACCACGGCAGTCCAGGGATACTCACCCCCCTTGCTCCATTGTCCACATGTCCATTTGCTATGTAAACATAGTTAAGTGATTTATTTCATTATTTGTTTGTTTGTTTATTTAAAATATTTCTACACCACCCAAAACTTGTGTCTCTGGGTGGTTTACAATTAAAATCATTTAAAATGTTAAATCAATTAATTAAATTCATTTAAAAGTTTAAAAAGATTTAAAACCTAGTATTAAAATTATTATTATTATTAAATCTAATTAAAAGCCTGGGTGAATAAATGTGTCTTCAGTGCCTTTTAAAAAGCTGCCAGAGATGGGGAGGCTCTTATTTCAACAGGGAATGCATTCCAAAGTCCAGGGGCAGCAACGGAGAAGGCCTGTTCCCGAGTAGCCGCCAGACAAGTTGGCGGCAGCTGTAGGTGAACCTCTCCAGATGATCTTAGCAGGCGGTGGGGCTAATGGGGAAAAAGAAGTTATCTTAAATACCCAGAGCCTAAGCTGTTTAGGTCTTTATAGATAATGACCAGAACCTTGTATTTTGACTGGAAATGTATCAGCAGCCAGTGCAATTCCTTCAACACAGGAGTAATATGATCTTTCCTAGATGACCCAGAGACCAACCTGGCTGCCATGTTCTGAACCAACTGCAGTTTCTGGACTATGTACAAAGGCAGCCCAACATAGAGTGCATTGCCGTAATCCAGACTAGAGGTTATCAGCAGATGTACCACTGTTTTGAGGTTGTTCATCTCAAGAAACAGATGCAGGTGGCGTATCAGCCGGAGCTGATAAAAAGCACCTCTGGGACACAAGGGAGAGATTCGGATCCAGAAGCACCCCCAGACTGCATACCTGTTCCTTCTGGGGGAGCATGACCCCATCCAGAACTGGCAAATCGAAATAGTCTCCCGGGTTCTGACCCCACACAATAAGTACCTCCATCTTATCTGTATTCAGCCTCAATGTGTTATCCCTCATCCAGCCCATTACTGCCTCCCGACAGGCATTTAGAAAGATTATGCCTTCTCTTGATGATGTTGACATGGAGAAATAGATTTGGGTGTCATCAGCATATTGATAACACCCTGCACCAAATCCCCTGATGATTTCTCCCAGTGGTTTCATGTAGATGTTAAACAACAGAGACAATACGGAGCCTTGAGGAACACCATATGAAAGTTCAGATTTTGAAGAACAACAGTCTCCAAGAGACACCATCTGGAATCTGCCGTGAGGTATCAGCGGAACCACTGCAAAGCAGTGCCTTCCACCCCCAATCCCCTCAGATGTTCTAGAAGTATACTTTGGACAATATTATCAAAAGCCACTGAGAGATCCAAAAGGACCAACAGAGTCACACTTTCTCTGTCAATTCCCAATCGGAGATCATCCATCAGGCCGACCAAGGCAGTCTCCACCCCATAGCCTGCCCAAAAGCCAGATTGAAATGGGTCTAGATAATCCGTTTCCTCCAAGACTGCCTGGAGCTGGGAGGCCACCACCTTCTCAATCACCTTGCCCAATCCTGGAAGGCTGGAGACACGGCTGTAATTGTTTAACTCTGAGGGACCCAAGGCAGGCTTCTTCAGAAGCAGTCTAATGATTGCCTCCTTAAGACAAGGAGGCATCCTGCCCAGATAGTATAAGCCATGACGGGAAAGGATCAAGAGGACAGGTGGTAGGCCGCACCATTCCAAGCAATTTGTCCATATCCTCAGGAGTTACGAACTGAAACTGATCCAGGGCCATCACATAAGAGGAGCTGCTGGACACCTCAGCATCAGATTCTGTAACAATTGTAGAGTTTGAATCCAAGTCAGCCCAAACATGAGATATTTTATCCACAAAGGACTCATTAAAAACATCACCCCGAGTAATGGTTGGTTCTAAGTACTGATTCAAGGGGAAGGGGGCGCACATTAGCCCCTTCATGACCCTGAACAACTCCACCAGATGTGAACTTGCAGACGTTATATGGGAAGAAAAGAATTGCTTCTTTGCTGCACGTGTTGCCTGAGCATAGATCTTCAAATGCTCTCTATGTAATAATCTGTTGGATTCGTGTTGACTCTTCCTCCACTTGCGCTCTAGTCATCTATCTCACCGCTTCAGCCCCCATAGTTCTTCCATATACCAAGGGGCCAGTTTCAAAGTGGGTGGGAGAGGACGCTTAGGAGCAATCATGTACACTGCCCTGGTGAGCTGATTATTCCAATTCTCCACCAGAGTGTTGATAGAGTCACTAGCAGAGCCAACACTAAATCCCTCCAAAGCTTCTTTGAAAACTATTTGATCCAGTAAGCTTCTCGAGTGGACCATCCTAATGGGCTCCCCGGCCCCTGCAGAAGTGGGACGTAGTCGTGAGTCCAACCATAACCAGATGGTGGTCTGCCCATGATAAAGGGCGATTCTAGGTGAAATCTAGGTAGAATTCTAGGTCGATTCTAGGTAGAATCTTACGATTCTAGGGTATCTAATTTCCCTTGTTTCCATCCCCCACGTACTTACTGCATTTTGGCTGCTGCTAAACAATGGCTTCACTCCTCTGCATTCTAGCAGCTGCTTTAATTTATTGCAGGAACATGAGCTGCTGACAGAATGGACCTCAAGATGTAGATAGTCCATGCCAATTTTCAGAGAGTATGAACAAATCAAACAGATTTTATAATGATTCAGAATATCCAACTGTTACAATGGAAGAAAAATGAAACTACAGTAGCTGGGTGACTCTGGGCCAGTCACATCTCTCTCAGCCTAACCTACTTCACAGGGTTGTTGTGAAAGATAAACTCAAGTATGTAGTACACTCTGGGCTCCTTGGAGGAAGAGCAGGATAGAAATGTAAATAATAATAATTATAATTACTGTATAAAGAATGATTGTCCCCTCACCCCACCTTTAGCTATATAGGAACCCCACATATATATAATTTCTCTATATACAGAGGGAAAAGCTCATAAATAATAAGTGCATTTGTCATTTTTACCTCAAAGTTGCAGACAATATGTTGGAAGGCCTCCAAATTCTTGACAGTGAAGGAATCCAAGCTGGTCTCAACAATGCCGCCAATAGAAAAGACGAGTTGCAGAATTCTACCATTTAGCAAGTGGCTCTTTTTTTTCAGCAGGTATGCCAGGATCTGCATAGGATGTTATTCATTTAGGAGCTCTCAGAGGACTGTGTAGGACACAGTCCGCTCCCCACTGCCAAACCTTGAAGCCTATTTTTCCCCATTACTAAATTAACCATCAACATCTGATTTTTTACATACACATTCTCATATGCTCCAAATGTCTCTCTTTAGCCAGGGCAGCCCTGATTTTCTGTGTCTTGTGCTAGGGGAATCCCTGTCCTAGCAATGTCCGGCTTCTCATCATTTTAATTATAAATTAAGCCTGCTGGTCAGTGATCTTTAGATTGCTTAAGGTAGCCTAGGTCACACACAAACACACACACACGAAAGTTCAACCCCCTGATTGGCTGTTCCAGGCCAGGAATGTCCTTCTGCTAAGCTTTCATTGGCCACCTGCACAATTGCACTAATGATCTCTGAAGACTTACAGTTCATGGCAAGAAAATAATTCAATTTGAAAAACTAAGTGGGAAAGACTGATGGTGAGTCTCTCTCCAGGGTGTTTTCTGGACTATGAGATTTGCAACAGTTAAAGCGTTGCAAAGTGTGATGGAATAGTGCAACGGTTTAAAACTGTTGTTTAATGCTTCATTGTAGGCTGGTGGCCATTCATATTTTCCATCCATTGCAACATGTTTTCATGGCAGGAGTGTCCATATTCTCATTGAAATGCATTTATCTGCCCCTCCTCTTGCTGTATTTGGGCCAATGAAGTCACGGGGTGTGTGTGCTCAGCTGCCTTGTGCTAATCTGCCGGCAAGGTGAAGCGCCATTCCAAAACAATGTATTTCATCATCGCAGCCTTGCACAAGCAATTCTGTCAATTAAAAAAAAATCATTGGCAAAGGCCATAATAATAGGAGAGGGAGGCAGAGGGGAGACGACCAGTGAGGGCAAGCAATCTGAAGATGCAGACGGGGGGAAGGGGCAGTGCTTTCGAATTTCAGCCTAGCTGAATCTGAGAACCAAGCCTAGTAACCTCAAAGCTGCCGGTGGGGACTGCAGCCAGCCTTCCAGGCACACAGGGGAGAGGTGGCTGGGCTCGGCTCCCCTCACCTGCCTTCCTGGCTCTGGCTGTCCCATCTTACTACCGCTGACTGGGCTGGGTGGCGCTCCATCTCTGTCTGGCAGCGGCGGCAGAGCAGCAAGTGATTGGGAGTGGGAGGGACGGAGGGTGCGATCAGCTTGCTGCCGGGTGGATGCCCGGGCTGGATCAGCAAACCGGCTGGGAAGGAGCTTCCTGCCACTCTGAATGCCCTGATCCCCATCTGGGAATGCAGCGCTTGCTCTGCCACGACCTCACTTAAGGTCTGCTAAGGGGGGGGGGGGGAATCTGCCATCCTGCCTAGCCCAGCCCAGCATGCCACTAGCTCTTTCAGTCTCTGCCTGCCCCAAGTGCAAGAAGCAAGAGAAATTTTAAAAAATCATTTTACATGAGCAGCAATGGGCGGAATGGGACTGTAAAAATCATTGCACTGTTATTTGAACTATCCACACCACAAAGCACTGCAATGTGCAAAAAATGGGGCAAGCCTCCTAAAAATGGAAAAATACAGCTACTTTCCTGGAACACATTTATAGTATTGTGGGGTTGCAACGCAGCAATAAAATCTGAAACAGGGCATGGGAAATATGAACGACACCATGCAAACAGCGCAGCGAGTGTGATGTCAAAAAACTGGCAATACAGAGGGGCACTTATGGGACACATTGTGAATCTGTGGCAGCATGTAATCCAGAAAATGCCCATTAGCTCATGGAATGGGGAACAACAGCATATTGTTCATACCCCATACTAATCAGGCTTTAGCTGTTTTATAGAATTATCCCTTCCCTCTGGTTTCACCATGAAAAACAGGTTGCTCACCTGTAACTATTGATTAGTTACAGGTGAGATCCATCAATATCATAAGAATGGGTAATGCACCTGCACAGGACCCACTCGGTAACATGCCGCTGCTCGTTGAGGCGACCAAGCCCTGCCTACATACCTTCAGTGTGCTATTTAAAGGCGGGCTGGGCCCCATGTTCTTCAGTTCTTGGATGACCGCTGTGGAGGATGATCATCGGGAATCAGGTGAGTTTATCATCAAAGGAGAATAGCTTGCACACTCAATACACACAATATGCTCCTAGTGTATGGTAAATCTATCCTTAATGCAGTCAATTGACTTACTCATTTGGCCATGGTTATGGCCAGTAGGAAAACGGTTTTCAGGGTCACTAGTTTGATGGAGGCAGAACTCATTGGTTCAAAGGGGGCCTCTGTCAATGATGAAAGGACTAGAGATGTACTCCAGGGCTCTCTGGGTTTGTGAACAGGTGGATACAGGTTTAAAAGGCCCTTTAGGAAAGCCTTACTCTCTGGGTGTGAAAAGAGAGTTTCCCCCTCATAGTCTGGATGCCTACAGAATAATGCAACTAGATGCACTTTGAGAGATACATTGGCTAAACCTTGAGATTTCAGATCTGTAAGGCAGAGAAGCAAATCTCTAATTGTGGTGTGATCAAGCTGAAGACCCTGTTTCCTTGCATAAATTTTTAAAGAGTCATTTCCCTTGTAACTGTGTCTGGTAGAAGACTTCCTTTGGTTATGAAGGATCTTGTTCAGGAGTCGATTCGCCATGCTGTTAGGAGGAGTGTCAGAACATCTGGATGCAGTAGATTGCATTTGTTCAGAGTTAAGAGATCTACTATTTGTGGAAGCCTTTGGTAGTGGTTCCCTGATAGTTTGAGTACCAGTGGAAACAATGGTTGCCTTGGCCACCATGCAGTCACCAGGATACCAGATGTAGGGGTAATCAGAAGGTGAGAAATGACTCAGCTGATCAGTAGTCATGGTGGAAACATATAAGGGATCTCCCGTTGCCAGTCCAGCTGGAAGGCATCCCCCAGAGATTGTGGATTGTGCCCTGCCCTGGCGCAGAAGCGAGTGCACTTTTTGTTCTCTGAAGTGGCAAACAGATCTATGGTTGGTTGCATCCAACTTGAAAAGAGAGGTGTGATGCACTCCGTCTTGATTTCCCATTCGTGCTATTGTTATTGAGGGGAAAATCCAACTCAAATCATCCACCAAAATGTTGTCCAGGCTCTTTATACATAAACTATAACGGATATACTTTATGTCAGATGCACCGAGGTTGTAGACTGAGTGCAAAGAGACTTCGAGTGACAGCCCCTCCCTGGCGGTTGATGTAGGCCAGGGCTGTAGGCCAGGGCTCCAATTGCACCTGCACAACTTTCCTCTGTAGAAGAGGAAGGAAGGCTTTCATTGCCTTGAAGACTACTAGGAGCTCAAGAAAATTGATGTGTAACTATTTTTGTTGCAAGGTCCACTTGCTCTGTATTTGATGGGTCCCACAGTGGGTCTCCCAGCCCAGGAGTGAAGCATCCATTGTGAGCCAAATGGAGGGAGTCATCATTTAGAAAAGGAACCCCTTCCCGTAAATTCCTGATCAGTGACCACCTGGTAAGTGAGTGCAGAATCTGATCTGGGATCACTAGATGTAGGGTCTGTGGGTCTACGTTCAGGCGGAAGATGGACAGAAACTATAGCTGCAGTTTGCACATTTTTAATCGAGCATATCTCACCACTGTGTTGCAGGATGCCATCAGACCTAAAAGTCTTTGAATGAGTCGAGCAGGTTGAGATGGGTGTTGTTGGACCTGGAGCACTAAGTCCCTGATGCACTGGAAGTAAGTATGACCTCTTACGCTTTAGAGGTAAGTATGCCCTCCTGACTCTCGTATCCAGTACTGCTCCAATGTAATTGATTGCAGAGACCGGTTCCAGTTTGGATTTTGGATCCCTAAGTTTTGGAGAAGAGATAGTATGTATTTTGTTTGCAAATGTAACTCCTCTTTGTCTTTTGAAGTTAGAAGCCAATCATCCAGGTAGGGATAGACTGATTTGTCTTGTGTTCGAAGGTAAGCTTCGAAGGTATGCAGTCGAAGTTCGAAGGTATGTAGTCATACATTTCATAAATACACTGGGGGCAGTGGCAAGTCCAAAGGGTAAGACTGTGTAGTTGTACACTTGACTTCCTACTGCAAACCTGAGATACTTTCTGTGATGTTCTCTGATGCCAATATGGAAATATGCATCCTTGAGATCCAGTTCTCTATATAGAAGAGGTGGGATTTCTTGTAACGCTATCATGTGGAATTTCCTCACATGGACGAATTTGTTCAGGAGGCGCAGATCCATAATAGGCCATATGAGGCCATCCCTTTTCGGGATCAAGAAATACCAAGAGTAGAATCCCTCCCATCTATACGCTCATTGCACCAGAGTAATAGCCCCTTTGTCTAGCAGCTTCTTCACTTCTCCCAATAACACCTGGGAGGTTTATGTAAACCTCATTCCTGTAAAATTCGGGGTCGTTCTGAACTCTATTGCATAGTCTGAGGTTGTGATTTTCAGGACCCAGCGGTCTGATACTATGTAGTGCCATGCAGGGGCATGGTGTGCCAGCCTGATGTTGGTTCCTGGCAGGAGAACAGAACCTGTGAGAGGGATGTTGCTTCTCACTTGCCAAGGTGTTAAGGCCCCTGATGGCAGAAGAAGAGGAGGTTCCAGTTGGAACAATGGGCAGCCCTGACCCTTAAAGGTGCTTCTGAGGTTCAGGTTGCTTAGCGTGCTGAGATTGAATTTGTTTTCCCCTGCCTTGAAAGGGACGCTTGTAGGGCTGATATTGTCTCTTAAAATCTCATCAATCTTGATGTTTGTACATGGATTTTTGTTTTAAATATTGGTGGTACTTAGAGTCATAGGAGGAAGTAGGTGTGGTGGTAAAAGTCTTAGCAGTGAACTTTGACTTTTTCATCTGCTCCATAGTGGAGTCTGTATTCTCACTGAATAAGCCTCTTCCGTCAAAAGGTAATTCTTTGATCTTCGCTTTCATATCCCCATGCAGATTTGTGGACCGAAGCTACACGTGTCTGCATAGTGAGATTGCTGCTTCCAACAAACGAGACTGACTCAGCCAAGTATCTGGCCATACTTCTGTTGTCAGGTCAGTGATCCAGGGTTTCCTGAAACGTTCTTTTAAATTCTTCAGGGTAGAGGACCTCCATATAATTTTGTAAGTCTTCCTGTGTATACTTTGCTGTATAGGTGGAAGAGTTTGAAATTTTTACTGATAGACAGGAGGTGGTTACTTTTTTCTTTCTTCCCAGAAAGTCTAATTTTCTCCCCTCTTTATCTGCTGAGTTGTGTATCTGTGGCCAGGTTTTGAGGATGCCGAAATGGCACAGTCAATGACTAATGAGTTTGGTGCTGGATGTTTTAAGAGATACTCATCCTTCATCTGCACTCGCTACAGGCTTTCTACCATTTAGATGTGGGAGTTGATATGATGCACTCAATGACTTGGAGCACAAGAAGGACTACAGGTCGAATAGCTTCTGACCTGACTATAAAATTAAATACTGGCTCATTGACGGTAGATATTTCCGATTTTAGGTCAAAACCCAGAGCTTTTGCCATTTCCCTTATATGTCGATGCTATGCCTTGATCTCCTTGTTAGGTGATACGTGTGTGGATGGGGCCACACCAACAGAAGGGTCAACCCTGGCATTAGGATCATCAGGGTCTGATTCAAAGTCTGAAGAACCATGGTGGTCTGATGTCAGATCAGATGTCAGGATGGAGGAGGAGATGTGAACGTTTGTGTTTTAATGGTGGCTGTTGGCTGTGGATTTGGAAGGTCTAACGTTTGAGTCCCAATCTGTGTATTCTCACATATGGTTTGTGTGGTTGAGTCTTTGAAGACTATATCAGATATTGTTTGTGTAGCTGTCGAAGTAGTTATGGGTGTTGGCTTCGAAGGCACTGTCCAAATAGGAGGTTGTGACTGTTTCCAAGGCTGATCTTCCTGGAAGTTATAGGGGAAGCCAGGGGACCTAGTTCCCATCAATGCTGATGCAAGCATGTCCCCTGCTGCTGAGTGCGCAAAACCACAGGTATGCCATGGTGAAGACACTAGATGAGCAGCTGTATGTGTGCCTGATGGTTTTCCAATTGATTCTCTTGGAGTTCCTGTCTCTGATGTTTGTGAGAAACCCTTGAACATCGACGCCGAGGGAGTGCTTGAACTAGAATCCAGGATAGACAGTAAAGTATGTGCCGTTGTAGTATCCAAAGGCACTTCCTTATCCTCCAATGTCGAAGGATGGTATATCAGCCTGACATCAAGGAGTCACTAGTCTCGATGCCGACAAGATAAGAGTATTTACGGTTGAAACGGGAGGTTGAGTGATAGATGTTTCAGGAGCTCGTGTCAATATCGTTGGTATCTCTTAATGTCAACCTGCAGGCATCAATGCCAGTGATTAATGTATCGGTGGTGATACTGGCGATAGAGATTGGGTTCTCGATGCCGATGATCTGGACATTGATGCATGCTCGACACTGGTGGGTTCTATAACTTTAGGATCTGGTTCCTTTGAGGTCAAAGCCTTCGATGTTGAAGGATATTTGTTGCTATCTAGTGTCAAAGGTAGGCATTGCAGATCTGACAGAGACAGTATTCTCTCCTTCATGAGGTCTACTGTCTTAGATTTATTCGATATACGGGAAGAGTGTGGATCTTCCAAGTCCAAATGCTTTCTCTTAGATTTCTAACTTTTTGATGTGGAATGTGTAGATGTCAATGAAAATTTTGGAATTTGGTACGAGGCCAATGAGCTTGAAGTTGATTTTTGCCTCATAAGAAGATGCTTCTAGGTTGATGTCAACACCTTTGCAGCTGATGTGGAGGCTGAAGGGCGGTGTTCTCCTGACATCGAGGGACTTAGCACCTCGTTGTAAATGGCGGCATGAAGCCACAAAGCCTTGTTTTTTCTAGTTTTTTTTTTAGAAGGACAGGCAGACCTTGCAGGAAGAGACATTGGTGCTTTCTCCTAAGCAGATTAAACACAAGTCGTGGAGATCCTTCAAAGGGAGCTTGGCGTTACAGCCAGTGCATTTCTTGAAGGTCTGTTTCTCCTCAGCCATCTTAGTATGATCCAATTCATCAGCAAAGTCCATTCCAAACAATCCAATTAATACCAGCAAATTCCGGAAGCCGTTCCAATAAACAGATGACACCAGAGTAGTCGAAAAACACCGTTCCTATGCAAAGCCAATAATCAGTCTGATTTTTTCTTTCTCAGATAAATTCTCAAGAAGAACTAGTCCAATGAGGAGCAAGAGCCCAAGGACTGCATGCAACGGCAATTGGAAAAGAACTGAAGAATATGGTGCTCAGCCCACCTTTAAATAGCATGTGGACGGTATGTAGGCAGGGCTTGGTTGCCTCAACGAGCTGCAGAATGTTACTGAGGAACTACTGCTCAGGCACATTACCCGTTCTTATGGATCTTGACAGATCTTGATCCAGATTACATTACTCTCCTCCTTGCTGCCTACCCAGAAATTGATGGGGGCACAAACTCTACTGTATTCTATCTCCCAGCTCAAAACAATTTTAATTTTTGAATATGTGTGTATTTGCATGAAACAGCAATCCTAAGGAAAAACCAAAATGGAGAACTGAGCTGCAAATGGCCAAAAAGCCACATGGATGTGTAGCAACTTTGATGATTTTGGAGACTGCTGGGAAGGTAGAGATGAATCAGAGTAATTTCTGGGGTTGGGTGGAGGGGCAGCTTTCCATTTTGGGCAGCAGTGGCATGTGCCTCCCCCAACACACACACACACACACACACAACGCCATCCTTGTGTGGGCAGTGGCAGCCAGCTTTTCCAGCAGCGGGCTCCTCCAGGCCCACATTCTTTACACTGAATGCATCAGAAAATAATGCTTCATCATCAATAAATTCCAAGTTTTTTTAAAAAATAGTGGCCTCCTGTGGACTGCCATTTTTCTCCCAAAGCACACAGGGGGATGATGGTACATCATTTGAAGTTTTGAAAAAGCTATGATCAGCTGCCAAGAAGAGTAGAAGCACTACTCTTGTTATTGCCACTACCATCCACAGAGTTGCAATGTTTTGTGTTTTGTTTGTTTAAAAGAGGTCACATACTGCTGCCACCAAAAGCAGCATACTGCTCTTCTACCTCTAAACCTTCGACAAGTTTTGTGGGGCTCCTCATTATGTTACTGAACTCCCCTACCCTTTTTGCCCCCTGGAATAGGTGTGAGGGTTAGTTTGGATCAGTTCTAGTCCAGACTCACAAAAGCATGAAAAGAACAAGGAGAAAGTGTCTGAGCACTGCAGTTCACAAAAGCTAAAGGAAAAAGTGCTCATTGAAAGCTTTGTCACTGTGGAGGAGGAAAAACCTCCTCACATCAGAAGACACTACTAATTTACATGGCTCAGCCTTGGAGCAAGTGGTTCCCTTTTCCATTGGTCGAGCAGTGAAATGATTTTGAAAGTTCAAACTAACTAATGAATGCTGAATTAGAATGTGAAAATATGAAATTTCCTATTTTGGATGAACTTTCACTTTGTGGGGGGAAATGATATAATTATCAAATTTCAATAGCAAAATTTGGGCCCCAGCATTTTATTTTATTTTTTAAAGTGTTTAAATGATGATTGAATCAAATTTTACATTTCTAAAATGAAAATCGACCCATTTTCATCTTGAAAATATGCATCCTGGCAAAATCAATTAAAGCAAGTCTTTTAAAGGGTTTAAGAAAGATATGAAAAGATGTGAAAGATGAGGCAAGCCACCCTTCTTTTCAAAAGGGTTCATCATCTCACCTGGTACCCACCAAACCTCCTCATCAGATTTTCACTCATTGCACTACTGTTAAGAACGGAGTGCAGAGCTTTGACAGCAGCATACATTGCATGGTCATCATGGGCCATGGCAAGGAGACCCAGCAGAATAGCAGGGCCTCCAATGTAGTTCAGACAGATGGCCGCTGGACAGCACTGGAATACTCGGATTCCTATAAAGGAGGCAAGAAAATCCTAACTTCATTGATGGCATCAAAGGAGATTCCATTGTTATCACTGTTGATTTATCAGAGTAAAGTAAGCACTCTCCTTAGCCACACTCAAAACAAAAACACAGAAGATGGTACAAGCTAGATAGAACAACAACAACAAGATAGAAAACCCTGCAACATGGTACCATAGGCAACTATTCAGCAATAGGGTTACAGAAAAGATAGTATACAAGTCAAAGGTAGATATTTAACCATAAGAAAGAGTGACTGTAGGGGAAACAGTTTACATTAGAACTATTTATACCGTACTTATATAGCAGCATTCTTTGGGCTTCCAAGGATAGGTTCATATACTAGGCATGTTCGGATTATACTTTTCCAGCCCACTGTTACAACATGTGGGACCAAACACAGGTGGTCTGGAGAGATGGTCTTGTGGTAGTAAGCATGACTTGTCCCCTTAGCTAAGCAGGGTGCACCCTGGTTGCATCTGAATGGAAGACCACGTGAACGCTGTAAGATATTCCCCTCAGGGAATGGAGCTGCTCTGGGAAGAGCAGAAGGTTTTTAGTTCCCTCCCTGGCTTCTCCAAGATAGGGCTGAGAGAAATTCTTGCCTAAAACCTTGGAGAAGCCACTGCAGGGTGTAGGAACCCCAAACTCACAGCTGGGAACCTTCCATAGAGGATTCCTCAGAACAGGAGGAAGATGGTGCACAGGAACCTGAACCCCAGTCCTCTGTGCCAAGGCCTGAGGACACTGTGCTGCCATCTGATTCTATAGAATCTGCCAGAGACACTGAAGACTATGGCAGGATCAGATCCAACTGAGATCTCTTTAAGTCTTACCAGTCCTGTTCCTGGGAGAGGAGTTACCTCTGTCTAGACCAAGAGCTATGGATAAAGCCTTCAGTCAGACTCAGGCTTTTGTTGGAGCAATATAGAGCTCCTGTGGAACTGTGATTAGAGCTGGTAGTGGCTGATGTGGGCTCTAGAGGTAACTCTAAAAGGGGTGCAGAGGGTTACAGTGTGAAGGCAGGCAAAGCCAGGAGAGGCTCTTCTGGGTTAGCCAATATGAAACAGGAAGGTATATGAGTGGAGAAGGAAGGGAGGAGCTTAAAGGCCAAATGCTGTTCTAATTGCTTAGCACAGAGGAAGGTGCCTATTCATGAATATGGACTCAAGCTTCATTCATTGACATGCAAGAAGCCCAGCGGAGGAGAAGGAGAAGTCCATCCGCTTCCCACCCAATACTGCCTGGGTTGAGAGACCAGGTGGGTCTTGGGGGCTCCTTCTGCTCTTGCCTGCCTACTCCTGCTTCCCCTGTGGGGCTGACGCCTGTAGGTAACATCTGTGGGGAGTGTGTGGGGAGTGAGTGCAGGACTGGGACCAGCCCCTGAATGACTCAGCTGTTCCTCGGGTCAACTGCTCAGTTATGGGCTTTACAGGAGGCTGCTTGTGGCTTCAGGGTGTTAGAAGCCCAGCAGAGGAGAGGTCAGGTTCAGTCCGGTCCGGTCCAGTCCAGTCCAGTCCATCTGCTTCCAACCCAATACTGCCTGGGGTGAGAGACCAGGTGGGAGGCTGCTTGCGGTGGCGGGCCCACCACCGCAAAGGGGGTCGCCCCTTTGGGGGAGAACGAGGACTAAAGGGCTCCTGTTTAATTTTTTTTTTAGCTGTTTGGAAATTGGGTTGAAGTTGCTGCAATGTGTTTGGGTTCATCTGGAGATGGGGAAACAGGGGGTGCCTTCATTTACTGTGGAGCAGCTATTCCCATGGTGGTGGGAAACAGAAGAAGAAACATTGGCAGGTCAGCAGGCCATTCCAGGGGAAGGGTAGTCAGAAATTTAATAGCTGTCTCCCCTTCCGGCTGTCCTGCCAGCTCTTTGACCTCGGGGAGCACTGCCAACAACCCACACAGCCTTACCTTGCTCCTCTGCAATGCCAGGTTAGTCCAAAATAAGCCTGAACTCATCCATGAGTTGATTATGGATGAAGGGGCCAACTTGGTATTTATTACCGAGACTTGGTTGTGGGAGGCTAGTGGTCCAGTCTGGTCACAGCTTCTCTCCTTCTGTAGAGGAGTGGGTGAGGGGATGTGGGCAGGGATGTGGAGTGGCTGTGGTCTATAAGGATAACATCTCCCTCACCAGAGTTCCTGTTAGGGTATCATACCATATTGAATGTGTGTACTGGGGACCAGGGATAGATTTAGACTTCTGTTGGTGTACCAATCGCCCCGCTGCCCAACGGAATCCCTTACTGAGCTCACGAACTTGGTCGTGGAACTCGTGTTGGAGTCTCCCAGACTTTTGGTGCTGGGGGACTTCCATGTTCATTTCAGGACCAATTTGTCTGGAGCAGCTCAGGAGTTCATAGTGGCCATGACAACTATGGGCCTATCCCAAGCAGTCTCTGGACCAATGCATATTGCAGGTCACACACTTGATTTGGTCTTCTACTCTGATCAGGGTGGTGTTCTGTGCATGGGGACTCATGTGATTTCCCCATTGTCATGGACAGACCACCATCTGGTTAAGGTTGGACTTACAACCACTTCCCACCTCCGCAGTGGTGAGGGACCTATTAGAATGGTCCGCCCGAAGAGGTTATTGGATCCAGTAAGATTCCAAGAAGCCTTGAAGGGATTCAATATTGGCTTTGCTGGTGATCCTGTTGATGCCCTGGTTGAGAATTGGAACAACTTGCTCACCAGGGCAGTAGACACGATTGTCCCCATGCATTCTCTCCGACCTGCTTCAAAATTGGTCCCTTGGTATACGGAAGATCTACGGGGGCTGAAGCAGCAAGGTAGGTGACTGGAGCACAAGTGGAGAAAGACTCGACTCAAATCCGACAGACTATGACATAGAGCACATTTAAAGATCCATGCTCAGGCAATACATACTGCAAAGAAGTGTTTCTTTTCTGCCCATATTGCCTCTACGAGTTCATGCCCAGCGGAGTTGTTCAGGGTTGTGAGGGGACTAGTATCCGCTCCCCCTCCCTTGAACCAGAATTTGGAGTCATCAGTTACCCGCTGTGACGTGTTTAAAGAGTTTTTCGCAGATAAAATCTCTCAGATTCGGGCCGATCTAGATGGAGACTCCACAGTTAATTTGATGTCTGAACTGGAGGTGTCCAGCAACTCCTCTAATGCGATTTGACTGGATTGGTTTCAGTTTGTGACTCCTGAGGATGTGGACAAGCTGCTTGGAGTGGTGAGGCCTACCACTTGTTCTCTTGACCCTTGTCCAACATGGCTTGTTCTATCTAGCAAGGAGGCTGTTGTAGACAGCCTGGTGGAAATCATAAATGCTTCTCTGAGGGAGGGCAGGATGCCTCCTTGTCTTAAGAAGGCAATCATTAGACCTCTTCTAAAGAACTCTGCATCAGATCCCTCAATGTTGAGCAATTATGGGCCTGTTTCCAACCAATCATGGCTGGGCAAGGTAATTGAGAGGGTGGTGGCCTCTCAGCTCCAGGCGGTCTTGGAGGAAACTGATTATCTAGATCTATTTCAAACTGGATTTCAGGCAGGCTACAGGGTGGAGATTGCCTTGGCCAGCCTGTGGTTCCACTCCTACAGTGGTTCTGCTCCTACCCCTAGGACAGATTCCAGATGGTGTCGATTGCAGACTGTTGCTCTTCGGGATCTGAGCTTAAGTATGGCGTCCCTAAAGGCTCCATACTTTCTCCAATGCTTTTTAACTTCCACATGAAACCACTGGGAGAGATCATCAGGGGATTTGGAGCCGGGTGTTACCAGTATGCTGATGACACCCAGATCTACTTCCCCATGTCAACTTCTTCAGGAGCTGGCATATCCTCTCTAAATGTCTGTCTGGAAGCAGTAATGGGCTGGATGAGGGAGAATAAACTGAAGCTGAATCCAGATAAGACGGAGGTACTTATTGTGCGGGGTCAGAACCCCAGAGACTATCTTGATCTACCTGTTCTAAATTGGATCACACTTCTCCGAAAGGAACAGGTTCACAGTCTGGGAGTACTTCTGAATCCACACCTCTCCTTGATTTCTCAGGTTGAGGCGGTGGCCAGAGGTGCTTTCTGTCAGCTTCGGCTGATACGCCAGCTGCACCCGTTTCTTGAGATCAATGACCTCAGAACGGTGGTACATTTGTTGGTAACCTCCAGACTTGACTTTCGTAATGTGCTCTATGTGGGGCTGCCTTTGTACGTAGTCCAGAAACTCCAGTTGGTTCAGAATGCGGCAGCCAGGTTGGTCTCTGGGTCATCTCGGAGAGACCACATTACTCATCTGCTGATGGAGCTTCACTGGCTGCCAATAGGTTTCCAGACAAAATACAAAGTGCTAGTTATAACTTACAAAGCCCTAAATGGCTTAGGCCCTGGGTATTTAAGAGAGCATCTTCTTCACACCGCCCATTGAGGTAATCTGAGGAGGTCCGTCTCCAGTTACCGCCAACTCGTTTGGTGGCTACACAGAGACGGGCCTTCTCGGTCACTGCCCCGAGATTGTGGAATGTGCTCCCTATTGAGATACGATCCTCCCCATCTCTGGCAATTTTTAAAAGACACCTGAAAACCCATCTTTTCACCCAAGCTTTCCCAGCTTTTAAAAACTGTCTGTTTTTAATTTTATGGCTGTTTTTAAATTGTTGCATTGTTTTAATTGTTTTTATGTTAACCACCCAGAGATGAAAGTTTGGGTGGTATAAAAGTTGAATAAATAAATAAAATAAATAAAAAAGTTCCACTCTGCATTAGTTTCTAATACTTCCTGATAAGTCTGTCATGCCAATATGCCTCATCTGCCCTGAATTACATAAATTCCCACAATTCAATAATTGTTTTGATAAAAAGGGACTTTACATTCCACTTTCACTGGTTAAAGAATAGAAAAGTTGCAAGGGACACAACTCACAAGAAGGGGCAAGAAGATACTTCAGTCTGCTGTAAGGCAGTCAGAAAGATCTTTACTGGATGATCAGACTACTTCTGTGGTTTCAGTTCTTAGGGAGTGTGAGAAGGGATTGAGACACAGTGGAAAGAGTGTAAGTCCAGGGAAGATAATTTAAGAAAAGTACATACATGTACGTACATGTACTTATCTGAGTAGCATTCCTATGATGCTGACGAATATATATATATCACTTTTCAACAAAAGTCCCTAAAGCAGCTTACATAGAGAAATAAAAATAGATTAAGGTGTATCCCTGTCCCAAAGTGCTCACAATCTAAAAAAGAAGCATAAGATAGACCCCAGCAACAGCCACTGGAGGGATGCTGTGCTGGGGTTGGATAGGGCCAATTACTCTCCCCCTGCTCAGTAAAGAAAATCACCACTTTTAAAAAGGTGCCTTTTTGCTCAGTTAGCATTCCTGGGCTGGAAGGAGTAGTGATTGGAGATCTGGTAGGCAAGGGAGAAGTTCTGCATAGAAGGATGGAGTTTGTGGGAACTGGAGGTTTTACATACAGGGCTTTCCCCCAAAATCCACTCCTGATTGGAGTGTGCCAGTCCACATATTCACTGTATTTAACCTGACCTCCCTGTGGGCTATCAGGGATCAGGACAGACAAGGCTTTTATTCATTCATTCATTCATTCCATTTATAAACCGCCCCATCCAGAGGCTCTTTCCCCCAAATGGAGGTTTCAAATTCTGGCTTAGTCCGAGGTATGTCCAATTTAAAATAATCCACTATTTCCAGGCGCTTTTGCAAAAAACCTTGATGTTTCTGCTAAGCTCTGACGCTTGTCTTTGATGTGTGTAGGGGAGCAGCCAAGGGCTATGTGAATGCTCCACCTAATCCCCCAGATTAAACAGTCTCAGATCTGCTGCAAAGCAGATTTGCTCCTTGGATACCAAAGAACATAAAGCCCTGTCTGTAAAACCTCCAGGGCGCTTTCCAGGCTAGCTGCTCATCAGCAGCAAAATGCCTCTGTTCGGGCAAGTTGCATTAGAAACGTCAATTAGCAGGGGCAGCAGTTTCACAGCAACTAACAACCTGAAAAAACAGCAACTTTCTTACACCGGATATACAATGTCCTAGCTCTACATCACAATGATTAAATTAGCAACAAGGCATTGGAAATGTGAACGGTACCCTGCTGTACACGTAGGGACTGCAGTGTCATGAACCAGGAAGTGTGGAAGCACACTTCCGAGATATGTCCTGACCCCGTTGTAGGGTCTAGTCTGGAAAGTGCCCGGGAGTGGCAGAGAAGCATGGAAAAGCACTCTGAGTCAGTGGACTCAGAGGTCTGTGCAGCCAAAGACCTCTGGGAGCAATTTCACAGACATCATTTCTGGCCATGCAATGAGATCAACCAAGAGATTGGTTTAAGATTCAGGTAGATATACCCCAAATTGACTGGGAATAACACAATATTTCAATAGATCTGGATTCTTTCCTATTCAGAGCGGTGAGGGCAAGGATGAGGGCAGCTCAAAAGAAAGCTCCTTCTAGGATGCCCTGCTTATTGTGAAGATTTTGGGAGGAAATCAGTTCCTCTTTTAGCCCCAATATTACTTCTCATTCTATTGTCTCAGAAATCTAGGAGGTCTTTCCTGAGGTATATTGTTACTCAGGATCTTTAATTCAGCTTCTAGCAAGGACTTGATTGGCTCTGCATTTCTTGTATGAATCTGATCAGTGAGGGGGGAATCACTTTGGCTGAAGGATATTGCTGCTTCTTTTAGAATTCAATTTAATAAGGTATTTGGCATATGCATGATGGGCTTGATGCTGCTAATACAGCTTCCCCAGGGTCTTCCTAGACTATCAATCAAAGCTGCAGCCCATAGACCAGGCATCCCCAAACTGCGGCCCTCCAGATGCTGCTGAACTACAACTTCCAGCATACCCAGCCACAAAGAATTGTGTCTAGGGATGCTGGGAGTTGTAGTTTGGCAACATCTGGAGGGCCGCAGTTTGGGGATGCCTGCCATAGACAGTGAGAGGTATAAGTATGAGTTGGACTTCTGGCCTACATCCAAACCTTATTTTGACACACACACATTTTCTTTGGCAGTCTCTGGTGTTGTACAATCTGGTCGTGATGGGAGACTTGGGGGCAAAATGGTCTGGAAGGGAGGCCTGTTTCAACACCAGTAGATTAAGAATGAAACATACTGAGAACACGCCCATTGTGCTGTCTTTTGCGGACACCCTCCTAGAATGTTTCCTTATTGCATGGGGGAGCTATTCATGCAACCCAAATATTAACAAGAACTGGAAAAGTATAATCTGAACCACCCCACTTTTTGCTGTTTGTTTAGTCCAAGTGTGTGCTTGACTTTTGAAGTGATCTGATTATCAGCAAAATGCCTATATGAGAATATGCTTGCCTTAAATAAAAGTATTAATTAAAAATTATTGTTTAGTCCTTCAGGAAATATTACCCATCAGAAAAGCTTACCCTAGTATTGAAATCTGACAGGGACCTGGGAGTAATTAAAATTTCTATCCAGTCCATTTACATTATTGGGTAAGGAAAAATATTGTTATACCAGCCCTGAGCAAATGTTTGCTCTTGTTCAGAGTGCAAGACTAAAAACAATGAGTTGAAATAACAAGAATGGAAATTTAGGCTACAATTTAGGAAGAATTTCCTAATTGTATGACCTGTTGAACAACTGCCTCATGCAATGGTGGGCTCTTCTTTGGTGGTGGTTTTCAAACAGGTTGTAAAGGATGATGTAGCAGTTTCCTGCACTGAACAGGGGGCTGGACTTCAATGTTCTTCCATCTCTAACATTCCATGATTCTCAATTCCTCCTTCCCTCTCTCATGTGCTTCTGGGCTTATTTATGCTAACATTACCCTACCCCACTTTTTCATGAGTGGCTCCTGAGTTGCTGGAGTAATATTTAAACAACTCAGCTATGTTATTGGAGGCTGATTGTGCAGGTGTAGACAATGGAATCAACACCCTGCCAGCAAATCAGGTCTATGGGAAAGAGTAACACCATGTGGTTGGGTCACTTAAACATTATCCCAGGTGTGTGGAAGCCACTCATCAAAAATGGCTCCCATGTGGCTCAGGGTATCATTTAAAGGGTCCTTTCTCATGAAGCAATTTTGGGGTTTCCTGCAAGATACAATCATTTGGCACTCTTCTTCATATCTTCTTTGGTTATACTGATTCATATGTTGGTGTTCAATGCTTTTTGTGTGTACTTACCATATTGACCCACAGTAACTGCTCCAATAGTTCTTAAGGGACCTGGGAGTTTTTCAGCAGTATTCCAAGTCATTAAAACTGGTGTTATACTATCACGAGAGGAGAGTTCCAACTAAAAGGCACAGCAAACATTGTGTTACAAGAGGCAATTAAATGGTAAGGACTGGGTGGGAAAGCAGCTTATAAGTGTCAAAAACAAACAAACAATAATTTTGTATTAAGAAGACACTTTAGCATTGATGCATGACAGAAGTGGGCTGAGCATTCACCCATACCAATCTGAATGTTCTGGACTATTTACCAAAATATACAAGTCTAACTCCAATTTCATAGGTATCTGGCATGCCTCATAGGCTTAAAGGTCTCACTGGACTTTTTTTTTTTTTAAGGAAAGCTGTTATACAACACTGATATCACTGGCATGCCTAGGAGTCTCAATTTCCATAATGCCAAGCAGCCCTCATCACAGTATACATTTAGGAGTTGCTTTGGCATCAAACGCCACTGCCCTTAAACAGGTCATTTCTGATGTAACCCAAATGAAGCAAAATATGGCGGAGATAAATGACAAAACTTCAAATATTGATGAGACTGTCAAACAATTGGCACTGGACAATAAAGAATTTAAATTAAGGGTTGAAGCTGTAGAGAAGGATGTGCAATCACTGAAAGATGATAGAGAAAAATTACTGGATCAAATGGCTCTGTTGGAATTAAGACAAAAAGAGAGATTTCTAAGGTTCAGAGGAATCCCTGAAACCCCTAATCAGAATATTAGGAAACTACTTGGAGAGGAACTTGCATCACTTTTGGGAATTACGGCTGATGAGATGGATGCCCAGATTGAGACAGTCTTTCGTTTAAATTCGGATTTTGCAATAAGAAATAAATTAATTAAAGATTGCATAGTACATTTTTCCACCAAATCAATAGTAGAGTGAATCATTCAGGCTCACTTTACTACAACCTTAACCATTCAAACTCATCAGATAAAAATTCTGAAAGAGATTCCAGCCAGAATTTTAAGAAAGCGTAAGGATTACAAATTTTTGGCTGATGCATTAAATGCTAAAGGAATACGTTTTAGATGGGAATTACCAGAGGGAATCTCCTTCTTTTACAAGAGCAAGAGGAATAGATTCACTGAGCTCCTTAAAGCACAAGAATTCTTGCGGAAATACAAGGAAGACTTATCTTCTGAACATCCTGCTCCATAAATATATAACTTAAACCACTCTATATGGATTACAAACGATCTTACAGATTTTTATCTTGGAATGTAAATGGCCTGAATTCAAAAATTAAATGAAACAGGGTTTTTCATTTTCTTAAGAAACAAAATTTGGATATAGTGTGTTTACAAGAGACTCATATTAGAAAATGTGATCAAGAATTTTTGGTAAATAAAGCCCTGGGACAAGAATTTGTTTCTTCAGATAAGGAAAAAAAAAAAGAGGAGTAGTATTTTATGTCAAACAACAATTTGAACCTAAATTGATCTTTAAAGATGAAGAAGGTAGGGTACTAGCACTAGAAGTTCTAATATCTGGAGTTAAAACAGTGATAATTGGAATCTATGCACCTAATGAAAGGAAAGTTGAATTTTATAATTATTTGGATCAAAAGATGGCAGATCTATCGAATGCTAATTTGCTTCTATTGGGAGATTTTAATGGAGTTGTTTTGACATCTCTGGATAGAAAATCTGATTTATCGGAAAAGAATTTACAAGGTAAACTTCCTAAAGCATTCTTTGAATTAGTAGACCATATGGATCTCTATGATTTATGGAGAATTAAAAATTTAAATGCAAAAAGAATATACCTACTTTTCTGAAAGATATCAATCACACTCTAGGATAGATATGGTCTGGACATCCAAAACTATTATAACTCATTTGAAAACAATGGATATCCTACCTAGGACATTTTCAGATCATAATCCAATTTGTTTTGCATGGAAGAAGGAAGGAGTGACTTCATTTAGGTGGAGACTGAATGAATATCTTTTGAAAAAACCAGATGTGGTCGAGAAAGCCAAAAAGAAGTTAATGGATTACTTTGAACTGAATTTAAATCAAGGATTGGATAACAAAATTGTTTGGGATGCAAATAAAGCAGTTATGAGAGGTTTTTTAATACAGCAAAATGCATATTTTAAAAAACAAAGAGGATTGAAAAAAGAGGTACTACTGATGCAGATTTCCAAAAAGGAAAGAGAATTGATATGGACCAAAGATAAGAAGAAGATCTTTCAAGCTATTAAGATCTTACAACAACAACTCTCTATGTTAATAGCAAATGAACTTGAACAGAGTCTGAAGTATATCAAGCAAAGATCATTTGAATTTGCAAATAAACCAGGCAAGTTGCTAGCTTGGAAAATTAGACTTGAGAGGAAGAAAAACTTTATATCTAAAATATTTACTAAAAATGGGCTCTCTTATAATGGAAAGGAAATAAGGATGGAATTTTTTAAATATTACTCAGAATTATATAAAGGCAAAATAGTAGAAGATAAAAAAATCGAGCAGTTTCTTAGAACTAAAAACATTCCAAAACTTTCTCATCAACAAATAGAAATTATGAATGCTCCAATAACAGTTATGGAAATAATAGAAGCAATAAATCAAGCTAAATCTAACAAGGCCCCTGGGCCAGATGGGCTCTCAGCTTTGTATTACAAGTTACTCAATGATCAAATTTTACAACCTCTTCAATGGACTATGAATGACATTTTACAAAAAGGGATTATGCCAGATTCATGGAAACATGCAAATATTACAATAATCCCAAAGCCAGATCAAGACTTAACATTAGTCGAAAATTATAGGCCAATATCACTTTTAAATAATGATTATAAACTTTTTACTGCGGTTTTGGCAAGAAGACTGAAAGTGGTACTGCGAGACTTTATTCATGAGGATCAAACTGGCTTTTTACCAAAGAGACAATTGAGAGACAATGTTAGAACAGTTTTGAATGTATTGGAGTATTATGAAAAACATAATGATAAACAGATGGCAATGATCTTTTTGGATGCAGAGAAAGCTTTTGACAATATTTCGTGGCAGTTCATTTGGGGACTATTAGAGGAAATAACTGCTGGTGAACATTTCATTAGAGCAATTAAAACCATTTACTCAGAACAATTTGCCAAGATTATTGTAAATGGAGAACTATCAGACAATTGTGTAATACAAAAAGGGACTAGACAAGGTTGTCCACTTTCTCCATTGCTTTTTATATTGGTTTTAGAAGTGCTTTAGAGATCTATTAGAGAAGATGATGAATTACACGGTCCCAAAATCGGGAGACAAGAATATAAATTGAGAGCCTTTGCAGACGATGTTGTGTTATTTTTAGATAATCCAATGGATAAGATTGAAAGACTTTTGGACAAGATACAGCAATTTGGCCAGTTAGCTGGATTTTATATAAATAAGACTAAAACTAAGGTTCTGACTAAAAATATATATCAGAAAATTAAAGATAGATTTGGTGAAATAAGTGAGTTAAAAGTGGAGAAGAAAGTGAAATATCTGGGAGTTTGGTTAACAAATAATAACTCTGTGCTGTTTTCAAATAATTATCTTAAAACATGGAACTCAATGAAAAATGATTTGCAAAGATGGTCTAAAATGAATTTATCTTTGATGGGAAGACTCTCTGTGGTGAAGATGAATGTTTTGCCTAAAATGTTATTTCTTTTTCAGACTATTCCTATAATTAATAACTTGACTTGTTTTAGGCAATGGCAGAAGGATATAACTAAATTTGTTTGGCAGGGGAAAAGACCAAGAATAAACTTTAAGAATCTAACAGATGCAAAGGAAAGGGGTGGTCTTACCTTGCCAGATTTAAGGTTGTATTTTGATGCTGTATGTTTGACATGGCTAAAGGAATGGATAACATTGAGAAACCCTAGAGTCCTTGATCTGGAGGGATTTGATAGAAGGTTTGGATGGCATGCCTATCTATGGTATGAAAAAACTAAAGTACATAAAGATTTTCTGAATCACTATGTAAGAAGGAGTTTAATGAGGGTATGGTTAAAATATAAAAATTGGTTGGAACCAAAAACTCTGTTATGGATATCCCCGATTGAAGCTTTATCATGTAAAGAAGTAAATATGCAGATGTCTGGGGGTACGTATAGAGATCTGTTGTATTTTCATGGAAAGGATAGTAAGTTAAAATCTTTAACTGAATTACAAAATGTGGTCAGAGATTGGTTTCAGTACTATCAATTAAATGAGATGTATAAGAAAGGCCTTAAAGTTGGATTTGAAGATCAGATTTCGAACTTTGAGAAGGAATTATGTCAAGATGATGAAAAATTAATTTCCAAAATGTATAAATTATTACTTTTGGAGGAGACAAGAGAGGAATTGGTTAAAACAACTATGATAAAATGGGTTCAAGATGTTGGACATAATATAGAAATGGCAGTGTGGGAGAAGTTATGGAAAAGTGATTTAAAATTTACTGCTTGTTATGCTTTGAAGGAAAATTATTACAAAATGATGTATAGATGGTATTTAATGCCTAAAAAACTGGCATTAATGTATAAAAATGTCTCAAACAAATGTTGGAAGTGTGGGCATATTGAAGGTACTTTTTTTCATATGTGGTGGACCTGTGGGAGGGCTAAGGCCTATTGGGACATGATATATAATGAATTGAAGAAGATATTTAAAGTGACATTTCCTAAGAAGCCAGAATCCTTCCTGCTAGGAATAACACAAGGAGCAATTTCTACAAATAACTTAACTTTTTTTATGTATGCTTCTACGGCGGCTAGAATATTATATGCACAGAAATGGAAGACTAATGAACTGCCTTCAAAAGAAGATTGGCTGATAAAAAATTTAGAATATGCAGAAATGGCAAAACTTACAACACTGATCAGAGACCAAAGTTTAGAACGTTTCAAGGAAGACTGGAAACCTTTTTTGGTTTACTTAAAGAATTATTTTCCTACTATGGATCTTACAGCAGGATTTGAAATTTGAAATGCAGATTGGGCAGATTAATGGTGGTGGAAGGTTTAAATTTGTGTTTTTCTTTTTAAAATATTACAATAAGGGTAAAACTTATAGTTGGTATCACGAAGAGAGGTGCACGGGAAGTCAACTTGTAATTGTGTTTATCATGATTGTTATGGTTATTATTATTGTTAAAAGTTAATAAAAATTTGAACTTAAAGGAGTTATCCAAGGCCCTTGTAGCCACCTAATGGTACAATGGGGAAATGCTTGACTAACAAGCAGAAGGTTGCCCATTTGAATCCCCGCTGGTACTATATTGTATTCTACCAAAAGAAAACCACAGTGCTCTGTGGGTGCCAGGAGTTGAAACTGACTTGACGGCACACTTTACTTTTACCTATATTTTACCTGTAAAGTACACTTTACTTTTACCTACCTTGTGGCATCTGCAGACTTTCATTCCACAAATTCAGAACCCCCAGTCACCCCCTCTGCTATCAGGAGTGGATAATAGTAGCATTTAAAACAAAACAAAACACGTTCCTACCCCTCTCTTTCTAAGGGAGAAACCATATTTCAGTAGCATAGTACATGTTCTGTCTGCATCTCCACTTACAAGGAATTTCAAATAGCAGGCTGGGGAAAGACACTTGCCCTGTGGCTTTGGGCAGCCACTGCCAGTCAGAGTAAGCAAGATAAACTGGTAATCTGACTCAGCATAGGACAATGCACAATGTTCTTACAGCTATTTTCTAGTGCATCATTATTATTCTCTTTATGATGATTTTCTAACATACCTATATTTCTCACATTCTCCCGCAGAAAGAGAGAAAGAGAGAGAGAGACTAGAAGAATGTGTTGAGTGTGTGTGTGTGTGTGAGAGAGAGAGAGAGAGAGAGAGAGAGAGAGAGAGATGGGTATTTGAGGTTGATGGGACCTGTGGAAAATAGTGTGACTCCAGGTTCCTCACTTTGAGATTTCATTCTTCCTAATTGAGGCTCTGACAAGGCAAACCCCCTAATTTTGGGTCAAACCCTGAGACCTGGTCACTCTAGTCTCGCAGTAAGACCTAGAGACTGCAATCCCTTTCTGGAACTGTGTCAGATATGTGGCTAAAACTTGCTGGATGACCAAAATGAGTCAGAATCATATTTTGATTCTTGAAAAAGTTTGGTTACTGTGTAGTCTATAGCTTACTCTATCACCATCCCTTCTCTGCAAAGGCCATCTCTGTGGCTGGTCACAAACTGTTTATAGCACTGTGAAATCATACATCTTCAGCATCTCAATACAGAAAAAGAGCAAAAAGACCTACCTCTTTGGCTATCAGACGTCCATCCACTTCACCATAGCAGTCTTTTATGTTTTTAACTGTAGTATATGATGAGTTCATTGCACTGATTCCAAATGAAATTTTCTCTTGTGCTGCAAAGACTTTGGTCTGTGCATTGCTACTGGAGTCTCCTCCTAAAGGAAGAAAGATACGGAGAAGCAGCATATTCAGTCTGTGAGAACATAAGATGCAAGAAGATAATCATAAGAATGAGCTAAACAATCTTTACAGACTGCCCCACTTCAAATTCCAATGAAACCTATAGTAAGAGCTTCAGTGAATACACCCCAGCACCCCCAAACCCCAAAGAGTCAGAGGGTACACAGCCAGGGTGTTTTCCATGCAGGGCTTTTAAAACCCTTTAGCTTGCATCTCCTCTGGAATGGAGGGTGTGCGTTCACATATTGGGCAGTTTACTCCGAAGTCCCTGCAAGCTATTGGGGAGCACTTATCACACATTTTGGGTTTTTCCACTGTGTGTTAGAGTGTAGCCCAGTTTATATCCAGGGTGAAAAAAATCCACTTTTTCCATCAGGTTTTTTTTTTTTGACAACTTCAAGTTTACAGGAAAGCCTCGCAGTAAACTTGTGGTAAAGCGTGATGTGTGAAAAACTCCCAGGTAGATCTACTTCACAAAATACATATTCTTCTCCATGAGAGCAGCAGCAGAAGTCCCCAAAATCAATTTATATGGAGAAACATCATCAGTTTTGAACAGGACAGTGGCACCAATTCTTGTAACTGTGGCTTTAAGAAGCATTGCCACCTCGTAGAGTAAAAGGTACTGCTGTTGGCTACATCAGTGTTTGCCCCTACTTCAGAAGTTACATTTGCAAATGTGGGCATGTGCTCAGTAAAGACTAGAATTTCATAAGAAGAAAAATAATACTGTAGTATTTGGCAATGTTAAGGCAAGTTTTGCTGTTGCATTTGTGAAATTTCTTTGAGTAAACATAGTAAAGCTATTCACACGAGCAGGCAAAACTGGGCTATGGAAGCCCAGCCTGGTTTTGCCTCTGTGTGTGTGTGTGTGTGTGTGTGTGTGTGTGTGTACTGCCAGGATCGTGCCCAATCCTGGTGGTGCCTCGGTGGAAAACCCACCTCCAGAGCCACCCGCTTACATGGGGTTAGGAGAACAACCATTTTACTGATTGTCTGCCAGCCCCAGCTGGGACTGGCAGACTGTGGGGCTCCTGGCTGGCTTCAGGGAGGGGAGGGAGATCCCCATAATTCACCACATTAAGGGAGTTCCAGGGGGTGGGGCGACGTGTTCCAGCATCCCAGCCCTTTGAGTCAACTACCAGCAGAAGCTGGCAATCGTCTGGGTGGCTGATCTTGTCGCCCAGCAACAAGAAGAGGATCATCTGTGGGGAGGTAAGCTTTTTGAGACTTTCCCCCCTCACCTCTTTGAGCCCTTCTCATGAATCGTGAGATCCGTGAGACTTGATCGTGAGATCCATGAGGCTCAGTGACTTGGACATGTGCATTTAACACACCAGATTCTACGGTTCAGCATTATACACAAGATACATGTTTAAAATGTGTGATCTAAGTTTGAAAGCATCTTGAGGATGGAAACAGAAATGGAAAAACAAGGATAATCCACCGCAGATTAGAGCCCTGTGTAGAAAGGGGAATGCTGGGTGTTCAAGCTGGCTTCAGAAAAGGCCGAGGAACAAAAGACATTATTGCTGATGCACGCTGGATAATTGAGAAAGCCAAAAAATACCAAAAAGCAGTCAATATGTGCTTTATTGACTACAGAAAAGCCTTTGATTGCATCAACCATGTCAAGTTGTGGAACATCCTTAGGAAAATGGGCATCCCAGAACATCTCATTGTTCTCATGAGAAACCTATACACAGGACAGGAAGCCACAGTCTAGACCAGGCATCCTCAAACTGCAGCCCTCCAGATGTTGCTGAACTACAACTCCCAGCATGCCTAGACACAATTTTTTGTGGCTGGGTATGCTGGAAGTTGTAGTTCAGCAACATCTGGAGGGCCGCAGTTTGGGGATGCCTGGTCTAGATGGAACATGGTGAAACAGACTGGTTCCAGATCGGCAAAAGTGTAAGACAAGGCTGTATACTTTCTCTTTATTTATTCAATTTATAGGCTGAACATATACTGAGAGAAGATGGATTGGAAGAAGATGAGCGTGGTTTTAAAATTGGAGGAAGAAACATCAATAACATGCATTACACTGATGACACCATTCTGATAGTTGAGAATGTGGGTGATCTGCAAGCTCTAGTAATGAAAGTCAAGGAGCAGAGTGAAAAAGTGGGACTACAACAAAATACAAAGAAGACTAAACTAATGACATTTGGAGAGTCACCTCCAGATTCAATTGGTGTAATCACAAAGTGTAATTGTGAGGCTACCCTTGAAGAGTGATCAAACTTCAATTGGTATAGAATGCTGCAGGTGTTTTAGGTGAGACTGTGGAGTAGGATCACATCATGGGGATTTTACATTGGTTTACCTGTATATTTTCAGGCCCAGTTCAAGGTGTTCCTACTTTTAAAGCTAAGCTCTACTGTAAATGGTGTAGGATCTGGGTGCCTTAAATATCACATTCACTTGTATATTCCTTTTCACTTTCCATGCTACATCAGGGTACCCTGATAGTACCTGGGGTGAAGGAGGCTGATCTTGTGGTAGCAAGCATGAATTTGCTAAGCAGGTTCCACCCTGGTTGCATATGAATGGGAGACTTGATGTGTGTGCACTGTAAGATATTCCCCTCAGGGGATAGGGCCGCTCTGGGAAGAGCAGAAGGTTACAAGTTCCCTCCCTGGCTTCTCCAAGATAAGGCTGAGAGAGATTCCTGCCTGCAATCTTGGAAAAGCCACTGCCAGTCTGTGTAGACAGTACTGAGCTAGATGGACCAATGGTCTGACTCTGTATAAGGCAGCATCCTATGTTCCTATGACAACGAGTCATGACAACCAGCCTCAGAACTGACTATGAAGACATTTAAGTGGTGGATAGCTTCTGCCTTTTAGGACTGACCATTAACAGTAAAGGATGCCAAAGCTGGACTTTGAAGAAGCAAGTGAGAAAAAGTATGGATGCTTTTTAACTCTGGTGCTGGAGAAGACTTCTGAGGACACCATGAACAGCCATGAAAACAAACCAATGGATCAGAGAACAAATCAATCCAGAAATTTCACATGAGGCACAAATGACCAGGCTCAAACGAGCATACTTTGGACACATTATGTGAAATCTGGGGAAAGTTGAAGGACGAAAAAGAGGACAACAAGCAGCAAGGTGGATGGACTTGATTACGACAGCAATGAATGCACCACTGAGAGACCTTAAAGGCCAAGTTGAAGCCCCTACTAACTGGGCAAAGAGGCACCTTTTACCATGGTGATTCTCTTTATTTAGCAGGGGGAGAGTAACTGGCCCTATCCACCCCCAGCACAGTACTTCCAGTGACTGTTGTTGGTGTGTGTCTTATGTTTCTTTTTAGAATGTGAGCCCTTTGGGGACAGGGAGCCATCTTATTTGTTATTTCTCCTTGTAAACCGCCCTGAGTCATTTTTGGAAGGGTGGTATAGAAATTGAATTATTATTATTATTATTATTATTATTATTAATTATTATTATTATTATCATCATCCTGGAGAGAATCTATGTGGTTGCTAAGAGTTGACACTGACTTGATGACACTTAATCAATCAATCAATCAAACAAGTCAGACAATAATTGTGGTCTACGAAGAGCAGTATGAACTTTGGGAACTGTACCTTGCCACACTCCCAGTAGTTACTCTAAGTATTTGCTTCATAACCATGCTCTCTAGTTACTTCTTTGGCTTGAATGAAAGATGGGCTTTTCTGGAGTTTACAACCATAATTTGTTAAACAGTGTTTAACAAGATATTCCCTAGTCAGAAGAAATTTATTCCAAATTCACAACAGTGCTTGTGAATTTGGAACAATTCACAAAAGTTTTCTTGGTTGCAATCTGTAATGTAAGAACATCAGAAGGGACCTGCTGGATCAGACCAAAGGTCCATCTAATCCAGCATCCAGTTTCTCACACTGGCCAACCAGATGCTTCTGGGAAATCCATAAGTGGGACTATATGTCTTCCATGAATCTGTCTATTCCCCCTTAAGGTCATCTATGCTAATTAATTTCCCATCTTGGAATCGCCACATCTTGTGGCAGGAAATTCCATGAATAAATTATCAAAAAGAGCCAGTCTACATACACAGAGGTCTTCCCTGCTATTTTATAAGGAAAAGAAAGAATACTGTTGTGAGCATTTTTGTCCTATAGCCAACAGTGGGAATTTTATAATTATGCAGAGGGCATTGTGTCAGCTACCATTTGGGATTTGATAAGAAGAGTGAGCTTCTATAGCAGGATCAAGAGCAGTCTTCCCTTATCAACTGTGGAAATCCAGCACAGAGGGGGAAAGAAACCCCCCCTTAAATGTGGAAGATAATATAAAAGCTTTTCAAGACAAGATGTACAGTGAGTAATCAGTCAAATGGAGCTCTCATTCTTCTGGCTGGAATCTTTAAAACGGTGACATAGTTAAAGGGTGACAAATGAGCCTTTTACCTCTAAGCTCCACAGCTTGAAAGTTGCTGCAGTATCTTGGACCAAGCTGGCTAATAAGTTGTAGAATTTCCACTGAGAGGACTTGTTCAAACAAATACACAGGGCCCTGACGCCAAGTCAAAGAAGATTTCTGTTTCCAAATCCGTGGTGTAGCCACATAGCCGTAGACATCAACAAATGAAGAGGGGTCCATGGAAACAAAATGACCTGGAAGGGGCTGGATATACTGCATCTGCAAGACAGAAAAAGGAGCTACTGACTAGCAGAGTGGTGTGAGAAGAATGCTGCAGTTCCAATTCTGATTGCTGCCACCCCTCCCCTGCTTCTATTTTAGGTGGGGAGGCAGAAGCAGCAATTACATGGTTAGTGTCTCATCTATTTCTCAGTCACCATATGTTTGAAACTGAGACCTCAACACAGAAAACTAGCATATTAGGAAGATGGCTAGGCTAGAACACTTCTCCTGACTCTAACCAGGAGCTTTCCCAGACAGTAGGCTTTACTGAGAGACTGAATTTGCTGGGGAAAACTAACACAAAAAGTGGATTTCTTTTTACCCCTGACATAAATTGGGCTCCACTCCAATGCTCAATGAAAAACCTGAATCGTGTGTGAAGTGCTCCCCAATATCTTGCATGGACTTTGATGCGAATCTGGCCAATGTGTGAACGTACACCCTCCATTCTGGCAGAGAAGAGAGCTAAAAGTCCTGTCTGGGAATGTTCCAGGACGAGCAAGTTGATTAGAAGCCAGAACAAATTTAAGAATTCAGCGTACAGTGGCATGCAGGAGGAAACCTTGAAGTCTCTCAGATGTAGGTGGGGTGAGCAGGAAACAGAACTCAGAGCTTCAATGCCATCCAAGGGCTCTGATTCTGATTTTGCCACCAATACATGCATATAACATGCACCCCAGCATCACAGGTCCATGGTGCTAGGACCCATGGTACTAGCATGGGTATTTCTGGTCCTGTCAACTTTCCTCAACCCCACATTTGCCCTGTTCTCTGAGCACCCCATTTCCAGTGTTACATTCTGCCTGGGGTCTTTGCCCCCTCTCCTCAGCTTGCTACCAAATGTTGGATCTAAAAGGACCATCAGTATGCCAATGGCCATACATAGGCGTTCCTTACTTGGGCTTGCTTTCCCATCTCTAACCATACAACACTTTAGCCAAGACTTAGATGGCATTTGTGGAATGCCAGTACAGATACGAACAGTTGGCATTTCATGAAATTCCATAAAGTTATGACTTTACTACCAAACTAAGAGTCAAGCTACAGACTAAATGGAGTTCTGGGATTCTCTTCTGTGTTTTTGAAAAACAGAGAAGAGTAGTTCTGGGCATCCACAATTTCCTTGTAATTCCTGCCCACCCCCGCAAGGAATACAGCTTGGGGACACACTTTTTGAGCTGAAAAACCACCAGAGGAGAAAGAATTAAGCAAATGTCCTGCCTGTCCTTGCACATTCAGCCTGCTCACAGCTGCTTTGGATTTTAAAAACTCCACTAGTGATTATTTTCTAAATAATCCAATCATGAGCTGACATCCTGGCTAAAAACTGAGAAAGCAACAGGGAGCTTTTAACGCATCTGGAAGTTTCCCCACTATTGGAGTATGCATGTGGAGGAAGTGGATTTTAACTTATCTTCCCTGCCTTCAGAAGTGCCCTATGCCACATTAAAATATGCTCCTGAAAACTGCACAACTCAGGGACATATTTTTGGAAGGCATAGAGCACTTCCAAAAGCAAGGAAGATCCGCAAAAATTGTTCCTACCGCTGCTCCAGTAGTGAGGAAGCTCTCAGCAGCATGGACACATATTCCTGGAATGTCCGTGCTGTGTTAGCCAGCCATGGAACCCTGCATAAAGTTTACTTTGAGCCTAAGAGAATAAAGAAAATCAAAATAAAGTTCCTATCAAGAGTACCAACTGCAGATCTTTTCAGAGTCAATTAACTGCCCATTGATATATAGGCTATTATATTACCTTCACAGACCCAAGTAACTTCCCATTGATATAGGCTGAAACGATACAGATCCGTTTTGTTTCTTTTGCCACAGTCACTGCAAGGTGATGCCACTGCCCAGTCATGTGTAGCTCATCGCATTTGAACTGGACTTGAGATAGGACAGAGGACTGGCTGAGGCCTTCAGGTTCCATAATGTCTGTAATGGCAGCAGGTACAAGCAACATTTTATTTAGGTTTTTATTATTATTACTTATATACTTCTTTTCAACAAAAAAAAGTCAAAGCATTTTACATAGAAAAGGAATAATAATAAAAATTAATAATTTGTCCCCAAAGGCTCACAATCTAAGAAGAACACAAGGAACACTCCAACAATAGCTGGAGGGATGCTGTACTAGGGATGATGGGGCATATCTTCCTCTCTCTCCCCCACCCTCTCAAAAAGTGTGGGTGCCTGGAGGGCAACTTGTAAGTAGGCAGAATTGCACAACATGATTGCTGATCACGTGGCACGTCTCTTCCGGCATCATCCTTAGGTTCCAATTTCCTGGCTTTGTAGAGCTTGAGTCAAAATGAGACTCAAGCAGGTTTAACCAGCAGGTTTTTAAATTATCTAATTTCCGTGGTTAGTGAAAAGGAAATTTACCATTATAGTGCTGGCAATTCAGTACCTTCCCAATGTTACATTTTGTGTTGATTCTAAAGAGACAATGAATTGCATTGTACTGTAATTATTTCTAAAACAGTTGTAGGATTATATTACAGGCAACAGGACACTTTCAACTGAGATAAGCATGAAGTAATTCTGAAGAGACACTCCTATCTTGCCTGACAGATAAGAGGGGGATGAAAAGGATGCTGCAAGGCTTAATCAAAAGAGCTCAATCATACGTAAGCTCTTATGAACAGGGAGGGACTTGTGCTACTATATCCTGAATCTTTTTACTTCTACACAGCTGTAAGTAAGTAATTTATCACGGTCAATGACCAGTCAACATACACACCAAAATATAATCCGCTTAAAACAAAACAAAATCAAAACAGTAAAACTTGATAACACCACATCAAGTTATCCAAAAATCTCAGTTACAACTAAGTTGTTCCCATCTCAGTTTACAGGCTGCTGCACAGAACCTTGCTGTCCCCGCTGTGACAATTGCATGTTGATCCACCAAAAGGTAGGAGATGTAATACTCTTTTGATTGACCAGGCCTATTTTTAAAAAATGGTTCGATCCAGGTAGCACAAATGCTCCTATAATAGGCATAGTGTAAAATAACATGTAAGAGAGACTCAGTGTCACCAGAACCACATGGACATGAACACATGGCTCCTTAGCAGTATCCCATTAAATTTGCCATCCAAAACAGCAGAAGGCAAGGCATTAAACCATGCCAGAGAAAAGGCTCTCCTCTGGTTTACTCTACACAGCTAATTCTGTGTGTGCATGTGTGTTTGGCCCGTTTGTGCATTTTGTGTTGCATGTTTGTGTTTTTGTACTGCATGCTCATTCATGTGTTTGTGCTGCATTCATGTGTGCTGCATGTGTGTGCTTGATTTTCTCTTTGCTTGTGATTGAGTTTCTGTTGGTGTATTTCTTTATGTGTACATTTTCAAATTCATTCCATACACACCCCAAAACCATCACTGCCTCTCCCTCACACTGCTCTAACTTCCCACCTGGCTTTCCCCACTTGTCCATCCCATACCTCACTTCCCCTGTTTCCTGAGAGTTCATATTCAATGTCAGCATTCTGACTTCATTGTTAAGTGGGCCATGCTTTGTATAATTTTGCCAAAGAATGGTAGCCATAGGCTTTAATGGGGCAGGAAAACCCCATTAAAGGGGTTTGAATTGCTGCTCAAAATTTCAACAAATCATTAAAAAGCACCTCTCTTAGACAAGCCTGAAGAGAGTACATCAGCCATTTGAAAGAAATCTATGATACACTTGCCTAAAGATTGGACAAAAAAGGACCAATGTGTCAATTTTCAGTTCTTTTTAACTTGCTGTACTTGTAGCCATTTTTATCAGATTGCTTTGAAATTAGATCCATTTGTATACCTTATCCAGTAGGTCACGCATACCACGTTTCTAATTATTAGCTCAACAAATGTCATATTTATAAGCAATGCAATTTGAGGCTTTTAACTGTAGAACCTTTCCCCCCTGCTATTTTGCCACCTGTGCCCCTTTAATTATCATTTTATGTTTGTAAATATGTGAAAAGGTTTATACTGTTATATTTTGTGTTCTTCATTCATTAAAAAAAATAAATAAGTTAGGCTGGATACAGGAAGCAGGCCTCTCTTAATTCTTTCCTGTCCCAATAGTCTTCTTTGTTATGCCTAAAGGTAAAGTTGTGCTGTCGAGTCGGTGTCGACTCCTGGTGACCACAGAGCCATGTGGTTTTCTTTGGTAGAATACAGGAGGGATTTACCATTGCCTTCTCCCACGCAGTATGAGATGATGCCTTTCAGCATTTACCTATATCGCTGCTGCCCGATATAGGTATTTTCCATAGCCTAGGAAACATACCAGCGGGGATTCTAACCAGCAATCTCTTGCTCCCTAGGCAAGTTACTTCCCTGCTGCACCATTAGGTGGCTCTTATTATGTCTAGGAGAATTAATTGGGGGATAGTTTTGTTTTTTTTAAAGTAAAGACGTTTGAAGAAAAACAGAACAGAGGAAAATGTTGGCTTCATGAGTAGCAATGAAACTCTGTTCTCTGGCTGAGCAGACATTCGGAAGAATCTCCTGGCCAGAAAGGACATACAAATTTGCTAGCTCCACTTCCTGCTGATGAAGGTAAATGCTTTGCCGCCTTCCCTTTTGCAAGCTAACTGAGAATTAAAGCTAAATCTTGTTTTAAAAGTGATCCCAGATACTAGGAGGTCTCAAGGATCAATCCAATTATGCCCATAAAGTTCCTTTTACATTTTCAGATAGTTTACTGATGAACCCTGATAACACAGGCCTTACCTAGGGTCTGGAATACTACTTCCTCGGTGGAGATAGTCAAGTAACTGTCCATGGGAGAAAAGCTTACTGAAAAGCAAATGTATTCTTCTTCTGTCCTTGACATGTGACGTACCAAAGTGAGGAAACGTAAAGGGTGATCAGAAGCCATCTTGCTGGCCAGAAACCAGGAAGAGAAAGTCAGACCATCCAATGGGGGGAATGACCTGATGCCTAGGGTCAGAAAGATACAAATCAGGCACTACCTATATCAATTGGCTGGACTCTCCCAGCTTCATATGGCAAAAGTGGTTCTGAGGCATGCACAAATAAATCCCTTGATAACAATTAGGGAGGCAATTTTCTACAATCTCCCCTTCCTCAGGAAGCACTCCATGTCACCCAAAATTATGTCCATGAGGGTTATGCAGCTTCAGGGACATATTTTGGGGGCAGGGGCCATGTGACCACCAACACCATGTGCAGATTGCAGGAATAGTGCAAGTGAGGAGGTGAAACAGCAGGTAAGGAGCTGCTTGCCTGCTTTTTAAGGGAACCACTCCGTGTTCCACTTGCGGCTGCCCAAGCCGGTTCAGGCACATGCCTACTGTTCAGAAGAACTGGTGTTACATCTATGCTTCTCCCATTGCACTAGAGTTTCATTAGTCAGGATGTTAGCCACTGAACATTTGGGGAGCACAATCTTACACTCAGTAATCAGGATGTTAGCCACTGAACATTTGGTAGAGTGTTTGAAAACGGAGCAATTATTCTTTATTTTAAGAACTATTCTAAGAACTCCACAGTAACAGTAAACACTTCAAGATCTGGAATGGATAATAAATGTTCCCCAAGGTGATTTATTTTAATTTTATTTTATTGTCATATTTTTATACCGCCGTTCATTAAAACAATCCCAAGGTGATAGATATTAACCATTTTTTTAGATCCAGTCTCCCTGGCACAGGGAAGACTCATTCCTAGAATATCAACTTCTGTCAAAGATTGTTGTGACTCCCAACCCTGCTTCTACAGGATGCTCTAGAGTCCAACAGAGCACCATCAAATGATATGTCCCGATTCAAAATCCAGATGCAATCAAATGCATGGAGGATCCTAAACTTAATGAGATTCCTTTGGACACCATTCTGACATTCAAAATCTGTGGGAAGAACTAAATGTGATGGTGGCATGCTCATGTCTTTAAATATGGGTCACTACCAAGTGGCCCAAGAGCTGGGACTGAGGAGACAATAGCCTCATTCAGCAGGGTGAAGGGAGAGGAAGTCCTGCCCCTGCCACATTGATCAGCAATGCACCCCACCACTCACGCTTGCAGCACAGCTTGTCTGTAGAGGGGAAAGCCAAAAGTATGATGGTGGGTGCTTCCATGATTGTGGGACTGCATTGATTCAATCTCATAATCATGGAAGCATCCGCCATCACACTTGCAGCTCTTCCCTCTTTGAACAAGCTGCTCCTTTATTTTGAGCCGCAGGGCACATTGTTGATTGAGCCAGCAGGGGCAGGAATTCCTCTCCCCTGCTCCAATGTAAACAGCTACAGCGGGGTAACTTTAGAACGTCTGAATGAGGCTAAGATCAAACAGAAAAGTAGCAGATGGATAGTTGGTGCTGAACCTTTCTTCCACCTCCTGTTTCTCCCATAAATTTTCCCCAGACACTTGTTTATTAACCAAATTTTGCAACAGCAGCATCCAGCTGTTGATGTGATCAATATATCTTTCTTCCACTAGCCATCCCAAAATTAACACTGCTCCCTCTGAATGCAAAATGCCATTAGCTCCAGCTATACTGCTTGCCAGTAAATTTGGTAGCAAAACAATACTGGCTGTGACTGCTTGTCAAGTTACACCATGGCCAGTAATTAATTGCCTATGATAACCTCTGTTTCTATGGGCAGCATCACACAGGAAAAAGTGAACCACTGGTTGTTCGATTGTATCCACAAGCCCAACTTCCTGTGTCAGGACAGCTATTCCAAAAACTGGGCATATCCAATGGTTACATCTGTAACCACTGAAATTGGTTACAGATGTTGGGTCTGGAACCAGAAGTGGAATATGCCAACATTTGGATGAAATGCCCAATATCAGCAGAGAGCCATCCCAGCACCAGAAGTCAAGCTTGCAGGTACACTCCAGGAAGTTCGCAGTTTCCTGTGTCATGTAAAACCACCCTGTATATCACCCTATTTGTAAAATCACCCTCTCTTAAATGAGCACCTTGTAGCAAGTCACTTGAAACATGTTTAAAAAGATAAGATTTGTCTAAGAAAATATATAGGATGTTATTCAGAGCAAATAGATCCAGCAATGCTTGATAAAGAAACACCATATAGTAGAATGCTCAATTTGAAATGGATGATGAAACCCAAGAAAAGATATTCACATATTATATCAACAAATGAAGTCTTGAACAACACTGTTTTGATTTTCATGGAAGGAAGTTGAAAAAGGCAACTGAATTTGGCAATTTGCCATGCTGCTTCTATTATTTCCTCCTAAGACTAACCTTGTAGAGCTGATCACCTAAGCCCATTTATAGACAAACCCATGCTGGTGAGTTGAGGGTGATGCTGGAATATGTATGAACCTAGGTCCAAACACATGGAGGCTGCTGAGAGTGGGTTGCTTTATGTCTTTTTCATAGTTTACAGGGGACTTTGTGTTCTCCGGGAAAAACCTACCTTTTCCAATTCCTCCTGATATGGAGTATTCAGTGTTGGAGCCCAGAACAGTAGCCAATGTTGGGATAAATAAACAGCTGCAATACATGGGGAAACAAGACAAGGATGTTATAAACAAACAAAAATAAATACGTTGAGCAGCAAAAACTAAAATTCTCTCTCCCGGTCAACTTTGCCCCTGGGTAATGTCTCTCCTCTGTGTAATCCCCATTATTATTCATTGATAAAGTTTCTGCAATGTAACTAAGGAGGATTCCTTTGGGGAAATTCTATACCTCTGCTTATACTGCCACCCTTAGGGATCAAGGATACCTTGAATTATAATTGGGAGAATTTGCTCCACTAGGATAAAGTCACACTATAGGCTGTTAAAGGTAAAGTGTGCCGTCAAGTCGGTTTAGACTCCTGACATTAATTCTTTTATTTTTCTAAAAGCAGCAGGACTCTGAGATGCAAACTACACATTACAAAGAGTTCTAGTATTCTTTCATTTAATTTTTGTTAACCCAGAGCAGCCTGGATCAGGCTATGTCTGAGCAGCAAAAGGGCAGGTTGGGAGAGGATATTAACATTTTCTTCTCTGGTCATTTTCTAGTTCAAAATCATCCTCCCTAAGCAGCCTTTTTCTACATGCTCTTCCTTCAGTCACACTTGCAGCCTGTTTTTAAAAAAACCTCCCTCACTAGAGGAAAGAATGAAGTAGATCCACTTAATATGAAATTTGATCCTCAGACTAACAATAAGGCTTGTGGATGCACTCCAGCAACCAGTGGTTAACAATAAGGGTTAAAGTGTTTTGCATCAGAAGTCTGTGCTATTCTTATAAATTCTTTCCAACTTCTGTCCTTACCATCTTGTAAAGACAAATATGTATTTGCTCTGTAGCTCACCCAGAAAATAATCAGTGGCTGACAACCTGAGTAATGGTGTGCACATGCACATTAGGGATGTGCAGAACCAGTTCTATTCAAACCTGGTTCAACTAGAACTGGCCTGGTTCAACCAGTTCAGACTTGAACTGAACCAGACCCCCCAAATGGGGTGCCAGTCCTAATTCGAGCTGAACCGACCCCAATTCTAATGGAACCCATTTGGCAGTTTGAAGGATCATGCCGGTAAAGGGGAATCTGGCCTACCTTAAAAGAAGGGAACTCTGCCTGCCTTTAAAAAAATCATAATAGAGCAGTGAGAGGGCACCTGTACTCAGAGGGTGCAGAGTAGCAGTGGTGTGGCTCCTCCAAACTCTCCACTCCGGCCCAGCGCTCCTCTGAGTACAAGTGCCCTCTTGCCACCCCATTAGGATATTTTTTTTAAGGTAGGCAAGGTTCCCTCCCTTTTCTTGTAAAAACAAACCTCACTGGATTCCATTTTACAGGTATGCCCCCTCGAACCGCCAAACTGGTTTGGCCCAGTTTGACATTCAGGCAGGTTCGACTTGAATTGACTTGCAGTCTGGTTTAAGTTTGGTTCAAACACGAACCAAACTTCCAGAATTGGTCCATGCACACCCCTAATGCATATGCATTAAAGTGTGCACACAGCACCTAGCTTCCCCACTTCCAAAGTGTGGGTGAATTTGCCACTCTCCCCTTTCTCCAAAAGTGTTCTTTGACAGCAGAAACATTTCCCTGAGGGTCAGAACACCCTCAAAGACATGAAAGTCTTTTAAGACAGAAAGACCCTGATATATATGGGAGCTCAATCTTGACACAGAATCTTGAGATTCTCAAAGGCCTTGGATGTACAAGCCTTTCCATGCAATTTAATGGCAGGGACACATTAATTTACACTTCCCATCATAGAGTGCACTACTGAAAGGAATGGGGAAACCTGTTCCCATGAAATTGCTCTGGATCTGGTCCATTACAAAAATGGTACCCCTAATTAGGCTTTTTGTCCACAATCTAACAAAATGGCAGAAATGTGAATAAGAGACAAACAGAGCAATTCTACAGGAAGCCTAGTGGGGTGAGGTAGGGAATATTAATGCTGAACAGGAGAACACAAAAAGAAGCAAAAGCAAATGCAGCACCCATATCCATCCAGGGACATATCAAACTCCACAAATGAAGGTGCCAAGCAGATGCTCTGTGGTTGGACGCTGCGTGGAGTTGTCATGGAAATCAGACTCATGGCTGCCTGGAGAGCCGTTGCAGAGCTCTTGGATAGCCACAATGTGTTTGAACCCAAGGGAGGTTCATGGAGATCTGCAGAATTGTTCGATGTAGTTGCTTGTAAACCTACAACAGCAAATGAACAGCATCATCCATACTGCCATGGATCTCAAGTTGTACCATTCAAGTAACAATTTTGAGGCATAACAGGAGGAAGAAAAGAAGTAGCTGCATGAGCCCCAGCAAAGCAGTTTACAGCTGTAAGGGGCAAGGCATTGATGTGAGCGCTGAACAACTTAAACTTCAGTCACTCACTTGTATCATGAACAAATTAAGAATGAATGAACTACCTCTGGTGTTTTAAAACCAGGTAGAAAAATGTCTACCCCAAACATGGTTTCACATTTACTATCCTAGTTTTAAAAGTCATGTCATCTGAACTTTGTCTCCATCAGGGAGGACCCAAGAACTAGCAGCTAAGGCTGTGGCTCAACCTATCCTCCATGAATCTGGCTAAATAGCGCAGGAAGTTCTGCACAGGGCTCCACTTCCAGGTTTTGCCCTACAAATGTCAAGAAAATGAACTAACTTTCCAGCAATGCTCCATGTGATGTTTAGGTAGATAGTGCAAAGAATACTGTCCTCTTCACACAGGTGGCTTGGCACAGTAAATAGGAGCACCTATCTGCAAGTAAAATGCACTTGCAGGTTAATTTCTTTACTTAAAATGACAAGCAGGAGTGTCTACCTGCAAATAAAATCACTTAGAATAATAGGATAGGAGAGTTGGAAGGGACCTTGGCAATCCTCTAGTCTAACCCTCTGCTCTGTGCATTCTAGACAGAGGGCTGGCCAGCCCCAGCCTCTGTAGGAGAGCCCACCACTGCATGAGGCAGACAGTTCTACTGTTGAACAGATCTTACCATTAGGAAATACTTCCTAGTGTCTAATCTAAATCTGCTTCCTTGTAGTTTCAATCCTTTGGTTCTAGTTTTGTCCTTAGGAGCAACAGAGAATAAGTCTGCTCCTTCAGTGTGACAGCCCTTTGGATATTTTAAGATAGTAACCATATCCCCACCCCCACAACCTTAGTCTTCCCTTCTCCAGGCTAAACATACCCAGCTCTTGCAACTATTCCTTGGTTTCCAGTCTCTTCACCATCTTTATTGTTCTTCTCTGAATCTGTTCCAGTTTATCAATCTCTTTCTTTCAGAAAATAAGCATTGCCCCTGTGCTTTCTTCACACACACACACACACACACACACACACACACACACACACACACACACACTGCCAATGTTCCAACAAACCTAAAGCAGCTCACAATAACAATAGCTAAACAATGAAACAGTAAAATGAAAAGCAGCATTACAATCACTAGGACGTTATCTGCATAGAAAGGTTTTCCAAAATTTGATTGTGGGGCTTTGGGAAATAGGATAATTTTATGGGTGTGGGAGGAAATTTTGTATAGTCTCATGTAGTGGAGGTAGGTTGATTATCACATATCAGTGACAGTCTCTCTCTCAACCTATTTTATGTTGCATGTTTATGCATGGTGGTGGTGGCAGCAGCAGCAGTGCTTGAAACACTGGTGGTATTCCCAGCAGCCAACTCCTGCCATATGCCTTTTGTTTTTATACCAGTAATAAAGGTAAAGTGTGCCGTCAAGTCGATTTTGACTCCTGGCGCCCACAGAGCCCTGTGGTTTTCTTTGCTAGAATACAGGAGGGGTTTACCATGGCCTCCTCCCACGCAGTATGAGATTATGCCTTTCAGCATCTTCCTATATCACTGCTGCCCGATATAGGTGTTTCCCATAGTCTGGGAAACATACCAGAAGAGATTCGGACTGGCAACCTTCTGCTTGTTAGTCAAGCATTTCCCTGCTGCATCACTTAAGGTGGTATACCAGTAATACACTCAAGGAATTATGCTGCATCATGATGTAGCATTGTTCTTGGTGAATTCTGGATGGGAAAACAATGTGGCCAGTAGGAGCCAACCACCAGAAACACCACCAGGGTTTCAGGCTCTGCTCCTATTGCCATTGCCTTCACCACCCATGTACAGAAGAGTTTTTAAAACCAAAAGAGAGAGACAGAGATCTGTTGCCACCACCCCTAATTTGTGGTAAAATCCCTAAAACTGTACAGAATTCTGTTTCCACTCTGAAAAATCATCAGATGGGTTCCCCCATTTTTGTCATCTGAGAAAAGGGTGCCAAAAATAAGTACACACTAACAGAACCACAAAATAAAATAAAGATGAAAGAGAAAGTGTGCATTTAACATTTTGGTCCTTAACCAGGAGCAGGATTGCTCCTTCTCATGGCTCACACTTTAGCTTCCAAATATTAATTGGATTCTTGAAAATCTCAGCTTTGAGTTCTTAAATAAAAGTAAATATCTAGGCATTATGACTGAAAAATAAAAATTTGAAAACATTATCAGATTGCACACTATTTTTCTAGGGCAATTACTCCAATGAAATATTGCCATCACCCAAGAAGAAAACACTCCTCTAGCCAAGGATAGTCATGAAACCCTGGTTTCCAACTCAAGAATGTCCAACTCAAGAATATCAGTCAAAACATCCTGTACTTAGCAGGTCTCACCTGCATCCCAAACTGCTTGACATGAGCTGCTTCTGTGTCTCAGAGGTGCTATGGATGGGCTTTCAGTGAGTCCTGATGTTATAGACAATGATGTTCTTAGACAAAGAAACTTTCTGGAAGAAGCAAGTCAAAGGAAAGGAGATCACATAATCAAGCAAATATTACCTGAATCATTGTGTGAGGCAGTCTAACCCAAGTATTGCACACTGTGAATATTAAGGCATTTTGACTGTTATGGTTTGATTTGCTTCCTGAAACTTTCATAAAGCAAGTGATCTTTGCAAGGCTCATTTTTATTAGCTGATCCACTGAGATTTGTTGAGTGCTAGGTGGGTTTCTAGACTACATCAGTTTTGGAAACAGGCGGAGTCCTTTTTGCAGATGACAGCAGTGACTAGGAGTGCCTTTTACCACCTCCAGCTTGGTAGCTGCCACCATTCCTAGTGACATGTTCTGTTTTGATTACTGCAAGCATTTTTACATGGGATTGCCCTTGAAAAGTGCTTGAAAGCTTCAGTTGGTACAGAAGGCTTCAGCCTGATTTTTAGTTGTGACTGCTCAATGTAGTCCAACTTTATATGAGCTATACTGATTACATATATGTTTCCAAGGCCCAGGTGGCAGCAGTAGGCACTTTATAAGTTATGCTGGGTACACCAGCTGTGGGTACACCAGCTGGTTCTGACCTGGAGAACCACAGTCACCCATGCATTGCCTACATCCTAAATAGATTATTGTAATGTGCTTTACTGTCTTTTACTCTGAAGTTGGGTTGTGTGTTTTGTTTTGTTTTCTGTTTTGTTTTTGGCCCAAATCCAAAACACCCCCATTTTGTTCTTTGTTCGAAATCAACCAATCCAAAACACCCCAATTTTGTTCTTTGTTCAAAATTGCAAAATCTGAATCCAAAACGTTTTGGATTTTTTAAAAAAAATGGCCCCAGGGTAAAACTAGTAGTTGCGGGTGGTAGTGCCCAATTGGTGGAATCTACCACCCAATTCTCAGAGGAATTGGGCAAAGGGATGATTTTTGGTGAATTTTTTGAAGTTTTAAAATTTTCCCATAGGGAATAATGGAGGTTTCAGCAAAAGTATAGCTTCATGTTGGGGGGAATGGGGTGGCCTAGAGCAGAGTATGGTGTGTGGTATTGCCCAGTGGGGGCAAGGAAGCTGCCAGAATTATTTCAAAGGAATTGGGCAGAGGGCTGATTTTTAAAGATTTAATGGAGTCTACGTAGGGGCGTAACTACTATTAGGCAAGGGGAGGTGGCTACCTGGGGGCCCCCACACCTTGAGGGGGCCCCCAGAGGCAAGTCACATGTAAAGTGTGTGTGTGTGTGTGTGTGTGTGTGTGTGTGTGTGTGTGTATCAGCGAGGGGCCCATTTTAAAATTTTGTGTCTGGGCCCACTCCAGCCTCGTTACGCCCCTGAGTCTACGTGTCTTTAAAGTTCTTTCCCATAGGGAATGATGGAGGTTTCAGCAGCCCCTTGGGGGGCATCAGGGTAGCCCAGAGTGAGTGGTGGTGTAGAGCAGATAGAGTGCCAACCACCCCCATGGGTTGCTAACCCATGGGGTACTGGGTTCTGTTGTTTCTGAGATGTTTTGAGTGTAGTAAGTAAGAGCCCCTGGTGGCGCAGTGGTAAAACTGTTCCCCTGTAACCAGAAGGTTACAAGTTCGATCCTGACCAGGGGCTCAAGGTTGACTCTGCCTTCCATCCTGCCGAGGTCGGTAAAATAAGTACCCAGAATGTTGGGGGGCAATATGCTAAATCATTGTAAACCGCTTAGAGAGCTCCGGCTATAGAGTGGTATATAAAAGTAAGAGCCCCTGGTGGCGCAGTGGTAAAACTGTTCCCCTGTAACCAGAAGGTTACAAGTTCGATCCTGACCAGGGGCTCAAGGTTGACTCTGCCTTCCATCCTGCAGAGGTCGGTAAAATAAGTACCCAGAATGTTGGGGAGCAATATGCTAAATCATTGTAAACCGCTTAGAGAGCTTCCAGCTATAGAGCAGTATATAAGTGTAAGTGCTATTGCTATTGTTATTGCTAGATTATCTGGTAGCATATGAGAGTGGATTCATGGTTTGTCATTGAAAATCTCATATGCTACCAGAGAATTTACACTCAGAACACCTCAGAAACAAACAGAACCCAGCACCGCTTGGGCTAGCAACCCATGGGGGTGGTTTGCACCCTATGTGCACTACACCACCACTCGCTCCCGGCCACCCCAGTGCCCCCCAGGTGGAGTTATGGCTCTGCTAAAACTTCCATCATTCCCTAGGAGGGGAAACTTTAAAGACGTGTAAACGTCAACAATTCCTAAGAAACCATCCCTTTGCCCTATTCCTTTGGATCTGGGTTGTGGCAGGCACCCCTTGGGGCACTGCCACCCAACCCACTGTTTTGCCCCTCAGGCCCCCTTTCTGCCCTGAATCTGCCCCAAAGACATGTAAACTTCAGAAATTCTTTTAAAAATCAGCCCTTTTCCCAATTCCTTTGGAATCTGGGTGGCAGCAGGCACCCATTGGGGCACTACCACCTGACCCACTCTTCTGCCCCCAATGCCCCCTTTCTGCCCCAATCCACCCTAAATAACATCAACATCACACATCATCAACAACAGCAGAGCTTTCCAAAGAGCTAGGCAAAAGGTCTCTAGAACAACATAAAGCTGAAAGGAGCAACTGATTCCTTGTAGAAATTAATCAGATGAAACAGTACTTTGTCTTTTAGAAGATATTTCACTTTGATTTAGAAGGCCCTTTGCAAGCGACAAAATATAAGCACACCAGATACATACACTCACACTGTGCACAAACAGTGGCCCACCAAGCCAAGACAGAGGCATGCTTGCTGCTTCTGAGACACTCTGTGTCTGTCGGTGTGCTTCTGATCGTGTGGCTACTCTGTGGCAACTGAAGAGTGGATTATCACACTTCTGATGCTACTCCCATCATTTCCAATGGGAGCAGCATCAGAAGTGTGATGATGCACTCCTTAGTAGCCACAAAATAGCCCCATTTGAAGCAGTGCCAGCAGGCTGCAGAGTGGCTGGGAAGCAGCAAGCGTGCCTCTCTCTAGGATAGGCAGTTTGCTGAACAATTACTGTTTCAATAATAACTTACTCAAATTTCAATTTATGTATTTATGTATGTATTTATTTAACATATTTGTATACCGCCCAAAATGCAAGTCTCTGGGCGGTTTACAATAAAACAATAAAAACAACAAATAAAAAGGTTAAAACAAACAATTAAAACAGTATCTAATTAAAAGCCTGGGTGAACAAATATGTCTTGACTGCCTTTTTAAAAGTTGGCTTGTCTTGACTGCCTTTTTAAAAGTTTAAAAGATGGGGAGGCTCTTATTTCAGCAGGAAGCATGTTCCATCCAAAGCCTCGAGGCAGCAGTGGAGAAGGCCTGTCCCTGAGTAGCCATCAGAGGAGCCAGTGGCAACTGTTGGAAGTTGTTAATTTTTACCCCCAGTAAGTAAAATAGCAGAGCACTAAGGAATGAGCACACATTCCAGTTACAGAGTAGGTAGCAGAGGATGGTTTAGTTGTTGCAATTATTTAGAGAAAACACATGAAGATTCTTGTAGAACTAAATAGTAAGTATTTATTGGTTAAGTACACTTGGATAGGAAAGCCTAAACACAATCTAAAGTAGTGTTTCTCAATGTTTTTGGAGTCATGGACCAGTACATTCTTTGTGTGCAGTTTCCCGGACCAGCAGTTATTAAAGGCCCCTGCCTTGTCCCCACCCCCAGGCACCCCCCAAAACAATTTCAAGTGGGGGGCACCACTGCTGCAAGCTCTGCTGCAATGGAGGCCCCCACCAGATCAAAATTGTTTTGTGGGGGGATTAATTCCTCATGGACCAGCACGGACTGGAACTCAACTGTTCACAGACCGGCACCAGTCCACAGACCGGTGGTTGAGAAACACTGATCTAAAGGACTACATAATGAATAGGTAAGGAGGGAGACAGATTTTTCCATCTGTTCTTTAAGAGGAAAGGAAGGACTGTGACTCAGCACAGGAAGTGACTCAGCACAGGAAGTGCGGAAGAGTCAGATCAAGGGTCATAGAATAGAGACAGGTAGAACAGTTAGGGAGACCCTTACTATCTCTACTGCCAATGCCCCTAGTGGTCCTTAGGATAGTTGGTGCAAAAGGTCAATGCACTGGAACTCCATCTCCAACAGCAACTGCAGATGAACCTCTCCTGATGACCTCAATGGGTGGTGTGGCTCATAGTGAAGAAGACTTTCTCTTAAATACCCAGGGTAAAAACGGTTTAGAGATTTATCCAGCTGGTCTAGCTGGTCTGGCGCAGAGCATCTACACCCCTAGTTCATCCCCCCTTCAGCCACAGTCTATTCTTCTCCCAGGCCATTTTCCCTCTGGTGGCACATTCCCTCACTAGCTGGCTTGGCTGGCGCTTTCCCTTCCTCCCCGCCGGTAGCACTTTCTCTCACCAGCCGGTGCTTCCCTTGCCCACCCACCTGGTTGGCACTTTCCCTCACCAGCCAGCCGGATGCCACTACCCATTTTCTCCCCCCGTCGCTATCCCGCGGGCAGCTGCTTGCAGACTCTCACGAGAGCTGCCACACATGGGATTAGCCACAACTACATCTGAGAGAATTATACAGTATATCAAGATAACCAAGACCTTGTATTTTGCCCGGAAATTTATTGGCATTCACTGTAGATCTTTTAAGATAGAATTGATATGGTCTTTCCAAGATTACCCAGAGACCAACCTGGCTGCCACATTCTGGACCAACTGCAGTTTCCAGACTACATACAAAGGTAACCTCACATAAAGCACATTGTAGTAGTCAAGTCTGGAGGTGACCAGCAGATGTACTACTGTTCTGAGGTCATTTATCTCAAGAAACAGATGCAGCTGGCATATCATCTGAAGCTGATAAAAGGCACCTCTGGCCATTGCCTCAACCTGGGACACCAGTGAGAGGTTTGTGTCCTGAAGCATCCCCAGACTGCATACCTGTTCCTTCTGGGGAAGTGTGACCTCATCCAGAGCTGGCAGATCAAAATCATCTCCTGAATTATGACCCCACACAATAAAGTACCTCCGTCTTATCTGGATTCAGCCTCAGATATTATCTCTCATCCAGCTCATCACTGCCTTCAGGCAGGCATTTAGGGAGGTTATGCCGCCTTCTGTCGATGTTGACATGGAGAACAAGATTTGGGTGTCATCAGCATACTGAAAACACCCTGCACCAAATCTCCTGATGATTTCTCCCAGCGGTTTCATGTAGATGTTAAACAACATCTACATGAAACAATACAGATCCCTGAGGGGCACCATACTAGCCGACCAAGGCAGTCTCCACCCCATAGCCCACCTGAAGACCAGTCTGAAATGGGTCTAGATAATCAGTTTCATCCAAGACTGCCTGGAGTTGGGAGACCACCACCCTCTCAATTACCTTGCCCAACCACAGAAGGTTGGAGACAGGCCTATAGTTACTTAACTGAGAGATCCAATGCAGGCAAGGAGGCATCCTGCCCTCCCTCAGAGAAGCATTTATGATCTCTGCTAGGCCTTCTACAACAACTTCCCTGCAGATAGCCATGTCAGGCAAGGGTCAAGAAAACAATGGTAGACCGCACCACTCCAAGCTGCTTGTCCACATCCTCAGGAGTCACAAACTGGAACTGATCCAGCCTGCTGAACACCTCCAATTCAGATACTGCAGTAATTGTGGGTTATAAATCCATCGGCCTCAATACAAGATATTTTATCCACAAAAAACTCATTAAATATGTCACAGCAGGTAATAGATGGTTCCAAGTTCTGATTCTGGAGGAGTTCCGGAGGATGGGCACTTACTCGTTCTGGAGGGGAGGCACTTACTAGCCCTCTCACAACCCTGAACGCTGCTGGACGTGAACTTGTGGACACAATATGGGCTGAAAAGAATTGCTTCTTTGCTGCCCGTATTGCTAGAACAATGTGCTCTTCAAATGTGCTCTATGTTTTAATCTGTCAGATTTGAGTTGAGTCGTCCTCCACTTGCACTCCAGTCATCTGCTTCACTGCTTCTGTATACTAAGGGGCCAATTTTGAAGCAGGTCGGAGAGGACACTTAGGAGCAATCATGTTTACTGCCCTGGTGAGTTTGCTGTTCCTATTCTCCACCAGGGCATCAACCTGCACAGTCAACACTAAATCCCTCCAAGGCTTCTTGGAACCTTACTGGATCCAATAACCTTCTCGGGCAGACCAGGGTGGTGTTCCGTGGGTGGGGACTCCTGTGATTTCCCCATTGTCACGGACGGACCATGGACGGATCTGGTTAAGGTTGGACTCACAGTCACACTCCACCTTCACAGGTCCGCCCGTTTGTAATAATGTTTTGTGTTCAACCTTTAAAGCATTTAAAAATAAAAACTTTGAAAATAATGGCTCACTTCTAATGTGAATAATCTAATAATTTGTAACTTATGTTTATTTTTTTAACATAATGGTTCACATTTGGAGTTGTGTTAGAAGTGAGGAACAGGAGCTCTGGCAGTGGAAGAGGTGGCATCGAAACTCAGCAAAATGTTTCCAAGCAGCCAAATGCATGCAAGAGGAGGAGGGGGGAAGCAGTTGTCACTGCTTTTTCCCCCCTCTAAAAGTACTCCTTGACATCAGAAATATTTCTTTGAGGGTTGCACAACTCTTAGAAACCTACTTCCATCATGTATCACAGAGCAACTCTGTGGGAAGTAGCAATAAGGGAGACAGGCTTCTACTCAACCCAAACAGCAGAACTTTCATCCTGGATTCAAAAACTCCATTTGAATCAGGCCTGCTCCTAACGTATAGGCCTGTTTTCGGTTATGCAAGCTCCATGTATTTTTTAGGATTGCCAACTGTCCTGCATTATGTGGGATGTCCCGCATTCCTGGGCAGAAATTCTCGTCCCGTTTGGGACTCAATTTCCCCTGCTTTATTACCACTTAAATTTTTTATTAAAAAATTCTGCACAGAAGTCTGAAATCGGCCCATCTCCCTCATTTGGAGGTCTTTCATCGCCTTCTCTCCAACTCTGTCCCTCTCTACCTCCACTCGGTCAGTCAGTCACTCACTGGTGAGGTGAGTGCTTTGCTTTCAGTCTTCTTCAGCTTCAGTGTGCCTGTCCCTCCCAGGGAGCCTGCCCCTACCCCAGCCGAAGCAGCTCAACAGTAGCAGCCACTAATTTCACATCATTGGAGAGGTGGGAGAGTTCTTGCTGCTGTCCTGCTCCGCTGCCACTCAGCCACGCCTCCAAAACCAAAACATAACAGACAAGACCCGCCCCTAGGTGGCCATGCCCCTGTCGGCCCTGGAGTCCCCATCCCCATTTCAGCCAATGCAATGTTGGCAGCCGTAATTTTCCTGTTTGTCCCAAACAACCAGATGGATGTTAATTTAATGTCATCAAGGAAGAAGTGAATGTAAATAAGAGAAGGCTAGCAATCCTATCATTCTTCCTATGAACAAGAAGAATAAGGGCTGAACCACTGAGTTTAACCATAAGAGCCATCATATCACAGACTGAGGCCTTAAACTGTCATGAGCCCTAGGTCCAGCTTAAGGAGCACACAATCAATGCATTCACATGGTACCCTTTGACATTGGTGTGAAGTCTGGTTTTTGTATTATAATGTAAAAGAAACAAACAAGAAAGGCCACAAAAGAAGCCCATTGCTCCTGCCAGTTCACAATATACATCCTAGGTGCCGCTAAATAGAAAAACAAAAGACCATTGATTCCTCTGAATACCTGGCTGGCTCTCAGCAAGAATAGCTTTGGCTGGGGTCAGCTACTATCTAAATTTCTTGTAAAAAAGCATTTCCCCCCATAACGTCCTCTTGCCAATGCTATATCAGGTTTAAGAGCATTCTACTTATTATTATTGGACAACTGAAACATGACTCCAGAAGAAAACAATCATATAAAGCATATTCAAGTCAGAAGGCATATATGCTGCTGCACATCAATTTGCATTCACCAAGGGTCCTAAAAACATGTGACTGTTTAAAAGATACTTGGCCCCTGGCCCAGGTGTGTGTAGGCGTGGGGGGTGCAGCTTGGCTTGGAGACAACACAACAGCCCCATTTAGCCCCATCCAGCAGCCCCCAGTCTGACAAGGAAGCAGCTCGCAGCTGGTGTGGAGGGAGGAGGAAGCACAGAATGGAGCCCTAAGCAGCATATGTGAGGAGGGGGGAGGTTTATTGATTTACTCTCCTTTTTATTTCCTCATGTTTTCCACATGGTGTAGTGGTTAAAGCAGTGTTACACAACTTTGACCCTCCAGCTGGTTTTAGATGAAAACTTCCATCATACCCAGACACAGTGGCCAATAGTAAGGGATGATGGAGTTGTAGCTCTCCTACAGATGTTGGATTGCAAGTTGTAGTCCAACATTTGCATGAAAGCTGAAGTTGTGCAGCCCTGGGTTAAAATATGTTGCCATAAGTTGCCATAAGCCTGTGTTGGGCTCCCGCAGCAACTGCGGCAACTCCAGGACAGGGCTGGCTGTGGTGACAAGAGGCAACAGCTTCCCAGGAGGGAGGGGAGAGTTGAAGGGAATGGCAGAGCAGGTACCAGGCTGAGCAAACACTTGGCAAGTCAAAGGAGGGGTTGGAGAAATCCTTTATTACAGTCACTGACCAAAAATGAGGAGTTGGAGGGGAGAGGGCAGACTGAAGTCTCACAAGAACTTGAAAACTTGTGAGACAGGATTGCAAACTCTTGAGAGATGTGCCAAGATTGTAGGGAGGCATTTAAAAAGCAGGCCAGTGATAAGGAGGTGATGGAGGATGCTGGGGTCCTCAGAAGGTCATGAGGCAGCACAGAGAAAAGGACAGGAGCAACCAACAGCCACAGGCAAAGGGATTTAGGTGAAGGAAGACCACCCTGCTAGGGATGTGCGAATTGATTCAGGTACAGATCAATTTGTACCTGAATCTAGCTGATTTGGGTGATTTGGAGACAGAACAAATCACCCCTGTGGTCCACTGGCTAGATTTGGGTCCAAATTGAATCCTGCCAGATTCGATTTGAATCTATTTGAGATTTGTATTCCTTCTATTATTTTCCCCAGATTCCCAGATTTCTTTTTTTTTAAAAAAAAAAAAGGCGGGGGAGCTAAGCTTGTAGAAGTGGAGTTATGGAGCAAAATGTGTGGTCACTATTTTTCAAGTGTTTGGATTATTTGGTGTACAATAACTTTCCCTCAATGAATCCCTATGATGATTCATTACACACCTTCATTTCTTCAATTCATTTTCACTGTCTTTGGACAGTGCCAACTGTCAACTGCCATGTGCCAACTACACCCCCCTCCCACCCACAAGGCAGTAGGGGTACTAGTCAGTTTATGTTCTAGGAATTTTTGTTTCAAGTGTTTAGACTCTTTGGTGTCTAATAACCTTTCCTCATAATGAATCCCTGAGGATTCATTACACACCAAAGGCTCTAAACACCTAAAAAAATCCCTAAAATATAAACTTGAGTACCCAGTGGCTTGCGGGTTGGAGAGTAGTTGGCACATGGGATGCCAGTAATTCTCCTCCTCACCCACAAAGGAGTGGGGTCAAAATGAACAGAAGAAATGAAGGTGTATAATGAAGACATCAAAGAATCTAAACACTTCAAAAATCCCTTAAAAATAAATTGAGTACCCCAGTGTGTGTGTGTGGGGGGGCAGTTGACACATGGCAATTGACAGTTGGCACCGTCCAATGACAGTCAAAATGACAGTCAAAATGAACATAAGAAATGAAGGCATATAATGAATCCTCTTAGGGATACATTATGAGGAAAAGTTAGTATACACAAACGAATCTAAACACTTTAATATTCCTAAAAAAATAAACTGAGTTGAAGAACAGAAGAAATGAAGTTATGCAATAAATCCTCATAGGGATTCATTATGAGGAAAAGATATTATACACCAAAGAATCCAAACACTTGAAAAATAGTGACCGCAAATTTTGCTCTATAACTCCACTTCTACAAGGGCTAGAGCTTAGCTTTTTGTTTTTAAAATTAAAAAAAATTAAAGCTAGGGATCCATGTTAGGGTTAGGATAGGGTGACTTCGAATCCCCATTATTTCCTATGGCAGAACTATACAGTAAAACAAAAGAAATCATTAAAAATCAATCAAGTGCCCCACTGTCCTGAAATTTGGGTGGCAGGTGGCATCCATGGGGACCTACCCACCAACCAAATTTGGTGCCCTTAGGACCTTTATAAGTGGTCTGCTTATAACTGCAGATTTGATCCAAATAACTGCAGATTTGATCCAAATCAAATCTGGGGTGATTCGGGAGACAGATTCGGACACAAAACAAATCAGGGGTGATTTGATACAGGCACAAATCAATTTTTTAAAAAACCCAATTCATGCACATCCCTACTCCCTGCTCCCTTTCATCCTTCTCCATCAGCTGCAGCGCTGCTGAAAGGAGAGTCAGCTGAAGAAGCAACCCGAAAAGAAATCTGTTTTCTCCTTCCTTTCCCTCTCCACCTCATGCAATGTGGAACCTCACAGCTCCTTAAAACTCTTTTCAGTTTTGTCATCCTTTCCTGATCATTTTAGAATTTTTATACACAGACACCCCGCCCCCATTTTTGCCTATGAATAGGATAATGAAAATGGGTGATCTATTTGGATCAGCCTTGTCTGAAATGCACAAGGCAGAAAATCCTTTACTCCTTGCATTCTATTAGAAGATTGTTTTGGATTGCAGACAGTTGGTGCTCTGGCTGTTGGTATGAAGTATATTTTATGTTAACAGGATAACAAGCCATGATAACAGGGATTAAATAAAAATCTTTACAGACATTCCTTTACGGATTACTTTAGAAATGCAAATGAAGTTGCCTTAAGTTCAAGTGCAATTAGACAGAACTTTCTGTGTCAAGGGGCCGAGATGTCCTGGATTTTTGTGTGTTTGTTTCGTTTCCTTACATCACAGATGATTCAACAATTGACCCACAGGATGTATCTATCTAGCTTCCCTCCAAAGTTCTCTATACCCCACTCCCTATGTGAAGCTAGAAGTGCCACATCTCTTTTACATCTCTCTGACCCAGCATGAAAGGAGAATCATCTGCCAGGTCAGAAACAGCACCTCATGAACGACTTTTGGCCAAGGCAGTATTGCTTCCCAAGCAACTCATTCAGGAGAGCAACACTGCCCAGATTACAGTGTTGTGTGTGCCTCCAGCACTTTCTCTTTCAGTTGTGAAAGAGAAATATGTTTCAATGAGAGGGGAAGGTCATGGTCAGGTGAGGCTCTGCCTCTCCTAAACATCTTAGGTGGGAAGGGTTCATCTCACACACACCCATGGCAGAAGAAGTTGAGTACTATCTTAGATGATGCAAACACAGTTCCCTGAAAGACACACACAGTACCTTAAGACATCCGGCTCAATGGACTGGGATGAAAGTTTTTCAAAGAGTCTGATCAGGGGCAGATGTAAAGGATTGGTAGCATTGTGCAATGCATCTAGGCAGGAGGTAACAATTGTGCCCAACAGGCCAGCTCCACATGCCACTTGCCGGTTCTTCTCTGTCTTCATCAAGGACTGAATGTGATCAGCCACTGCATACTGGATTTCCCATGATAACTGAAATGAAGGGTGGGATGTGGGTAGAAAGAATGCATGTGAGAAACTTATTACCTTTTAAGAGAGTACCCAGCACTCTGATGCAATATAGACAGAATAGACCTGAGACACAATCCCACCAAATTTTAAAATCTCAGAATAAAATCACATTCTTAGAATTTGAAGTCCAGATTTTAATGTGGAAATCTGACCCCCAAATCCAGTATGCAAATTGTGAATAAGAACATTTTAAATGTGACTTTTGTGACTGATTAAATTAATGCATGTAGTTAATATAAACATTTACTAAATTCTGCTTCAGGTTAGCTGTTAAATATCAATTGTTATTTATGTCTGCTTTTGGATACTGTCAAATATTCATTGCTACATGTTAGATTCCTTCAAAAATTGACTGCTCCTGCATGCTAGCCGTCGCATAATAATGCTGCTACAAAATCTTTGAATGGCCAATACTGATGCTGAATATTGAATATCTAGTGAATATTAGCACACTCAAAGTATATTTACCAATAGAATTCAGAGAGAAGAATGTTGATAAGTTTTGGGATACATGAGATTAAGGTCTAAGGCCTTGTCTAGATGCAAGTAGCAGCACAAATTCTGATTCCTTCAGTTAAAGAAAATTCAGAAATTTTCTGTGCTCTGGAAAAGCAGACATATATTTCTCAGTCCCACCAATCCCTTATTCCAGAGTTAGTTCTTAGTTTTAACATTTTCCTCTTCCCCCAACTTTCATGACCAGAGGCAAAGGAGATCAGGGCTTCTGCGCTTTTCATAGTTGTACAAAAAATGGAGTGCTGATAGATGGAGCTTGTCATGCAAGGATGAGAAAAGCAATGTCTGCTAGAATTCCCTTTTATTCTACAATAGAGAAGGCCTGTCCCAGTTTGCATCGTGCTACCACAGAGACACATGTCCAGCACTGCTTCCCAATAGGTGGAAGGGTGGATAGTGAAGCAATTGGGTTCCTAAAAAGTAAGGATGGAAGAAGCCATGTAAATCTCCTTACCCCGAATATCTTGGTCTGGGACCTGGTAATCCTATCAGATTTCCCAATCTGAGGACTTCATGTTTTTCTAATATGGAACTTCATCTCATTGCTATTAAAACAATCTTGAGACAGAAACCCTTCTATGGTCTCAGAATCACAATTTACAGAACTGCAGGATTTGATGGTCATTTGTTTTCTATCCCACAAACCACACTAGCATATCTTCCATATTCTATCAAAAGCACCAGGGATGGGGGAGTCTGTTCCCAGAGAATGTCATTCCTTCACACTGGCCCTCATTACCAAACTGTGGGTCCATGACAGAGTCATCTCTCCATTATCCAGCAGAATTACCAAAGAAAATCTGAAAGTTTCTAAGGGCCCATTCACATAATATTTCTATGCCCATTACTTTTGGCTTCATGCAAATCTCAAGGAAGTGGTGACCAGGGAAATGCATGCCAACTGGTCGGTACCACACAATGTATTTTCAAAGGAATTTGGCCATGGAGATCACACACACAAAAAACATGCTTTATGAAATTCTTGGTACACAACATGGCATAAATCCAGCAAGCTACTTCTAGATAGAGATGTCAGCAAACTGGTTGGAGTTGGAATGGACCTTGGAGATCTTCTAGTCCAGACTTCTAGTCAGTGCAGGGAACTGCTACAGCTTCCCTGACAGATGACTGTCCAGCCATTGTTTGAAAACCTCCAGCTGTCATGACCCTGGGTCTGGGTCCCTTCCCACTCAGACAATGACTTTTTGTCATTGCAGGAGGAGTGAGCTGGGAATAACCAAGGATCCAGACCACAGGTGGCACTTTGCTGCTGAAGCACTCTACACCAGGAGAAACAAAGGAACCTGAGCACGCATTGCAATCTCCACCCAAGGTATTGCCCTCTGGCCTCAGAAGAATTCCCTGCCATTTGTAACACAGACCCTCCCCCAGGCAGTACCAGTGCCTGAAGAACTGAGCAAGACCCCTTTAAGAACAATGCTTTTCCAGGATAAAGAGTGGGACCAATTCATCCTGCCAGACCATGGTTATAAAAACCAGCAGCTGGCTGCTAGATCTCAATGAAGCAACATTGTTTTATGTGACATTACCGAGCTTAAAATGATGTGTTTTATTATGGGTAAATGTCCTATTATTATTATTGACTGGGGCAATTATTCTTATTATGCCCTGTTACCTTGCTTAGCTCTGACCAAGGTAGCATTGCCCGGGTCCTTGGAGCTGTCCATAGTCTTGACACTCATTGAGATGCCTGGACCAGGATACCAACTGTTTCTTAATTGTTCAGAGTTCTTTGTGCATCTATGCTGGCATCTTGAAATGTCTCCTTTTTTCCTTCTCATAGGAACTGTTTGCAGTTGAGCCTTCAGTATCTCGCTTTGCAGAATCTCCCATCTTCTTTGATTCTTTTTATTCCAGATTTCTAGCCATGGGGTTCCATTTAGTTTTTCTCTAAGCTCATTAAAGTCAGCATTCCTGAAATTCAGGGTACAGATATGATTTCCAGCAGTTTTCCTTCCACTTCATATCATGAATTTGCTACTAATGTCTGCATTTTCAAAAATGTGGTAATTGTGGGAGTGGGACCACCTGGCCTAGCAGAAGACATGCATGAAGCTTTCCTTAGACAGAAGGAAAGCTTCATACATATCTTATGTCCCAAATTGCTTTTATTTTTCTCTTCTTTTATTTTCACCAAGCTTCCATTCATGGACTTCTGTGTATACATGCACACTCTCCCTCCCTTTTTGTTGAATCTATTCATTTTGAACAAGTAATACCCTTCAGGTACCATAATCCAGTCATGAGTCTCATCCCGTCAAGTTTCAGTGATAACTATCAGATCATATTTGCTTTCTTAAGCTCCTCTTGTTAGTTCTCATACTCTGTGCATTGATTGGTAGCCATAGGTGATTGCGGGTATCACTGCTTTCTAACTTCCTTGCTGTATTGACCTGACATTTCTTAGTGCCCCTCTTGCATTTTGCTTCCACCTTTGGCACATATTTTCTTCTTCCTAGTACTTGGTACTGAGTTTTTGTCTCCCACCCTCTCAGGTTCAGTTTAAAGCTCTCAAGGGGCTTTGGCAAGGCTTCTGCCAAACACATTCTTCCCAGTTTTTGTGAGATGCAGCCCGTCTACTCCCAGGAGTCCTACATGCTGTGATAGGTTGTGATTCAAGAAGCTTAACGTTACTTGAAGACACCATCTTCATAGCCATCTGCTTACTTGCAAATCGCTGCATTCTTCATGTATCTTGATTTTCCACTGGAAGGATTAATGGGTAGGGAGGGGAGGATCACTTGGGGTCCCCTGCCCAACACCTTCACTTCCCTATCCAGTGCCCTGTAGTCCTCATAGATTTGTTTCATGTTTCCCCCCTGGAGATATCATCTGTTTCTACATGGATCAGCAGGCAAGGGTAGTGGCTGATGCATCTCTGTAACCTCTTCATCACATTTCAAATGCATATGCCATGAAGACAACATATCTCCCTCAGTGTTCTGTCAGGTCTTCACAGGCTCCATCCTTCTCAGCAGAGAATCAGACACCACCACCACCACCACCACCACCACCACCAAACATCTCCTACTAATCAAATTTCTTTATTTTGGTCAGTGACCAGCATGAGATTAAAACAAATGTAGAAGAGAAGACAATCAAACTTCTACTACAAACAATAAAACCAAATAAATTTTAAAAAGTCCTCCTGAACATAGATCAAGGTACTGAAAGCACTACTAAAAATACATAACTAAGAATAAAAGGAGGCAGCAGTAATTCATACTTATGAGACTATTACACACAAATCAAAACTCAAACAGTTGCCTTCCTGACTCCTGAATCTGAGAGGGGTTAAACAATTCAAGAGCTTGGGAAATTTTTGTGGTTAGATTTACTGATGTTATATAAGTGATCCCAATACCTGCGTGCCCACCTGCAGTTAGCCACATTGTAGCTACAAAGGTTGCTCTGGCCTTAAATCCATCACCTATTTTCCCGTTATTAAGCTCTTATGCAAACGGAGGGCTGCGCTAGAAAATATAGCAACCTGTCTGGTGCCGGTACTGGAATTACTTCCTTCCAACAGCCTGCCAATCATCTGAGGAGAATCAAGACCTGGGCATTTAGCTATCAAAGGGTAAATGAGATCCCGGCGCAGGTCTCTATAGAACAAACATTCCAATAGCACATGGGTGACTGTTTCCACTTGACCCTCCCCACATGGGCAGAGCCTCTTCCCATAGGGAGTCCCTCTGTATCTGCCCTCTAAGAGGACTGAAGGCAGGGCATTGCATCTTGCCAGGGTAAAAACTCTTCTAAGTGGGGGCACCTCCAAGATAGTGAGATAGGATGCTGGGGCCAAACTATACCTGACTGATTCCTTGCTCTGAAAGTCAGGTGCCTTTGCTATATCCGTTTGTCTCCCAATATCCTCTATTCTCTGTTTAAGGAGCTTCCTAGCTGCCTCCAAACTTTGGGTAAACAAGGCAGACTGATTGAGGCCCAACGCAGTCATCTTTTGGTTCAGAGCACACTTCCAGGTCAACTGATAGGAATCCTCTAGTACTAAGTGGCTCAGCCCTGTGTCCGAGGAGCCTACTAATCAGAGAAGTTGTTCGGATTGGGACCAATGTTCCCTCTAATTTCCCCCCCATCTGTGCATGGAATGAATTTTATTAATTTATTTTATTTAAAGTATTTCTACTGCCCAAAACTTTACAATTAAAATCATTTCAAACATTAAATCAATTTTGTTCTGGGTGGCAGTATGTGTGCACATGCATTCAGAGTGGGACCCTCCAAATTCAACCTGAGCAGGATCTAAAATAAACTGAGTGGATATCATAAAACTTGTGAGTGCATGCACATGTGCACACCTTAGAAGGGACACTGTTTGGGACTGGGTGTCTTCCTCCCTTTTGTGTGCAGCCTAGAATGGCAAGCTTTAGCCAGGTGGCAGTAGGTCACCCTTTATAGGTAGTGCTTCATAGTGATTGCTCTGCACTAGTGGCACTGAATGTCTCCAGATGCTTCTGCTCCTGTGTGTCACTGCCGTGTGTTCAGCTTTTCCAGTGGAATTATATCACCCTCCATGGAAGCCTTCTGCTCTTCCCAGGGAGCTTCTTTGGCCTGTCCAGGAACTCCTTATCTTCAGGGTAGAAAGGTGTCCTTCAAGCCACTCTCTCCCAGCAGGGCTACTACCTTGCACTTGAAAAAAATATGGCACATTCCCTGCAAGTCAACATAGCACCAGAGCACTTGTCTTGCTGTCTATGTTGCTTGGACTCTTGAGTGTCCCTCCTCTGCTGAATTATCATGGAAAACTTCCTTATTCCTATCTGCAAGCTCCCAGATCTATGTGTGTGTCTTAAGGGAGATTTCTTCAAGCACAGACTTGAAGAAAAACCTTGGAGTTTGAAAAAGCCAAATTGAAAAGAGAAACAAACTCTTTAAATCTCTGGAATACTACTTTGCTCAGAGAAATTAATCAGTCCTTTTAAAATGCAAAGCAGAAAAATCAGAATTCTTTTTCAGCTCAGAATAAAATCTGAGCCAGTGGTGGCTCTTGCCCTGCCATAAACATAAAGAAGGAAGAGAAGAAGGGGTATGTCAGGATGCCTCCCTTGCCCCACAGGCCAAGTTACCCAGAGGAGAGTGGCCAGTGACAACGAGCCTAGAGAAGCAGCCAGCCAAACCATATAGGGAGCTGCCTGAGAAAGCACCAGCCCTGGTGCATTACAATGGCAAAGACAGGGGAGGGCAGGCAGAACCAGGGACTGGAAGGGCAAGCACACTGGGGAAACGAGAAAAGGATCCTTGTGTCAAGCACTGGGGAAAGAAAAAGGAAGAGGAAATGGCAGCAAAGAAAGTCGGGCTTTAAGAGACTGTGTGAGATGCTCTAGCCTATTTTGGCAAGCAGGGTCATATTCTTGAGAATGGAAGTTTGGACACTTAACTAGCTGACCAGTAGAGCTGAGACCTATATTTCTAATAAATTATCTCTAAATACTGTAAACTGCCAACAAAACCACTTATGAAGATAGAAAGTGAGCAGGGGAGGGGGCACTTCTCAGTGTATTGCACAGAGTGTCGCATGTATGACTATTTGCTTCATGGGTAGAAATCATGGGTGTGTGCTCGGTGCAAGGAGTTCCTGGCTCTTAGGGAACAAGTTCCTTCCCTGGAGACCAAGGTGGCAGATCTGGAGAAGCTCAGAGAGACAGAGAGGCATTCGGACGTGACCTTCAGACACGTGGTAGAGACATCCCACTCCAAGGCTGATAGCTCCTCTGTTGTCGGGGAGAATGAAGGTCTTGGGGAAGGAGGACATCAGTCTGAGGAAGAGGGAAGTGGTCTTTTAGAAGGGACCCCTTCCACGGATGATGAGCCCATATCCTCTCGCACAGAGGATACTCCTATGGGGGGTGGGGGCCTCCTTGCACGTTGGCACCAATGATGTGGAGAAATGTTGTCTGGAGCTGGGAGGCCACCACCTTCTCCATTACCTTGCCCAGCCACGGAAGGTTGGAGACAGGCCTTTAGTTACTCAGCTCCGAGGGATCCAAGGTAGGCTTCTTTAGAAGTGGTCTAATAACTGCCTCCTTAAGACTAGGAGGCAACCTACCTTCCCTCAGAGATGCATTTATGATCTCTACCAGGCCTTCTACAACAACCTCCCTGCTAGATTGAACAAGCCATGTCGCGCAAGGGTCAAGAGGACAGGTGGTGGGCCGCACCATTCCAATCAGCTTGTCCACATCCTCAGAAGTCACAAACTGGAACTGATCCAGCCTAACCACATAAGAGGAGTCACTGGATACCTCTGCATCAGATACTGAAGTAAGTGCAGAGACAAAATCCAAGTCGAACCGAATACGAGAGAATTTTCCACAAAGATGTCAGTGTCATTGACTCTTTAGGGAACAGTGACCATAATGCGCTCAAATTTAGCATACATGTGGGAGAAATTCAGCAAGGAAGTCTAACACAGATACTTTGAATTTCAGTAGAGGAAACTTCTCCAAAATAAGGAGCACGGTGAAAAGAAAGCTGAAAGGGAAAATCAGGAAAGTCACTTTGCTCCAGAATGCATGGAGTTTACTCGTGTGTGTAAAGGTGATCAAGTTGACATAGTATACCTGGACTTCCAAAAAGCTTTCAACAAAGTTCCTCATCAAAGACTCCTGATAAAACTTAGCAATCATGGGATAAGGGGACAAGTAGATGTGTGGATTGTGAACTGGTTGAAAGACAGGAAACAAAGGGTAGGTATAAATGGAGAGTTTTTACAATGGAGGGAAGTAATGTGAGGTCCCCCAGAGATCTGTACTGGGACAGGTGCTTTTTAACTTGTTCATAAATGATCCAGAAGTTGGGCTAAGCAGCGAGGTGGCCAAATTTATAGATAACACCAAACTCTTTCAGGTAGTGAAATCCAAAACAGATTCTGAGGAGCTCCAAAAGGATCTCTCCAGACTGGGTGAGTGGGTGACAAAATGGCAATGTTGGCAAGTGTAAAGTGATGCACATTTGGATGAAAAACCCTAACTTTAAGTATACACTAATGGGATCTGAGCTGTCAGTGACTGACCAGGAGAGGGATCTTGGGGTCATGGTGGACAGCTCGTTGAAAGTGCGGCAGCTGTGAAAAAGGCCAATTCCATGCTAGGGATTGTTAGGAAGGGAATTGAAAATAAAACGGCTCATATTATAATGTCCTTATACAAAACTATGGTGTGGCCACACCTGGAGTACTGGCGTACAATTCTGGTCACCACATCTAAAGAAGGACATTGTAGATCTGGAAAAGGTGCAGAAGAGGGCAACCAAGATGATCAGGGGCCTAAAGCACCTTTCTTATGAGGCAAGGCTACAACACCTGGGGCTTTTTAGTTTAGAAAAAAAGACGACTGCAGGAAGACATGATAGAGGTCTATAAAATCATGCATGGTGTAGAGAAAGTGGATAGAGAGACATTTCTCTCTCATACATATAACACTAGAACCAGGGGTCATCCCATGAAATTGATTGCCAAGAAATTTAGGTCCAACAAATGGAAGAAAGTTTTCACACAACACATAATCAACTTGTGGAATTCTCTGCCACAAGATGTGGTGTTGGCTACTAGTTTGGATGGCTTTAGAGGGGTTTTGATAACTCCATGGAGGAGAGGTCTATCAGTGGCTACTAGTCGGAGGGCTACAGGCCACCTCTAGCCTCAGAGGCAGGATGCCTCTTAATACCAGTTGCAGGGGAGTAACAGCAGGAGAGAGGGCATGCCCTCAGCTCCTGCCTGTAGGCTTCCAGTGGCATCTGGTGGGCCACTGTGTGAAACAGGATGCTGGGCCAGATGGGCCTTGGGCCTGATCCAGCAGGGTTGTTTTTAGGAGGAGGACTGGCTGGAGGAAAGACCTGTGGGTGGCCTCTGGAGAGATGGAGGGTTTTGAAGAAGCTGGTCTTGGGAGAAAGACTGGAGTGTTTTAACTCCCTCCCTCAAGTCTGAGACCCTGCATAGAGGCAGCTTGACAGCTGTAGAGCTCCACCCTTCCTTTCTAATGCATCCAGGGTGCCACAGGGTTTGTGTATGCAGAGTCTGATACGAGCAGTGGATCTTGCCAGTGCTGTGAAGAGGAGGAGGAGGAGTGTGCATGCATGCATATGCTGAGCTCAGCAATGGTAGCTATTGCCACTGCAAAATTAAATAAATAAAATCAACCAGAGCCCTTTCTCACGATCGGAGTGTTGGAAATTCTCTTTGGTGAGAGAATCCTTTTCTCATTATAGCAGAGTGCACAGAGGCACAACACAGCAGATTTAGTTAGGCATGCGTGTATGCTGAGAGTAAAGTAACTTGGAACCAATTCATAGTTTCCAATCAATATATAAGGCATTTATTAAGGAACTCCATTCTAGATAGGAAAGTGAGGAGTTAGGATCTCTAATCTATCTATCTAGCTGGATGCAGATGGATTCTGCATCTTTTCTGCACACATGGTGCAGGGAGAGGGGCTTGCCATGTTGCAAGGTAGAAGGGCAGGTAGGGAAGAGAGAGAGGAAGGAAGTTAATCCCTGAGATTAGCAATCTACATATCCAAAGGGATAGTGTCAGAGCAGTGGAGAAGGGGTGACCAATGTCTTGACCTTCTAGCCCTCTGACTCACTACTCTGTCCTCCACTGTCTGAGACAAGAGACAGCGCAAAATCCTTTAACTTCCAACACGTATATAGGGTTCAAAAAGGGCAAGGGCCATAAAAAGCTTACCTTCCCTGCAGAAGATCCACTTAAAGAGTCTTGGCATGGAGATTGTGTACCCAGATGTGCAGCTGCCCCCTCAGGCAGCGTGGAGGGTTGGGGGTCTGGGAGTGCCACTGGAACTCCCATAATGACCCATATGAGTGCACTATGGGGATTTTCCCAACACCTGCCAGGAGCCCCACAGTATCCCAGGCAGCCAGTGCAGGCAGATGACCCGCCCTAAAAAGGTTAAGAGAGCATTGCTCTCTCTCTCTCTCTCTCTTTCTCGCCAAGCCCGCCCATTCTCTTTCTCTCTCTCATGCCAAGCCTGCCTCATTCTCTTTCTCTCTTGTGCCAAGCCGGCCCCATTGCCTCTCTCTCTCTAGTCAAGTCCACCCCGCTCTCTCTTGCTCTCTAACCAAGCCCACTCCATTCTCTCTTTCTCTCTCACCAAGTCCGCCCCATTCTCTCTCTCTTTCTCAAGCCAAGCCCACCCCATTCTCTCTCTCTCTTGCCAAGACTGCTCCATTCTCTCTCTCTCTCTCAAGCTAAGCCTGCCCCATATGTTCCCTCTTTCTTTCCCCATCTCCCTTCTCTCTTTCCCTCTCATAAAAGCTTGTGTGGTGAAGGATCTAAGTATAATCTTCCTAACAAAAATCCTATCAAAAATTAAGAGAAAAACTTCTTTAATTTTTTCCCCTTACAAGTGTTCCATGTTAAGTGTGATGATTTGGCAGAGGTGGAAAGGAAGAACAATGCATTTTATTTTTATGTGTTTTGTACAGATTGTATTGCATTTATTTTATTAGAACGAATTTTAATTCAATTTATTTGAATTAATTTAAATTAAATTAATCTTGGACTGCCAGAACTTCAAAAGTTATTTTTTTTACTAAATTCATTTTAATTAATTTCACTTTAATTTATTTAATCAATTGATTTATATTAAGTGTTACTTTAATAATCATATCCTAAAAATTGACCTCGGCCCCCATGAGCCAAGTCAAGGTTGGTTTCGGCCCACCAGGTCATTTGAGTTGTGCACTAGCTTTTTCACCCAAGCTTTTTAACTTGACTGTGGTTTTAAATTTTTTTAAGGTTTTCATTTTTTGTCTTAATTTGTTGTATGTTGTTGTAAATTGCTCAGAGATGGAGATTTGGGGTGGTCTACAAATTTGATATTTGTAGGCTTTGTTTGGAAAGGATTTCCAAGGTACCTGAATCTAAAGTCTTCTCTTGGGTTCTGGGCAGTTTGGGAGGCTTTGACACAGTCCTCTCTGTATTGGCTGAAGCATGCAGTTCACCCTATTCCTAATCCAACTATCTATATAAAAATGTTATAAATTGCAATAAGAAAGAATCTTACCCAATATATTATATAGTTGCCTCTAATATTTTTCATACTTTAAATGTTGCTGTTTCACTTCTCAATAGCTTCAGGAAAAAAACAAGGTCAAGAGAAGAAAAGAAAAGAAAGGAAACTGTAGAACTTGGCTAAGTAAACCAGTATTTTCCCCTCCCAAATAAATTCAATATAACCATAATGGAGTACAAGGAATTGATTGTTCTCATTATGACAGCAGTCCTGCCAATAATAAGATTGCTTTATTTTGAATAAAATGTGCTTTTTTCAGGGATGCTTGTTCCAGTAAAACAGGGTTTTAGTGAAAATATTAATGGTGACAGGAAACTGGTCTCTATTTCCCCAGCTGCAGAGATTGATTTTCCTAGATATCACTCCCACAATCCATCAGGGATATAAGAGGTGCAATTAGAAATCAGCAGACAAGCTCACGACTTTGCATCGTGAAGGAATTTAAGGGCAAAAGTGTCACTCAACAAACTGTCAGATGTTTTTAAGTAGTTCTCATCTTCTCTTTCTGTCTTTTCCATTTTTTTCTTCATTGCACTGGAAGTTGTGTTTCTTCCCTAAGTACTCCTTTTCATGGTTATGTTCAGGATTTGTATCAACACATAGTGTCCTTGGGAAAATGTGGAGGGCTCAGGACCATGGAGTGGGCCCAGGCACAGATGTTTGTCCCCAGGTCTTTAGGTGAAGATTGGGCTCAGCAGCCCTTGGATGGATGGGGCCACCCACCTCCTCCTCCTCCCTCTCCTTGGCAGCAGTGGCTGTTGGTTCCTCCACCACCACTACCAGAAACAACAGCATTCTTAGCCCACTACCGAGATGGGGAGCCAACATATTAAGTACATTCTTAGCCAGCAGGTACTTATCATGTCTGCAGGCACATGGCTATCATGGAGCACAGGGGGACAAGAATTGTGAGGCACCAACACCCTGAGCACTTCCAGGAACCAGCAGAGGCTTCCCCCCACACCTCCACCAGTCACCCACCCATCCCCTGCTCTCCCCTGCTCGTTGCCACTAGTGCTGATGGGCTGTGCTGTGCTGCGCTGCACTGCTGCTTCGAAATGGTGCTTTGTTCATATGCTGTTCAGTTTGGAAGCATTCTTTCTCTGCTTGGAGTGAGGCAGAGAAAGAAGGCACCAGACCCAAACAGTGTGTGAGCAAAATACCAACTGGAAGCAGCAGAAGAGCAGCATGCCATATACAGGGGGGTCTGGCTTGCACATAAACAAAAACCAATACAAGGGAGGGGGCTGCCAGTAAGGGCCTGTCCTGTGGTCACCAGTAAGCATCCTAGGCCCCTTCATGTTTGTTCCCACAACAATGCAATGCCTTAAATAGTATTATGCAGGGTCTGGGTGGTGGGCTCTTGTTTCTAGTTTGTTTATTTAGCACATTTGTATACCGCCCAAAATGCAAGTCTCTGGCCTTATCCCTACTGTTTCTGGCCTTATTCAGACACTTTATTGTACATGTATACAGGCATCTGTACACATATACACATATTTTGTGTGAATGACTGTACATATATTCGTTTAAAAAATGGAAAACCTACTGAAATCAGATAGGAAGTATATTACTCCAAAAGCATTGAACTTGTGAATAACTGTACATGTGTAGAGATCTGTATGTGCAAACACCATAGACAGATTGTATGTGCACCGAACATAACATGGGAACAGAACTTCTTGCATGAGTGTAATTTTCATTATATTTACTATTTTGCATTTTTATGACATTCAAATTTAAAAATGCTTGCAATAGTATATTTCAATTCTGCATGTCAAATAATTTTAATGGATATTCATTATTGTAAAAACTTGCAATATATTTGTCCTTCCTTAGCTTTATTATTAAAAAAAGTGAATCATGAAGCAAAGTTTATAAAGCTGACATTTATAAAATTTAGAGCCATATGGAAAGTTCTTTTTAGAACTTTTTCATCAAAAACGGGGAGCACCCAGACAAGGGCAAAACCAACCTAGTTCACCTTTTTGTGGCTGGATCTTTCACCACCCTATTTGGCACTGGCACTCTTAAAAGTATTGGCAGCTGGCATCCCCCCACCCCCAGCAGTCTAAGCACAGAAAGCATTGCCATCACTCCAATTGGCTCCATGGCAATACCATTCTATCAAGAAACCAATCAGAGGAAGAGCAATGCTTCATTCCCTCACTCTACAGCCTGCTAGGACAGAAATATGGCAGACATGACTCCCAGAAGCACTGTTCCAACTGATGATTGTTTTCCTTTTGTTTTATAATGTTTGTTTATTTTATAATGTTTATTTTATAAAACAAAATGATTGTTTTATAATGCTTTCCTGGGTGCCCTGGATCTCTGCCTCCTCCATAGTCCCACTGGTGCCCATAAGAACATTAGAACAGCCCTGCTGGATCAGGCCCAAGGCCCATCTAGTCCAGCATCCTGTTTCACACAGTGGCCCACCAGATGCTGCTGGAAGCCACAGGCAGGAGTTGAGGGTGTGCCCTCTCTCCTGCTGTTACTCCCCCGCAACTGGTACTCAGAGGCATCCTGCCTTTGAGGCTGGAGGTGGCCTGTAGCTCTCCAACTAGTAGCCATTGATAGACCTCTCCTCTGTACCTTTTCCAGTTCTACAATGTCCTTTTTAAGATGTGGTGACCAGAATTGTACGCAGTACTCCAAGTGTGGTCACACCATAGTTTTGTATAAGGGCATTATAATATTAGCAGTTTTATTTTCAATCCCCTTCCTAATGATCCCTAGCATGGAATTGACCTTTTTCACAGCTGCCGCACATTGAGTCGACACTTTCAATGAGCTGTCCACCATGACCCCAAGATCCCTCTCCTAGTCTGTCACTGACAGCTCAGATCTCATCAGCATATACTTGAAGTTGGGGTTTTTCATCCCAATGTGCATCACCTTACACTTGCTAACATTGAACTGCATTTGCCATTTTGTCGCCCACTCCCCCAGTCTGGAGAGATCTTTTTGGAGCTCCTCACAATCCATTTTGGATTTCACTACCCGGAAGAGTTTTGTGTCATCTGCAAATTTTGGCCACCTTGCTGCTTACACCGGTTTCTAGATCATTTATGAATAAATTAAAAAGCACCGGTCCCAGTACAGATCCCTGAGGGACCCCACTTCTTACTTCCCTCCATTGTGAAAACTCTCCATTTATACCTACCCTCTGTTTCCTGTCTTTCAACCAGTTAGCAATCCACACATGTACTTGTCCCCTTATCCCATGACCGCTAAGTTTCCTCAGGATTCTTTGATGAGGAACTTTGTTGAAAGCTTTTTGGAAGTCCAGGTATACTATGTCAACTGGATCACCTTGATCCACACACTCGTTGACACTCTCAAAGAACTCTAAAAGGTTGGTGAGGCAAGATTTACCTTTGCAGAAGCCATGCTGGCTCACTCCCAGCAGGGCCTGTTCTTCTATGTGCTTTACAATTTTATCCTTGAGGATGCTTTCCATCAATTTGCCTGGAACGGACATTAGGCTAACCGGCCTGTAATTTCTCGGATCGCCTCTGGACCCCTTTTTGAAAATCAGTGTTACATTTGCTACTCTCCAGTCCTCTGGTACAGAGCCCGATTTCAGGGATAAGTTATATATTTTAGCAAGGAGGGCGACAATTTCACATTTGAGTTCTTTGAGGACTCTTGGATGGATGCCTTCCGGCCCTGGTGATTTGTTAGCTTTCAGTTTTTCCAGACAGTTTAAAACATCATCCCTTGTCACTTCTATCTGACTCAGCTCTCTAGCCTCCATCCCTAAAGAGCCTGGTTCAGGAACAGGTATACACTCAGTATCCTCTGTTGTGAAGACAGACGCAAAGAACTCATTCAGCTTCTCTGCAACCTCCATATCCTCCTTAATAATCTCTTTCACTCCCTCATTGTCTAATGGTCCAACTGCCTCCCTGGCAGGTTTCCTGCTTCTGATGTACTTAAAGAAGTTTTTGTTATCCCCCTTGATACTTTTGGCTAAATGTTCCTCAAACTCTCTTTTTGCCTCCCTTATTGTCACCTTGCATTTCTTTTGCCAGAGTTTGTGTTCCTTTCCGTTTTCTTCATTTGGACAGGCCTTCCAATTTTGGAAGGAAGTCTTGTTTCCTTTTATGGCTTCCTTGATGGTACCTGTTAGCCATGCTGGCATCCTCCTGGACTTAGTGGTACCTTTCCTCCTTTTGGGTAAACAATCTAACTGGGCTTCTAGTATTGTGGTTTTGAGTAAACTCCATGCACTCTGAAACGAAGTGACTCTCCAGATTTGCCCTTTCAGCTTTCTTTTCACCATACTTCTCATTTTGGAGAAGTTTCCTCTTCTGAAATTCAAAATGTCCGTGTTAGATGTCCTTAGTGATTCTCTCCCCGCATATGATTCTCTCCTCCCATGTGAGAACCAATGTTGTGTACCCCCGACCAGTGCCAGCCAATGAAGAGCTCTCCCCACATGTGGGGGAATCTGCCCTTTGTCTTCGTAACAAAGGGTAAACACCACCCCCTTTTCACTTTCCTTTTATATTTCCAGAATAGCTTCACATAGTATTCTGAAATTGGGCACAGATATAGAATAGGATGCCACGTGTACGTGCATTTAATTTCAAGTAATGTGGTCTGATTTTTAACTATTTTCCCCTACTGCAGTAAAGTTGCCAGAGAGTTTTCTTGAGTCATAGTGAAAGTGGAACTAACTTTTACATTCAAATACACAAAAACATTTTGAAGAAATGCACTATGCGCAAGTTGGTATGTAGTCCAGAAAGTCTGTGCGAGAAGTATGAAGCAATGAGCATGTTGTTTGTGGGGTCCCCCACTTACATGTGTTGTGTTATTTTTCTTTCTTTCTTTACAAATGCACACATGTTCCATTTGGTTTGTGGATGGTCCAGAAGCTCTCTGAATTTTGCCTGCTTTTTACAAATCATATATCTTGGTTTCAGTGGTGAAGGTGTGCAAACCCATGGGGTTGTCTGATTTTTTCATAGCCACTATGTGATATTTTCCTGCGTTTCTGAATGCTGTGTAAACCCATGAGGTTGTTAATTTTTCATAGCCACTGTGTAATCAGACCCTGTGGGACCATGCCCCTGATCTTTTAAGGACCTAAACACACTCTTGAGTTGGTGGGGCACTTCAGTTCATCCCTAAAAAATTTTAAATGGTTTTGAGAAAGTGAGTAGAAAAGTTTGTTCCTCTATCATAACACTAGAGCCTGGAGTCACTCAATGAAATTAATTCAGGACAGACAAAAAAAAAATTATGGACTTCATTGTTACATGTGGTGATGGCCCAGTGGCGGAACCTGACCGCCGGCGGCCTGTGTGCGGTCGCGGTGGTGGCCCCGCTCACCCTGCCCCCTGCGTCTGATGTCAGATGCGGGGGCATGCCCTGGCTCCCAAACGGAGCCCCTCAGCTCTGTTCAGGAGGGAGCGAGTCAGGCCAGTGCAGGGCTGGCCATTTAATTCCCGAAGGGGCCACACTGCCCCTTTGGGAGCTAGACTCGGGCTGGCACTGTGTTTGCAGGATGGCCCAGAGAGCCACTCTGGGAGGCCCTTTTGGGAGTTAAACTTCTGCTGGCGCTGCGTTCACAGTGCAGCCAGGAGCGGCTCTTCCCTGCAGGGAAGAGTCGCTCCTGGCCGTGCCGCAAATGCAGCAGCCCTTTAACTTCCGAACGGGGCCTGTACGGCCCCTGTTCAGGAGCGAAATCAGCATCCCCGCGTCTGATGTCAGACACGGGATGTGTGTCGGGGCCGTGAAGCGCGGCCCCTGATTGGGAGCGGCCCGGATTCTTTGAACCCATTGTCCCAATGGTGGCTCTGCCCCAGGCTTAGACAGCTTTTTAAAAATATAAGACAAATGAATAAGGAATTGTATCTCAACAGCTTTTAGGCGAAACAAAATCTTCATATTCTTGGGTAGTTTTCTTTTAAATACCAGTAGCTGGGAGGAGGCAAAGAATGGAGAAGACTATTAACTCTATTTCCTTTTTACTTCATGGAAGCATCTGGCTGGTAACTGTTGGAAAAAGGAAGGATCCTGGACCAGATTGGCTTTTCAGCTAATTGAGGAGGGCTGTTTGTTCCTACTACTACAATGGATATCTATCTATCTATCTATCTATCTATCTATCTTCAATCAAAGTTCTCAGATTACACAGAAAAATACATAAATAAGATGATCCCTATCCCCAAAGGGCTCACAATCTAAAAAAGAAACATAAGGTAGACACCAGCAACAGCCACTGGAGGGATGCTGTGCTGGCAATGGATAGAGCCTATTGATTAATATAAGAGAACCACCACTTGAAGAAGTGTATTTGATCAGTTAACAGTTCCTTTGTTTTTGCAGAAAACATTCAGTCATCCAAAAACCTTTGGTTTAAGATGAGAGACTTGTTACTTTCACTTGTGCTCTAAAAAGCATGGAAACTGCAAGTTAAGGTGCCCATCATAACATCTGCACTATATAAACTGTAAAGTCTTTGTATAGTATGTGAAGCCTTTAGAAATGAGGCTTCGTGCAGCCACATTTTGCCTTGGTCTTTCAGCTGGACATTGGGCTGTGGAGAGATGCATCCAGACAGACATTCAACATGTGCAGCTTCCACAATCACTTCCTAGAAATGCTGCTAATGAATTTCTGCCTGGTTCATCTCGACAAGGCAAAATGCTCCCCCAAAATGTCACCTATACACTCAATGAATTTCAATCAGATATTCAACCAGTCCCCAATGCAGTCACAATCAACCAAAGTTCTCAAAGCAATTTACACAGAAAAATAAATAATGAATGGTCCCTATCCCCAAAGGGCTCTCAATCTAAAAAAGAAACATAAGGTTTCTCAGCCAAAAGGCTGCAAGCCATACGTTTGCTGCTTTCTCCTGAAATAGTTAATGAATAAGGCATATTCATAAGCCTAACACAGGCTGCTTTTGGGCGCCTCTTGAGGAAAAACAAAAGAATTATTAGATAGAAACCCCACCTTAAACAGTCAGGTAATAGCCCCTCATATCTGAAATAGTTTATTATTTATTAATTTTTTTATACTACCTACCCCAGATAACTCTAGGCAGTTAACAAATCCTTTGGCACCAGGGAAGCTTCCCTGCCCTGTATACACATGTATCATGTATACAAATTGCATAAACACTTTGCCCCAGTGGTGGCAAACGGTCAAAATTGCTCTACCCCATCTGCTGCAGTTCTGATCTGGTTGGTGCACTTTCTATGTGCTAGTTACAAAATAAACTGGAGACTTGCAAGTTCAACCAATACACTTAAAATTACATGTTTCGGCCCAAGTATTCAAGAGCCAATGCAAAAAGACAAACTGAAAGGTGAGGAGGCAACCAATATTTCAAAATGCTATCAAGAAAGAACTTACCTCTGGGCAAGCCTCATTGTAGAGCCTGGGAAGCAGCTTCACCATGCCACAAAGAGCTCCAGGGGACACAATCACCCAGTCCTCATCTTCTGACCTTCAGGGTATAAATAAGAGACTGGTGTCACCACTGCAGATATGGGTAGATGCAAACAGCTAACACAAATAATTAAAAATCACCATACTGGGTCAGACCAGATAGAGCTCATCTTGGTCAGCATTCTGTTTCCAACAGTGGCTAGCCAGATGCCTCTAGAGCTGATCGTGTGGTAGCAAAGATGAATGGTCCCCTTTGCTAAGCAGGGTCCACCCTGGTTGCATTTGAATGGGAGGCTACATGTGAGCACTGTAAGATATTCCCCTTAGGGGATGGGGCCACTCTTGGAAGAGTCCCAAGTTCCCTCCCTGACATCTCCAAGATAGGACAAGATTTTATTTTTTTAATAGGACAAGATTTTTTTATTGAACAAGTACATTACCAAGATAGGGCTGAGAGAGACTGCTGCCTGCAACCTTGGAGAAGCCATTACCAGTAGGTGTAGACAATACTGTGTTACCTCAGTAGAAGGCAGCTTCCTATGTAATCTCCCAAATGGGGCAGAAGAGTGATGGCCATTATGGTGTTCAGAAGTACACTGCCTCTAAACCTGGAGTCTCCATTTAATTGTCATACTATTCAATTTGCAGGGGAGATCCAAATTTGATATTAGTTGTGACAGATGTAAAGCCCTGCTTTCCAGAATCCAGTTCCTGTGCAGCTCTTCAGACCAGACCATCAACATGAACTCATAGAATCAGAATTATTAAGTGCCAACAACACCAACAGGGCTCAGGGTCGCATTGGTCCCCTCCTCCAGGTACCTCTCCTGCTAGAAAGGAGACAGTTGTCCCAGAGTTCATGGCAATGTTGCTAAAAGGAGTGCAAGAGAGTTATGCTTCATCACACACTCTTAACCAGGAAATGGGAACTTACCCAAAGCCCCCTGAATAACTGCAGGGGCCCCTGTGCAAGTTCCCATTCAGAATGGGATGGGCACCTGAAAGTATGACTCAGTACTGCCTCCATCAGGAAATGGGAGACTGGTCTAGTGTATTCAGTCAGAGCTGGTCTCTGACAGGCTGTGGACCTTTGAAAAGTGTCCAACCATACTGGCCTTTACACCAACCTTCAGCAGTGCACCACAATGGCATCCATGCTGTAATGTAAGAATCAAATCATTCTATGCATACAAATGGGGAACTGCAACGAAATGGTGATGTATTCCTTCCCTGCCTGTTCAGGGATCCAGCCACCCAGGAAAAGGGGCCTTGTAGTCCTTTTTATGCCTCATGGGGTGAGGGAAAGGAACAGAACACTTTTTCTTTTTTCATTCTATATCAAGTTATAGGGCTCAGGACTGTATATTTATATCGCACCCCAAAATCTGAATGAATATTTCAGATTTCCTATATTATAAATATCAAAAACTTACCTGTCTTTGGGTTCTGGCCACAGACTGATAGCTGCGTTATTGTCTTGTTCGAAGTTGTCATCAGTTTCACCTTGTTGATTTTTTCTTGCTTCTTGAATGCCCACTGACAATTCATTGACACCTAACTTCATTTCCATCAAGTAGCTCTTGAGGTGGAAGGGGTTTCCTTTGGCCATATGATCAAGGAAACTAAATATCATCATGCAGCTTTTTAGACAGGTAGGGAAAAGCTTTGATGAGGAAACAGCCGCACTTGAGAACTCGGCAAATGACCGTGTCTTGTTGACCCGTACAGGAGTCTGGCCCCCATTCTGTGCTGAGAAACAGCCAAGCAAGCCAAGATCCTCGGCCATCTTCTCAAAGAGACCGTTCTTTTGGAAGTAGTAACTATTGACAGGGTCCAAGTAGAGAGCAGCTGCTATTGCTTGGAGTAAACATAAGATGAGCTCCATAGTGTGGCAATAGTCAAATGAGGCCCACAAGCCTGAAGGGGGATCCTGTAATGCACCTTCCATGTCGGAGAGGATGGAGAGCAGCCCATGAAAGCCACTGCTGGTTCTGAAGGCTGAACGACCCTTGGGATTCTCCAGTGCCCTCAGGAGAGACTTAACATTAGAGAAAGAGTAAGGAAACAATGACTTATTTCTTTCACTGAAAGTGGAAATTTTAAAAATAAGGGTGATTGGGCATTGTTCTCAGTGAGGTGCTAACACTGTCCAGTCTATATCACTTCCGTCTACAGGGAGAGGCTCACATGAATGAATACTCTTTCACATCAAAATTAAAAAAAAAACCCTGCAATATAAAATTAGTATGGCAAGGAGAGGACAAGGTTCTGGCCTGGTGCTCAGTGGAAATATCCCTCACCTCATTCACAGGCAATGAAAGAGGAGTCATTTTGGCAGATCCAGTCATTTTAGGAAATCTCTGGGGTAGAATTTATAGTTGCCTAATGCTTGCAAAAAAGTGGGGGAGTGGAGTAGTACCACAGCAACATCCAACCCCCTCTATCCCCCTCTAGATTTGAGTGAAAAATTCTGCAAGAACTTTTCACAACTATTTACTGTTCTCCCTGACTAGTAGGGCACTTTAATGACCAAAATAAGCTAATCAATTGTTTTGGCTTAAAAGCATGAGATTTGGCAGAAATGTTGTTAGATATGTATAGTTTTAGAAACTAGGGGAAGCAACCCAAATATCTAATCTGGTGACAAAAAATCAATATGGCATTGTGATATTAAATGTTAAAAACCACCACAATCATTCAAAGTGATACACACCTGAGATTTGGCAGAAATGTTGTCAGATGTGTGGTTTTTAAAAGTAACTAGCGGTCCTGGTGTAGAGCATCTGTGAACTAGTTCTCCCTGTCTCACACTCCCCCACTGATCTGGCTCCCTGAACTGCCTTCCCCACAGGGATGGCAGTGGAGACAGTGATTCTTCCTTCCTTGGGCCTTCCAGCTGCCTAAATGGCAGGTTGGCTTATTTTCAGCCCATTTCAGGGCTCTCTGCATGTGCAGAGAGCCCCCAAATAGGCCAAAAACAATCCAACCTGTCATTTGGGTAGCAGGAGGGCCAAGGAAGGAGGAATCGCCATCTCCACCACCATTCCCACATGAGTTGCCCCTCTCCCGTGCCCCATTGGCTGCATCTCTGCCACCATGTGGTTTTCTCTGCCCCCCACTGGCTGATCCAGCCCCCTGCCACACGTTCCCACCCTGCCTTAAGTTGCCCAGGTGGGCCCATGGAGCAAACTTTCGCTACCCTCTCTGCCACCTTGGTCTAAGGTTGTACGTGTCAAGCCCCACCCCGTATTCTCATTGTTCATGGCTGTGGCATATTAGATAGGTAGATAGGGCACCACAAAAAAAACCAGTATGGTAGCTAAAAATCCAACATGCTGGCTAAAAATAAATATAGCACTGTGATATTAACTGTTAATATTCATCAGATTCATAGTGATACAGACATGAACTTTGGCAGACATGTCAGATTCTTATGGTATTATAAAGTTACATGACCCACCCGCAAATCCCCAATATGGTGGCTCAAGATGAATATGGTGTTGTGATGGACAACAAAAAGTGTAAAATAATCCCAAATATATGAATCATTCACCATCACACCTGAGATTTGGCAGCAATGTTATCAAAAGGTTTTGTTATCAGAAAGTAAGAATTTTCCTTGAGTCTGCCTTGAAGTGCCAGTCAACACTTATATTACAGAAGACTCAGCTTTCCGGTCATTTAGAGAAGCAAACTTTGTACTGTACCATGGAGCTTTATCTGAATCGATACAATTTTCTTCCTAACAATTCCCATTGGCTCTCCATCCACTTAAGATACATGATGTCATTGGAAAATGTGCACCCATGGGTAGCTGAGCAATTTCACATAGGTAACTTTGTGGCTCACAAATCTGAGAAGGAATACCCAGTTCTGCCACTTGATCAAGAGCACGAGCAGGTAGGGATGTGCAAACAGGTTTGAATTCAAACCCAAACTAAACAGGGCGTTGAATTGGCAATGCCAGTCCAAGTAAGAACCAAACAGAGCCTGGTTCTATTCAAATTGGTTTGAAGGTTCAAGCCTCCAAAACTGGGTTGGGGTGGTAGGCACCCATGCGTGCCAACTACCACACAAACCTCAAAGCAAATGGATACTCCTGCGATTTTTAATGATTTGGGGAGGGGGAGGTATTTGCATTCCCCCCCAGGGTATAATGGGGAAACAAACTGGCCCATTATTCCCTATGCAGAGCACCTAGGGACACAAACCCAGCATGGGTGCCAGGCACCCAGGGGTGCCTACCACCCACGGAAACCCAAAGCAATCAACACTCCCACAATTTTAGATTATTTGGCCCTGAGCAACTTTGGGAAGGGCGGTACAGAAATAAAAATAAAACAAAATAAATAAATAATGGTTTTGAAGATTTTCCATTTTTTGCATTTCCCCCATAAGGAATAATGAGGATTTGAGGATGTCCCAACTGTCCCCCTGTGTGGTGCCTGGGCACTAAAGTGGGTTTGGGTGCAAGGCAACTCCCCCCGGAAGCCCCAAGCTGGTGGGGTTCATGGTAGGGGTGTGCATTTTGGAATTTTCTTGTTTCAATTTGTATCCGAATCGAAACACCCCCGGGTTTTTTTGTACCAAATTTTCTGAATCCGAATCAGCCCTGTTTTGTTTTGTAGCCAAATTTTCCAAATCCGAATACGAATCGATTTGGATTCTTAAAAAAGGGTCCCAGGGCAAAAAGAGTGGGTGGTGGTGGTAGCATCCAATGGGTGGAAGCTAGCAGCCAAATTTCAAAGGAATTAGGCAAAGGGCTGATTTTTTGTGAATTTTTTAAGTTTACACATCTTTAAGAATTTTCCCATAGGGAATAATGGAGCTCCAACAAATGTATAGCTTCGAATCAAGGGGAAAGGGATGACCCAGAGCCGAGTGTGGTGAGTGGTAGTGCCCAATGGGGGCAAGGAAACTTCCAGAAGTATTTCAAAGGAATTGGGCAAAGGGCTGATCTTTTGTGAGTTGATGAAGTTTACGTGTCTAAGATTTCTCCCATAGGGAATAATGGAGGTTTAGGTTTCAGCAGCCCCATAATTCCACTTGGGGGGCACTGGGGTTGCCCAGAGCGAGGGGTTGTGTAGTGCACATAGGGTGCCAACCACCCCCATACCCACAAGCCCGTGGGGTACTGGGTTTTGTTGTTTCTGAGGTGTTCATTGTAGACGTTTTGTATCCGAAACGTTTTGTATCCGAAACGTTTCGCACATCCCTAGTTCATGGTTTATTTTTTCAAAGGTTTTAGCCTGTTTCAATGCAATGAATAGGAGTCCCTCCCCCATTCATAAGTAGTTCATTGCGCTTGGGGCTCTCAGGGGGAGTTGTGGTCATACCTGCCTTGCACACAAACCCACTTTGGTGCTGGGGCACCACCCAGGGGGACAGTTGGGGCATCCTCAAATCCCCATTATTCCCTATGGGAAAATGCAAAAAAAAAAAAATCTTTTAAAAATCATCTAAAATCACAGGAGTGATTGATTGCTTTGGGGTTCAGTGGGTGGTAGGCACCCCTGTGTGCCTGCCACCCACCCCAGTTTTGTGCCTCTAGGTGCTCTGCATAGGGAATAATGGGCTGATTCGACTCCCCATTATACTCTATGTAGAACCTTTTAGAACTGGTTTGAATTCGAACCAAACCAAGCAGAGGTTTGAACAAAACCAAAACCAAACCTACCCACTCTGGTTCAAATTCAAACCAAACAGGCCAATCCGGTTTTGCGCACATCCCTACGAGCAGGCAAATGAAGTCATTAAAGGTGATGGAGGAGCAATTGGGATAACTGAGAACCTATCAGCACTGAGGTAGTCAATGATTGCTGGACTGGAGTGAATGAATATGAGATTGCTTCCAGTGCCAGAGATTTAAGGAAAAGCAGCAGTCACCATGAACAGGGTTGACGAGCTCAACAAGTATTCTTTGATGGAGTGTGCAAACTCACCAATGTTATACTAGACATAGGACAGCCTTTTACAGAATCATCAACAGACCTACTTGTTCTCCACACCAGAGATATTGCATATTGCAGTTGAGCTGGCATGATTTTTACACACTGCGACAGAGGTAAAGAACAGTTTGATTCATTCATGGTGAGAGGAGGATTACCAGCTGTAATCTCTTGTGACTTAGAGATCTTTATTCAATCAAATGTCTTCCTTAGGACCTTGTTCTGGTACCACTTAGTTCCCTCCTAAAAGGCTTATCAAAGGTGGGATAAATCCTAAAGTATCACTATAACCAGAAGAAGCCAGAGAGGGAACTTGAAACCTTCTGCTCTTCCCAGAGTGGCTTCATCCCCTGAGGGGAATATCTTGCAGTGCTCACACATCAAGTCTCCCATTCATATGCAACCAGGGCAGACCCTGCTTAGCTAAGGGGAAAAGTCATGCTTGCTACCACAAGACCAGCTCTCCTCTGAGCTATGGACATGTTCCCAAAAGTGTTCTTTTAATGGTAATTGCATGTTCTTTCTCCTAATACAACCTTTGTGCTCTATAAGTCTTGTTTTAATGGGTTTGCTAGTTTTACCCACATATAGTAATGAGCATGGGCATTTGATCACATAAATAACCCCCTAGATTTGACAAGTTAAAAAGTCCCGAAGCTTATATTCCCACACATTAGGTGGGTATTCAAATGAATGGAGTCTAACACAATTTAAACAGACAATGCCCACAACAGAATTGGCTTACTTGCATGTCCTTATGGTTATAACCAGCCCTCAATTCTGATGGGTTATCAATTACTAAAAAGTCTGTATGTACTAAAAAGTCCTTTATGTTTTTGCCTTGTTTGTGCGCACATATTGGAGATTTCTTACATCTAGATCCCTAGGGATACCCCTCAATAAGTGCCAATGCATTTTAATTATACATTCAATACGGTTAGAATGTGTCCCAAACCACCATTCTATCAGAAATCGTTGAGTTAGTATTATTAGCCATTAACAGAGTTTCCCTTCTAGCCTTGCAGGGTTGCAAAATTCAGTAAAGTTGGGTTGTTAATCAAAGCAAATGACAGAAATTGTTGTCATTGTCATATCATTTCAACCATCACTGAAGGCGCTTGGCCTTTTTAGACCATGTGGGTTTCTTTTGGAAGAGGTGGAAAGCACAGATGGATTCCTGCCCATTGAATTGTGGACTCATTAGGGCCTGAAAAAACCAGTGGACTACCGTCTTCCATGCATTCACTGGGTGTGATACCATATCGTCATTTCGTGGCAAAGGAAAGATGTTTGCATGGCATGCATGGAATGTGTTTGATGATGTATCCAATGTCCAACAAAACTGAGTCAATGCAGTGACTGAAGACCAGCACATCTTGGAGAGGTCTGTGGTAATCAAATATGGCAGATGCAGTACAGCTGTGTATGTGAATAATGCAAGACTGGAACTGCTTGCAAGGAAACAAAAATCCTAATGTGATATTCCACCAACACAAGATGCTCTCTTATTGCACTCAAAGTGGGCTATGTACGAGACAGGAATAATATGGGGCCAATCAACTGCTTCAAACCAAATGTAGCAAGTTCTACTGAATGGGATGGATGAGCAAGGTATTTTGAAATGCTGCTCCGCCTGGCACAGAAGAACATTGTCAGGTAGGGCGGGGTTTGGGCCCAGGCTCCATGGAGGCAGGACAGATGTGTTATGTCTGCCCTCTCCATGTGAAGGGGGAGGCCATGTGACCGGCGCCGGCCAATAAGGAGTGGGAACCACACTTAGAATGTGCAGCTTGGGCTCCCTCCTCCCCACAGTTCTTCAGGAAGCCGGCTGGATAGGACACTTGTCGGAGAACTCCATGGCATTGCTGCCTGCTTGTGAAATAGACTGTGGGACCTCTGGGGGGATCTGACATCCACCTTTGCAGGTTGGGAGGTTGGGAGAGGCTGCAAAGGTGGATGTCAGTGGCCCTGTCTAGTGTATTGATAGGTATCATGCCACTGAGGCTGGAGGTGGCCTACAGCCACCAGACTAGTAGCCATTGATAGACCTGTCCTCCATGAATTTGTCTAAGCCCCTTTTAAAGCCATCACCACATCCCATGGCAAAGCATTCCATAGATTAATTATGTCTTGTGTGAAAAAGTACTTCCTCTTGTCAGTGAAAAAGTACTTCCTCTTGTCAGTCCTAAATTTCCCAACCTTCAGTTTCATGGGATGACCCCTGGTTCTAGTGAAAGGGAGAAAAATTTCTTTTTGTCCGCTCTATCCACTTCAAGCGTGATTTTATACACCTCAATCATGTCTCCACTTAGTCGCTCTTTTCCATACCAAAAAAAGCCTCAGATGCTGCCCCCTGAAGATGCTCCAGACCCCTGATCATCTTGGTTGCCCTCTTCTACACCTTTTCCAGTTCTCTAGTATCCTTCTTAAGGTATGGTGTCAAAGCTGTACGCAGTACTCCAGATGTGGCCACACTATAGATTTTTACAAGGGCATTATAATGTTAGCATTTTTATTTTCAGTCCCCTTCTTAATTATCCCTAGCATGGGACTGGCCTTTTTCACAGCTGCCATGCACTGAGTTGACACTTTCAATGAGCTGTCTACCATGAGCCCAAAATCTCTCTCCTGGTCAGTCACCGACAGCTCAGATACCATCAGCATGTATGTGAAGCTGGGTTTTTTTGTCCCAATGTGCATTACTTTACATTTGCTTACATCAAACTGAATTTGCTATTTTGTTGCCCATTCCCCTTGTTTAGAGAGATCTTTTGGAGCTCCTCACAATCTATTGTGGATTTCACTACACTAAATTGTTTAATGTCATCTGCAAATTTGGCCACTTCGCTGGTCCCAGTACCGATTCCTGGGGGACCCCACTTCCTACTTCCCTCCATTGTGAAAACTCTCCATTCATTCCTACCCTCTGTTTCCTGTCCTTCAACCAGTTACTGAACCACATATGAACCTATCCCCTTATTCCACCACTCCTAAGTTTACTCAAGAGCCTTTGGTGGAGAACTTTGTCAAAGGCTTTTTGGAAGTCCAAGTATACTCTGTCAACTGGATCACCTTTATCCACATGCCTGTTGACACTCTCAAAGAACTCCAAAAGGCAAGTGAGGCAAGACTTGCCCTTGCAGGAGCCATGCTGGTTCTCCTTCAGCAAGACCTTTTCTTCTATATGTTTAACAATTTTTAACAATTTTGTCCTTAAGTATGCTTTCCATCAATTTACCCGGCACCGGAGTTAAGCTGACCAGCCTGTAATTTCCCAGATCCCCCCTGGATCCCTTTTCGATATATATATTTACATTTATATCACACTCTTCCTCCGAGGAGCTCAGAGTACATGATTATTTTTATCCTCACAACAACCCTGTGAGGTACGCTAGGCTGAGAGATACATGGCTGGTCCAGTCACCTAGTGAGTTTCATGGTTGAATGGGGATTCAAACTTGGGTGTTCCCAGTCCTAGTCCAACACTCTAACCTATATGCTATGTTGGCTGGCTCTCGCTCTCTCTCTCACTCTCTGACCATATTGGAGTTCTACATTTTTGTGAATATGATTGTGATTTATTGAACATTCATGCCAATTTCCATATCTGTCAATGGAAAAAATTCAGTAGCACTGAGTTCTTCACCAATTATGGTGCATTAGAGTAAGCCCATTGGAAACAATGGGCATACTATAGTGTAACACAGTTTGCACAAACACAGTTTGTGTGTAAACCATTGTGTAAACCATTTTTTATTTCTACAAGTCCCTTTAAAAATTAATATTTGTTGTGTATACAACATTCATGGCAATTTCCACACTTTTATGAAAAAGTGGACAATACTGTCCACTATCTGCCCCATGAGACATGCCAGTTTGCTAAGTGCAGTAAGTGCTTTCCTACTGGAGAACAATCAGTTATGTGAGACCCAGCCTGCAGTCTGAAGTAGCACAGTACTGATTCACTTGTGAGAATGAAATATTGGTGACAGTGCTATACTTTGTGATAAACCACACAAGGGAACACTGAACCTATCATAACTCTGGCTGAGGATATTACTTGGCATTTGTACGTTTAACATGGCTCTCAGAATTGTAGTCAATCACAAGCTGAACATGAGTCAGCTCAGCAGTGTGATGCAACTCGATAATAGACCAATCCAACTATAGGCTGCATTAATAGAACCAGAGTTTCCCAGATGATGAGAAGCAATAGTTCTGCTTTATTCTGCAGTAGTCAAACCTCATCTGTAGCATACCTGCCAATATGTCCCTATTTTGCCATTCAACTGATTTGGGAAAATAGGGACATGTTGGCAGCTATGCTGTAGAGTTCTGGGAACCTTTCTGCATGCACACAGACAGCCTCCAAACCGGCTGCAGACCAGCCCACACTTCATTTGGGAAGCAGAGTGGAAGCTGGGAGGAGCTCTCCCTGTCCCCATCTCACAGCTGCTGTGGCCTCCGTCACCCCCATCCTGCCACACAGCGGCTAAAGGTGGAGGATTCTCCTCCCCACCCCCTGACACCCTTGCCACCCTCCCCGCAGTGGCTGCCCCATCCCACCTCACAGTGGCATTTTTTTTAAAAGATTAAAGGGGGAACTCCACCCCACCACCGCAGCCCTTTACAAGTATGGCCACTGAGCCATCAAGCAGGGGATCATTTGAGCCTGAAACAAGCCACCTGGGGGCAGTTTAAATCCAGTTTGTATTTGAACCGAACAGGGCTGACCAGTTCTGTGAACATCCCTAAACTGCATTCAGATTATAGAATTATCTTTCCCCATGAGACCCAATTAGCCCCATCATTGCAAGCTTTTAAATGGGCAATAAAACCACGCTGACGACATCTGGGTTTTGGCTCATTTTCTGGCTCCCTGCCTTCCTGTGGTTCTGTGGGTGTAATGCTTTAGTGAGGCTATTCTCATGAGCAGCCTAGCCCAGGCCAGGCCCAGCCCAGCCTGGGTTAGGCTGCTCATATAGAGCACAGGGATGGCGTAAGATCCCAGCGATCCTGCCCCACCTAACCCTACTTTTAACCCCAACAGCAGGGTCTATGAGCATACACTGAGCTGGGTGGCAGGAGTGCCCAGGTGAGAGAGGATCCCTCAGTGCACTGCACTCTTGGTGTGGTACATTGAGGGATGCCAGAGGATTTCCTCCTCCGGCTCCCTGCTCTACTGTTCGTCATGGCACCACCCGTGTGCAAGTGGCAGAGCAAACTGGGGAGGGAGATTGTATGCGGGTGGGCAGGCAGGATCCTGTCTCCCTGACAGCCCATATGGTCATGTGCATGACCTTAATGTATTTTATTGTTTTTAACTTTGCTTTTTTGTTTTCTTCTTTAAAAAAATTGTTTTAATTCCTGTGTTGTTTGTGACTATGCTTTTGTTATATAATATTAAGGTAAAGTGTACCGTCAACTCAATTTCGACTTCTGGTGCCCACAGAGCCCTGTGGGTTTTTTTGGTAGAATACAGGAGGGGTTTACCATTGCCTCCTCCCATGCAGCATGAGACAATGCTTTTCAGCATCTTCCTATATTGCTGCTGCCCGATATAGTACCAGTGGGGATTTGAACCGGCTATCTTCTGCTTGTTAGTCAAGCACTTCCCCGCTGCACCACTTAAGGTGGCAAGCTATATGATATTAGCCACCTTTATTGTCCCTTTAATGAGATGGAAATGTGAGATAGAAATATTTTAAATACATAAATAATTCTGAGGTGATCGCAATAAATTATAATCCATTATAACAAGTAAATAGGGCCCAGCCTTTCAATATTTTGCATGCACAAGTAAGGATTTCTTTTCATTTAGAGAGGGCTAATATCATCTTGGAAAGCAGTAGCACCTTAGTATCTCTGAATTAGTTTAGGAAGGGTCAGTATTGGATTAAATGAAGTGAAACATTCCCACCATTACACACAACCTATATCTCTCTCCCTACCCCACCCCACCCCTCTTAACCCTCCAAATGGGTAAAATGGGGGCTTCTAGAAGCACAGGGAGACTATGACATTCAGTTTTGCATGCTAATGTATCAAATCAAGTGGAAACTTCTGAACAAGGTGCAAATCTAATAAATTGGACTTGAAAGTATCTGGATGGCTTTGTCACATTTCTGGAGAGGTCAGTGGTAACTGCATTTCTTTTGGCTCTAACTGTTACAATTTAATCATCTATATTTCTGGCTTGAATCTATAATCTGCAGTGGAAACCCCTAACACAGTTATAGCTAACAAAATTTATTTTCACATTGTATTATTCATTATTCCTCATAATTGCCTGCCTCACGCCACTCTGAAATATTGTAGAACTAATCACATTTGAGTTTGGGATTCAACAGCTAAATATATATTAGCAAATCAGTTTGAATTTGTGCATAATGTAATCACAGTCCCAAAGGCTAGAGAAAATAAATTCATTTTCTTACATTATGTATTAACACAGTTATAATTTGTCAGAATTAGGCTTCAAAGCTGCATTTCTTTTCATACCACTTTAGGCGAGTGACTAGCATAAGTTCATTCTCTTCAGTGGATAGAGGGTAATGAAGTCACTGAAACCTATATTTCCAGGCTCAGAAGTACAACTCCCAGGCATTTGTAATTCTCAGCTCAAATATTAGGTAAGCCTTACAACCTCCAAATATATAGTCATCCAGTTACAATTAGCATAGTTGGTGGATATATCTATATCTATATCTATATCTATATCTATATCTATATCTATATCTATATCTATATCTATATCTATACTGGATTGACACGGTCCATTTCAGACACTGCCAGAAGGAGTTCTGCCATGACAGCAGAGAACCTCTGATAGTCAGAACCCCCTGCTGAATTATTTGAACTCCCATAGTTATGCTGAGCCTCCATAGTAGAATTATTTGATTCAGATATATTTGTCAGACCAGATCTGCCTCACCTTACCTTCTCCTGAATGCTCCCTCTCCTCCTCCTTTACTTGGGACGCAGGGCAAGGCAGGAAACAGGCTGTGCAATGTCCTGATGCCAGAAAAACTATGAATTCCAGAATCACCTGTGCCATGGACACCTATAAAGGGAATTTAGTGGACCAAAAAAGGAAACCCAAAAAAACATTTTAATGGAAGCTGGGCTCAAAGGCTCTAGTTGAATCTGGTTGAATGCTCCCTACACAAAGTGAGCAGGATGTCACACAGCCTGTGTCCTGCCCTGGCCCACATTGCAGGTAAAGGATGGGGAAGAGAGCAGGTGGGGGAGGGTACAACAGATATATCGGGTCTCCAGCTGACCCTTACCTGACATGCCAGTTGGCAGGGGCCAACTGTCAGGATTGGAAGGCAACATTCTGGGCCATGCACAGATGCTGTAAATGGAAATATATTTTGTAAGTTCTCTGCACATGCAGAAGCAAAACACTGGGTGTCAAGAGGAAAGCATTTGCAGTAGCACCACCACTTGATTTTGATGCCAACATCTAAAGCTTCAGCATATCTGCTTGTGTGAGATCATGCACATTTTTCCATAGTATGCCTTAATGACAAATTTCAAAAACCATGTTGGAAAGGTCTTTGGTGTCACATAACAAACTTGAAGGCTACATACAATACCATCACCATCATCATCGGCTTTCCATAAAGTTACCATTGACATCTTATTGCATAAGTTTGTGTTATAAGCTTCTGCATATGTGTCACACACTGGAATTGCTTGGGTATAGCTAGGGCTCACAGAGCTCAGAGGATCAGATGATAGTGGAGCAGTCTGGAAGTCGGAACAACCTTCATGAACAGAGACTCTGGAAATGGAGCACAAAGCTGGTGCAGCCTAAGTTGGGGCTACAGCCAGCTCTCAGGAAACAGGAAACAAAGACAAGCAGAGTACTCAGTAGGGGCTAATGTAATACTGCAGCAGATCTGAAACAGGTGCTCAGAAGCAGCTGTCGTTTCCAGCAAGACTCCAGAGTCAGGAAGCAGGGCCGCACACTTCCCTCCCTGTCTGCTGTAACACAAGCTTTGCTCCCAAGTACAGCATCTGTGCTGTTTACCTTTCTAGGGTAAGTGAAAACAAAAGCAACCTTTGGAGGGTGTTGGAGATCCAGCTCCAGATGGCATCGACCTTTTGCACCAGTGACCCTAATGACCACTAGGGGCATTGGGAGTAGAGATAGATAGTTAGGGTCTCCTTCTCTTTCCTGTTTATCTCTGCCTCTCTGGGTAGAATGTACTAAGGAACTACCTGGGAGTGACTTCCTTTTTCTTCTTCCCAGAATGCTTCTAGCTCTCTCCCTGAGCACAACACTTCTATAGGTCTCCCTCTGACTAACATGTAGCCTGGAGTTAGATATAGGTCTATTCCTATCATCATGTACTTCTGAATAAAGTAAATTAGATTAACCTTACATGAGTCTCCATGCCTATCATTTGCAAGCTGTTGCCCCTGAGACTATTAACTTCTGCTGTAATGGGAGTGAGTTAGCGCTTGAAAAGCTCTGCTGTATTACCCCCAACAGGGTTACGGGCCCAGCCCCTAACAGGATTTCTGGGATTCCAATTTGATCTCAGGATTGATTAAGTAACTACAATCAAGCCAGCGTGGTGTAGTGGTTAGAGTGCTGGACTAGGACGGGGAGACCCAAGTTCAAATCTCTATTCAGCCATGATACTTGCTGGGTGACTCTGGGCCAGTCACTTCTTTTTCAGCCTAAATTACTTCACAGGGTTGTTGTGAGGAGTACACCGCTCTGGGCTCCTTGGAGGAAGAGCAGGATATAAATGTAAAAAACAGAACAAACAAAAAGACAAAGCTACAGTAACAAAGAGACAGCATGGATTCCAGCCAGATTAGCCTCAGCATTCCCAATCTGGATGGCTCAAACGACAGTGACTGGTCATTTCAGATAAAATCCTATCTGATCTGATGAGCCAAGGACTCAATAATGTTCTAGAGGACACACAAAGACCCAGTGAGCAACAAGCAGATGCAAGAAAGGGATTCTCAAAACAAGAAAACTCTTGGAATCCTTGGAATGCATGTCAGTCCAAAATCATATACTCATTTTATGGGTGTGGAATTGTCCAGTGAAGTTTGGAAAAGGCTGGATGAGCTTTATAATCACAAGAGCCCCAGTGATACAGGCTTTCTCATTCAAAAGCTCTGCAACTTGAAGCTAAATGAGAGAGAAAATCCTACTGAGCATGTAAGCCAAATCCAGGATCTGGGTAAACAGCTCAAAGACCTCAGTGAGGCTGCAATTGTGGGATTCATTTTGAACTCATTGCTTGAAAGTTATCAAGCCCTTAAATTGGCAATAGACGTTTCAGATGCATCTTTAAATTTCAAATATATCTCTGGGCACTTGGCTGAACACTTTCATAGAAAGCAAGAAATGGTGTCTCCTCCTGCAGATCATGTTACAGCATTCCACTCAGGCAGCACAAACAAAAGATGCTTTCAGTGTAAATGTGAAGACTATATATACTGTATGCTACTTGTCTTGATAAGCCTGCAAAAGTTGCTGCTTGTAGAGTCAAGGCAAAAGGAAAGACAGAGAGGGTTAAGATTCCTGATGCTAAATGCCATCAGGATTCTGTACCGGGAAGAGATTCTCATAAACTGAAGTACATAAAGGGCAAACCCAATCTTAAGAGTTATAATACCATGTGTTAGAAGACCAATAAAAATGTATTCTGCATCAATTCCGGAGCAACAGAGAATCTTTTGAAATATATTAAACTGTTTACAGAATTGGATAAGGATTACAAAGTCTCAATTTATCTCACAGATGGCAGATCCCTTTCTGCTGAGGGGAGAGGTGTCACAATAGTGCATTGTAAGCTACCAAATGGACAAGGTGTGGCTGTTACTATTAAGGATGCATTATTTGTGTCATCATTAGAGAATAATTTGATTTCTGTGAAACATGGAGTTGAAAAAGGATGCAGAGTTGAGTTCAAAGATAAGCATTGTTATATTACAAATGGAAGTGATTTGATTATGGCTGCAACTCTAAGAGAGAGTGGATTGTTTGAATTGGACTCTATAAATGAAAGAGCAAGTCTAGCAAGAGGGTGCAATCACAAGTCATATGACTTACATTGGCACCGATGCCTAGCTCATTCTAATATTAAAGCAGTTCATGAGCTTGAGAAGATGAAATTAATTAAAGACTTTAAAGTATGGCCATGCAGAGAGGCTGCATCCAGATGTGACGTTGGCCTTCGTGCCAAAGCTGTGAAGCCTACTTTTCATAAGAGAGAGGAGAGAGCCACACCCCCTACAGTGGATTCACAGTGATGTTTGCAGTCCATTGGAAGAAAGCAGAGATTTTAATCATTACATACTCACATTTATTGATGATTTTACAAGATTTGCTTGTGTTTATACTCTGAGAGATAATGGAGATGAGTACATGTCAAATGACATGAAAACATTCCTGAAGGAACAGGGGATTGAACATAAGATTACGCCCACATACACACCAGAATTGAATGGTGTGGCAGAGAGGAAAAATAGCTCTTTACTAGAAATGGCCAGATGCATGTTGCAAGATGCAAGTTTGGCAAATAAGTTTTGGGGAGAAGCAGTGATGACTGCCAGATAATTAACAGAACAGATTGTCAACCAAAGCAGTAGAAAAGACACCTTTTGAACTGTGGTTTGGATACAAGCCTAGCCTAAATACATCAGAGTATTTGGATGTGAAGTATATGCATATGTACCAAAGGCAAAGAGAAACAAGCTGAATTGCTGAAGAAAGGAATACTCTGTGGATATGTACTAGGAGGAAAAGGATACAGAATCCTTCATGATGAAACTGGTAATATTGAAATTTGCAGTGTTGCATACTTTGATGAGATACAAAGGCCAACCAAAGGTGAAGTCCCAGAAGATGAGCCAAGGATCCAGATGAGTGAAGAACCAGATGAGCAGACTTTCATACAGCTCATGCCAGCCAGTGAAACCAAACCGGAACCAGATTCAGAAGGAGATGCACAGCCTGAACCAGAACTGAGGCACTCACAGAGGACCACCAAAGGGATTCTACCCATGACCAGAAGTGAAGAGTTACAGGAACGCTTCACTTGGCAAGATGTTGAAAAGATGCCAACTCACAAAGCTGAGAAATGGAGGAAATGGAGAAATTGAGTTATCTGCACAAGAACAAGACATGGACACTTGTGGAACTACCTGCTCAAAGAAAGACTGTAGGATGTAAGTGGGTCTTTAAAATCAAACAAGATGCAGAAGGGGATGTACAGTGCCAAGGCAAGGCTAGTAACCAAAGGATACTCCCAGCTATATGGCGAAGACTATGATGGGTCACTTGCACTAGTCATGAAACACACATCCATCAAGACACTACTCAGCATAGCAACAGCCAGAAAGATGTACATTGATCACCTGGATGTAAAGACTGCCTTCCTATATGGAGAAATTGAGGAAGACATCTATATGCAGTCACAACCAGGCTTCGAAGAACCTGGAAAAGAGAGGCTTGTGTGCAAACTTCAAAAGAGCATCTATGCTGCTCATGGAGGGGTTCACACAAGGACAAGCTGACTTCTGCCTATACTCAAGATTCAGAGACAATAAATAGACTTTCATTCCTGACTATTAACAGTCCTTGCTCCCCTGGCCCTTATAACAAACTCAGCAGCCTCCCCCCACTCTTATGAGGTAAAACGCTAGAGATTGTAAAAGCCAAACAGGAGCACTGAAGCCTAGCAGTTTTGAGGTAAAAAGAAGCAAAATGGCCACTGTTCTCCTGGAAGTTAAAGAAGAGCAGGTAACTATCAAAGTAACCTTTCTAAATTTCAAAAATAAGACAAACACAGATCTATCCATCTATTAGTGCATTTATCCCTATGGTAAACATATCTATCCCTTCTCTGGTTCTCTTATACTAAGTGTGCTGTTTGTAGTTGTTGCCTGCTGAGGCACATGTTACCAAATTCTTCTTGAACATTGCTGTCATGCTAATCGCTGTTGCCCTGGTGGCAACAGCTACCAGCCTACACAGGTAGTTGGAGCATGGCAAAGCTAGCAAAACTGTGTTTTCATGGTTATGATTTTGTAGGCCAGTACAATATCTTAGACTGGATATCAGATCTCATGCCTTCAGTTGGCGTTGCCACTCCCATAACTATCCCTGTAAATTAAAGAGAATGTACTTACTTTTTAAATATGTGCTACACATGATATAAGTGTGTTCATAAAAGAAAAGTGAAAAATGCTGCTTTAGCATTGATAGGTGTAATGAAGAGGCAGACACCAGTGCTTGAGGATAAAACAAGCCATAACTTTGACAAAAATGGGAAATATAGTAGGCATGGTTAAAAAAATGTATTTTTTTTTAAAATGGTTGAAGCATTACTTACATTACAAGCATTCCAGCATCCATGCCTGCTGCTCTCTATCAGCTGAATGACAGGCAGACACCAAGCTGATGGAGTTTCCCCCAACATTTAGAGATGAGAACTGCACCCATAGAAGTTCTGGCTACCAAGCAGCTGAAGTACGGGCAGATTAATTGCAGGTGCTGTTTTCTACCCTCATGTGCTAGGCAAATTTGTATCTGTTGAATGTCTGCCTGCCACACAACTATTAAAAGTCCTGGGCCCTCTGGCCCTTACAACAAACTCATGAGCCCCTCTCCTTTGAGAGGAACAAAGTTGGCTTTCCAGGTCTTAGGCTTTCTAGTTCTGAGGAAAATGAAGCAAAATAGAAGCAGCCAAAGCTAAGAAGCTGAAGCTCATGTGATTGAGCTTGTTCTCCTACTTACCTCAGATACATGAGTTAAACCATTCAACTGTAATGGTTACCCTTTATTTTAGAGACATTTTTCATTCTGTGGGAGGGGGGAAATATTTCATCAACCAGCCTTGACAGAGATCCTTCACCTGTTTCCAGGGCTAAAGACAACAGGAGAAGTTGAGGCTATTCTCATGATGGGGGGAAACTGGGCTAAGGGAGCCCAGCCAGGTTTTCCCCCATTGTGAGACCCACTGGGCTCGCAAGCAAGCCCGGTGGTTCAACAGTGGCTAGCCCACTAAAGTAGCCCTCCCCTCCCCTTAAACGAGGTTAGCAGAACAAGTACTCCATTTTTAAGATCATGAGATGCTGTGGCGACTCGCAAGTAGACCCCTGACCGGGAGGCTGCAGCAAGCTTCCCAGGCTTGGGAGTCCCCCCCGAATGCCCTGAGCACTCATGTGGGGCATCCTGGGGCTTCCAGGAGCTGAATGGCCCCCTATCCCCACCGCCCCTACTGGCTCCGTAATGGAGCAGGTAATTGTGTGGGCGACCAATCCAGCTGCCCAGGGTGGGCTCTGTGCTTGTCTGTGGGAAGAGTGGGTCAAGCCCACTCTCCCAGCAGAAGCCCTGTAGGCTCTCCACACTGCTCATGTGGAGAGCCTCATTGTAAACTCCCTTCTCTGCCCACTCCCTTTCCCCTCCCCATTTTTCATCTAGAACATTCTGACCGGTCTGGGCATGTACAAATTTGACATTATCATACCATCTATTTTCTTAATTTGTATAATTTCGAAACAAACCCATCAAAGAGACTTGTATGGAATAAACTGAGTCAGTCTGACCTTCCCTATCTGGAGACAGAAAAATCCATTATAAAGATGGGCGGGGTGGGGGGGGGGAGACCCAGCTGTGATCTTGAGGTTTCATGTCTGCTTTTCAACTTCTGCTCCTCACAACTTCACTATATTTCCTCAGATTCAATTTAAAAATACACATTTGTTCAGCAAGTGATCCTGTTGCCCCTTCTGGCACAAATAGTGCAAACAGGAAGCTTTGAGACGGCTGGGAGGGTCAAGTGAAATGACATGATAGAGTACTGTATTTTCCTCTCCACCCATAATACACAGGCTGTGTCAGTGTAATGGTACTATGGTATCATAAACCTTAATATTCTATCTACAAGACAACTTTCTTTGTCTCTACTTTTTCTTACCTTTTGCACCAGCTCTGTATTAGTAAGCCATGGGTCAAAGTAACCTACTGATTTCCCTAGCATTCATCTCAGGGTGAGAGAAACAAAGGGAGAAATGACATGTCCAGCAGCTGACATGTTCAAGTAAACAGGAGTAGGGGAGAAGTCAAGTCAAGTCAAGTTTTATTTATGGTCTTAGACCAAACAATCCATACATGCAAAAGGCGAAACAAATTTATAAGCAACTCTATAGATTCTCATTCTACATCTTAAAAGCAATATAGCAAAATTTAGCTACAGGGTTAAAGATATTTGGCAAAATATTAGAGAACTTTGTAAGCAAATGGATCTTATGGAATCCAAAGAGACATTTAGGAACATGACTTACGTGAAACAGAGATATTTTGAGAAAGGTAATAAACCAGATAAGTTGTTAGCATATCAGTTAAGAAAAGAACAGGAAAAGAGAATTATAACATCGGTTTGGAATGGCAAGGAATTTGTTATGTCAGATCATGAAATGTCTGAACAATTTGTACAGTATTATTCTAAACTATACAAAGAAGACAAGAAAGATCCTGAAAAAATCAAACAATTCTTGGAAAATACAATTGAAATACAATTGAAGTCATTTTCAGAAGAACAGAGGATCTGTTAAAATAAACCTATTTCCAGGGAAGAAACCAGAGCGGCAATAAAAAATCTTTAAAATAATTCGCCGGGTTCGGATGGATTATCTTCATTGTACTACAAAATGTTTCAGGACAAATTAATTGGACCTTTAACAGAAGTAATGAATGCGATATTATCTCATTACACTTTACCAGTTTCTTGGCAAGAAGCATTCATTTCCTTAATTCATAAAGAAGGGAAAGACCCAACACGACCAGAATAACATAGACCTATATCCCTTTTAAATGTGGATTACAAAATTTTTACTTCAATCTTGGCGGTGAGATTAAGAAATTTCCTGTCTGAAATAGTCCATACTGACTAATCTGGTTTTATCCCAAAAAGACTTATGAAAGATAATATAAGATATGTTTTGAATGCAATTAATAAAGTAACCATGACATGTACAAAGCAGCTATGATTTCCCTAGATGCCGAAAAAGCTTCGACAATTTGAAATGGCACTTCTTGTTCTCAGTGTTGGAGAAAATGAACTGTGGTCCTCATTTTTTATCCTGGATTCATAGTATATACCAACAGCAATCAGCAAAAATTATTGTCATTGGATCCTTGTCTTCAAAATGTATCATCAATAAAGGTACTAGACAAGGATGTCCGCTTTCCCCGTTGCTGTTTATACTTGCTCTTGAACCTTTGGCAGCTAAAATTAGACAAGAGCAGCGGATCCAAGGTATCAAAATAGGTGATTGTGAACATAAAATAAAACTATATGCCGATGATGTATTGCTTACTATCACGCAAGTAAAAGACTCCTTGGATACATTAATGACACAGATACATCAGTACGGTTCAGTTTCTGGCTATAAGATTAACAGAGATAAAACTCAGATCATGACATGGAATCTCTCAGAAGAAGAGATAGAATATGTCTCTAAAGTTTTAAGATTACAAGTAACCAAGAAGCCAATAAAATATCTGGGGATTAATCTTATGAGGAGTATGTCCCAATTTGGAAATCAATTATGGCTGTTCTGGATAGATGGAAGAGGCTGACTTTATCTTGGCTTGGAAGAATCTCTGCAGTAAAAATGAACGTATTACCTAAGATGAACTTTCTTTTTCAAATGATCCCTATAAAGATAGACGACAAGATATTGAATAAATGGCAGAGTCAGCTTAATTCATTCATCTGGAATTATAAAAAACCCAGGATTCGATTTGGGGTGATGTAAGATTCCAAAGAAAGAGGTGATCTTGTAGTTCCTTTATTATCATGCTAGTAGCTTGACTTGGATTTCGAATTGGATTTTATCCCCTTACAGAAGTTTTACTCAAATGAAGGAACTTGGTCTTACTAGAGGATCGCATAATTATTTATGGATTTCTGGTTTGAGGAAAGATTTGGAGACACAACAACATACTATCCGACAGTCTTTTTAATGTCTGGGATAAATATCAGAAAAGAATAAGTCCTAGATTATTACCTTTGTTCTCTATACTGAATGTTTATTTCCATGAAGAAGAATTTTCTTCTAAGTATAATATTTGGTGAGGCAGTCTATACTCCTTACAATGTTTGGCCCAATATTTAGCTCTGGACAAATCAGTTTCTTCTAGGCAAACAACTCAACAAGCATCCTGGTTCAAACAAGCTCAGATCAGCTCAATAGTTTGGAAAGAGTTACAGTTACAGGGTGGGAAACTTAGAGATCTGACTGATTTTGAAGAACTAATCACCCCAAACACTGATCATTTATTAGGCAGAATTTATAAACTATTACTGAAGTATGAAACAGAGACTGAGCAGATAAAACAATGTATGATAAAATGGATGCAGAACTTTAATAGATCAAGCGATCTCTCTGATTGGGTATACCAATGGAAAAAGAATGTGAAATTTACTTTGTGTACCAATCTAAGGGGAAATTGGTATAAGATGTTCTTCAGATGGTATATAACTCTTTTGACTATTAATAAAATAGATAATTCTTTCTCTAAGAAATGTTGGAAATGTAACTCACATTTAGGTTCATTTTACCATATGTGGTGGAGTTGCGGTAAAGCTCAACAGTTTTGGAAACAAATTCATATGAAAATTTAACAAATCTTAGAAGTTTAGATTCCTTTCCTTCCAGAATTTTTTCTTTGAAGTATGATAAAACCTTATATTCCCGCCAAATCAAACAAATTGTGTTTATATATGATAACAGCAGCTAGGATTATATATGCATCTAATTGGCGTATTTTGGAAATCCCTTCCTTAAACAGTTGGTTTGTGAAAGTGTGGGACTATGCTTCAGTTTCAAAAGTCTCGGCTTATGTACATGGTATGTCTACTGAATCATTCGTGTCTGTTTGGAAACCCTTTATAAATTATAATATTCGTTATGGTCAAACTTTGTTCCCATTTTCTGGATTTGACTTATAGTGTTTTCGATATGTAACTTACAAGAAGCTGATAAAATTAGATTTTACAATTTTAAGAGTCTAAATTTCTTTTGCTTTATCTTGTTCTAGATATTTTCTCTTTACTGATGTAATTAATTAGAAAAATGAGGTTTTTCATTATGAAAAATGATTAGTTTTATATTGTCTTTATGGTTATTTGTCTCTGTCTTCTTTGGTTTACTTCTTAATAAAAATTCTTATTAAAAACAAACAATCCATACATGCAAAAGGCGAAACGAATTTATAAGAAACTCTATAGATTCTCATTATACATCTTAAAAGCAATATAGCAAAATTTAGCTACAGAGTTAAAAATTGAAACATCCTAATCAGAAAGTAGAAATTTAACAAGTTGTTCAGCAGATTGATCCGTCTGTTTACAGACCAAAGGTAAAATTAATGCTCCCTCGATTGCCTATGTATTTTACAGGATAATAGAATATGCTCAATAGATTCTATTTCTCCACTGCCGCATCAACAGTAGCGTTTTTCCAGGAGAATACCACTGTATCTCTCGGCTAATAGTGCAGAAGGAAGAGAATTTGTTCTTGCCCTTGTAAACGCCCACCGAAATTTGCTGAGTGTAATATAGGACAAATAATTCACTGGTGAAAGATCCCATCTAGTTCTTACTCCTTTATAGAATTCTGTTAAAGAAGCCCAGTTATTTTGTAATTCAATATCTGTCAAACAATGTTTCACTATTCTTTTAGCATTTACCAAGTCTAACTCCAGCAGCTGTTCAGAGTCTATTCCTAGGGAGGAAAGCTTTTTGCTAACCACTGCAGGTTGTGGATTTATCAATAGAAACCGAGGAATTAGGCCCACCGAACATAGGTGGACTCGCAACCAAAAATAAATAATTAAAAGCCAGGCGCGAGATTTGATCTTTATGAGGCCAGCCTCCATAAGCAAAAATACATTTGAGGTTTATCTCGTAGTACCGAAGATAGCTCTCAAAAAACCTGATTGAATTCTTTCTAGTGTATCAAAATTCACATAAGGTCCCAGCTGGATCCCATATAAAAGCTGAAGGATAACCTTTGCTGAATATAGTTTTAAAGCCACAGGAATAAAACCTGCTCCCTTTGTTCTGAAAAATCTGTTAATTGCCACCACACTATGTTTTGCTGAATCAGCTACCATTCTCATGTGTGCTGCTTTCCCAGCATTTTGTTGAAAAACCACCCCAAGATATTTTGTTTGATTGACCTGTTCTAATGTATGGCCATCCAAGGCCCATATAAATTTCCTTGCTTTATTTTTAAAGCACATAATATTAGACTTGTTATAGCTGATCTTTAAATATTCCTCTTGGCAATATGACGTTAGAACATCTAAAGCTCTTTTGAGCCCGGCCCTGGTTTGGGATAAAATAACTGTGTCATCCACGTACATCAGGATTGGGATCTTTTTATTGGCTAATTTAGGTGCATGGATATCAGGGGCGTAACGATAGGGGGGGCAGGCAGGGCACGTGCCCTGGGTGCCACTCCGGTGGGTCACGTGGGAGGGCGCCAAAAAGTGTCATCCCCCCGACCCCCCCTGGATCGCCGAGTGCGGCGGCGGTGGATCGCCCGCCGAGTGCGGTGGCGGTGGGGGCGGATCGCCCACCGAGTGCGGCGGCGGTGGGGGCGGATCGCCCACCAAGTGCGGCGGTGGCTGGTGGCAATTCGGCGGTAGTGGGCGGCGGCGTATCGCCCACCGAGTGCAGCAGAGCGACGCCAAGGCCTGCCGTCTGGCCCAGCGTTGCTTCCCAACTGCGAGGTGCGCCTGCGCAGTTCATATGAACTGCGCAGTCGCGCCTGTGCAGTTGGGAAGCGACGCCGGGCCAGACGGCAGGCCTCGGCATCGCTCTGCTGCACTCGGCAGGCGATCCACCACCAAATCACCGCCAGCCACCACCGCACTCGGCAGGCGATCCGCTGCCACCGCCGCACTCAGATCGCCAGGCGACCCGCTGCCACTGCCACACTCGGATCGCCGCCGCCGCCCTCCACCGCCGTGCAATCTGCCGCCACCCGCCACCACCGTGCTCACTCCGGCCAGGGGGACGCCGGTGCAGGTATGTGGGGGCCTGGGGGGCGGGGGCGGGGGGGCGCAATTTCAGGGGCAGAGCTTGCCCTGGGCGCCGTTTCCCCCCGTTACACCACTGATGGATATTAACATTTTGCAGCCATTTAATCAAATTGTTGATGTAAGATTAAATAAATAAGGGGCCAACACACAACCTTGCCGCACACCTTTCTCAGTTGCAATCAAATTGGTGAAATTGCCACCAGTGTCTAAGCGTACTCTTAAAGAGGAGTTCTCATGGAGCTTAATGAGCAGTAATAAAAGCTTATAGATGTACTAGCCAATTTGGTCCATAGTAAACTCCTTGAAATTGAATCAAAGGCCATTTTGAGGTCCACAAAAGTGGCAAACAAGGGTCTTTTATAGACCCTAACTTGTTTGTCCACAAGTTGTTGTAAAATTAAGCAATGGTCCATAACAGATCTATTAAGTCTAAACCCTTCTTGCTCATCGTGGATTATATGCTCCTGCTTCATCCAAGAGCAAAGTTTTACACACAGATGTTTGGTGTACAATTTACCTGTTATATTCAAAAGACTAATTGACCTATAGTTAAAGGGATCCTCCCTTTTGCCTCTTTTATAGATTGGGACCACCATGGCTGAGCCCCAATTCCAAGGGAATTGTGCAGTTTGATCTAGATAAGTGAACAAAAGAGCCAATGCTGGGGCCCACCAGTCTATATGAGTCTTTAGGGTATACTAGTGGGTCAAATGGGCTAATTCCCAAAGTTTGGCTTAAAATAATCCCAAAGTTTGGCTTAAAATAAGCCAAACCTGCCAACCCTGTAAAATAGTTCTGGAGGAATGTAATCGCTCCTGGGTGCTTTTCCACCCTTCAGTTGTTCCACCTCATAGCTGGAGACCGAAGGCCAGGAAGGTAAGGTGTCTATATGTAGGTCAATCTGGGGTTTAAACATCTGGGGTCACCATAAAGTTCCTGAAAGTGTTATTCCCATAATTCAGAGGTAATTGGGCAGACCTGTTCAGAGTATACCTTGTTTTTGGATAATGAAATCAGCCTCCAAAAATCTGTTGAATTGTTTTTCCTAGCTGCTTCTATCAATAATAGCCATTCCTTTGAGTAGCAATCATTTTCTTGGTTCTAAGAAGAGCTTTATACTCCTTTTTCTTTTTTGACAGTTCTGAATTTAAATGTGTAGACAGGTAGAGAATAGCATATTTTGAGAGCATGACAAGGTGCTTTTTTGTCCTTACGTATTCTTGGTCAAACCACTTTTCGTAATGGCCAGTTTTCTTTTTAGGTTTGGCATGATGGTCTTTAATTAATAGAGATTTAATTGAACTTGTAAGAACCTCATACTTCTCAAGAATATGGGAATTTTGGTCTCTTTTAATCACTGCATCCAATAGGTCTTCCTTAAGTGATTCTCCAATCTTTGAGTTAAACCATTCGGAGAAAACTTGATTAATTTGGGAATTCCATTTGATTCTGGGAACCCCATCAATAGCCTGCTGTGTAAAAGGGGTCTCTTTAAAACTCGTATCTTGCTTCATGAAAATGTAATTTAGTACTAAAGGACGATGATCACTTTCTGGCCTAGCTTTGATACTAAATCTATCTATTGCTTCAAATACATCTTTAGAAACTAATACATAATCAATAGTAGATAGATTAGTTCCCCGTTGAAAGGTATATTTCCCTGGGCAATCCCCAGACACAGTACCATTCAAAATTAATAGGTCCAGTTTGTTAGCCATTCGGGCAAACATAACCCCGCAAAACTGTAGTATGTACTATTTCTCACCTTAAGTAGATCCAGCTTGAGATGCAGTTCCCCTTGGGTTGAAGAGCACAGGGACCCAACAATGATGCTCATATACTCCTCGGAGTTGATAATTGACAGTTGCTCCAAGATAGTCAGAACATCACTTCGGTACAACTCCTCATCCACAAAAATCTTGATGTATGGTACCATCCCATAGTCTCTGAGAACCACTGGAACGGTAAGCAATCAGCTCATTAGCTATGTCATGCTCACACACCCAGGCACCAATAGCTTGCTGCTTAATATTGAAGACTTAGAAGATAATTTTTAATACATTCATAGATTCAGCTATTTCAAAGGAGGAAGAGGGAAACTGGCTAGACAGAAGCATCAACAGGACAATTTTAGGGAAAGCTGCAAACAAACTGAACATGAGTCAATTATAGGATCAAAACATCTTTGGTTTAAAGAGAAGACATAAAGCACTTACAAATTCACCCAATTCCATGCAGCAAAAGCAATGGAAATAGTGTTAAGCCATCCACCTTCGCATCTGTAACATGTAAACATCTTGTGTATTGCACTGACATAGAACTTAGTTTCCTTAAAACCACTTTTCCCTTGGTGTTTCAGATCCAACTCTGTCTGTTAATACTAATACATGCAATTCTCTCTAGACCAAATGAAAGCATACAGAGAAAACAGGGAGGCTTTGGTGTAGCTAGGTGGCCACTTTCCCATGATCTAGAAGTTCAATTTCCCTCCAATCTGCAGAGAAAGAGAATAGGGATGTCTCCTAAACTTCATAGAACATTTGTATTATTAAGCAACTCACCATTAAGTAATTCACCATTAGGTAGTGTTGCATTTCCCACCCCCATCCTACATGAAATAATTTGTTTTAAAAACCTGTTTAAAAGTTCACATTTTCCTGGCACAGCAACAACACTTTCCCATTAGCCCAGGACTTTTAACAGTTGCATGACAGACAGACAAATGTAACAGGTGTAACCTTAGCTAGTATCTGTTAATATTCTGCCTGTACTTCAGCTGCATGTTATCCAGAACTTCAACATGTGCTGTTCCAATCTCCAGATGCTGAGGGAAACTCCACCTACTGAGTTCGTGACTGTCATTCAGTTGTTAGACAAGAGCTTCTCCTCAGCGTTTGGAGAATGTAAGTTCACCCACTGTTGGTCTGGCTATCATGCATCTGAATATCAACAGGAGCTGCTTCTATTCCCAAATACATGTAAAGTTACACCTGTTACATTTGTCTGCCTGTCAACACTGTTAACATTTGTTTGTTATTTCTCTGTGTAAACTGCCCTGAGCCATTTTTGGAAGGGCGGTTTAGAAATCGAATAAATAATAATAAAATAATAATAATTTCTGAGCCCTGTGATCCTTATAAGGAACTCAACAGCTTCTCCTCTTCATAAGTATAAGTTTGGAGCGCACTAAAAGCCAAACAAAAACACTGAGGCCTAGCAGAGCTGAAGCCTATATGATATAGGGGATCAGGCCTCAGAAATGTGAGTTAAACCATTCAAGTGTAATGGTTGCCTTTTATTTTTAAAGACATTTCTCTTTCCCTGGGGAGTGGGCAGATTTCACCAGCCTTGATAAAAGTCTTTTGCAGCTGTTTCCAGGGCTATAGAAAAAGGACACTGACCAGCTGCTGTTTTCTCCCCGCTTCTCTGCACAGTTGCTCTCTTTTTTTAAAAAGAGGGAGAGAAATCAAATAAAAATATGACTAAAAACAACAATATTGGTGAATAATAAACATTTTATAAGTTATTTGTACTAACATTGAAATGGTCCTAACACACATTCAACATAGATTTCTTACTGAACAACATTTCTCTTCTCACAGCATCTCACCATGCTTTCAATCACTACTTCTGGATTTTTCAAAATCACAGTTGTTTGGGGTTAGATTGTTACAGGAAATTTCATTTTCCATGCTCACTAAGCAGATGTCAAAGAAAGACAAGCACTTGTGAAGTCACAGCACAGCCAACATGGCTGCTGCCTGTTTGGGGGTGGAGGTGTCATGGCCAAACTGGAATTCTTACCTGCAAACTGTCCTGATTAACTCAAGACAGCCATGAATTCCCACCATGTTTCCTGGGACTTATTCATACATAGCTTCATGCTTCAGGGTAAATGTTGAGTGAAGCCACTTTGAATTACACTCATGGCATTGAGGGAAGCAGACCCTCCCCTCTGCTCTCGGGTTTTGTTTTGAAACAAATTCACATGGCATGCCTCCATGTTTTCCTTCTAGCCAATGTGGGGGGGAGGGGGAACTTCCTAAAGAGTGATATCTGCATTTCTAAAGAGAGCATCCCTCTAATCATGCTAATGACTCTACGTCAGTGACTCTCCCTATTTGCTCCAGCGTTTTCAGAAAAAGCAGCTTAAAACCAGCATTTTAAAAATCCAGAAATACTTTGAAATAAGCTAGAATTTGCATCACAAAGCCCAATTTGTGTGTGGAGTGGGTCCAAGAATCTCGAAGGGTCTTCGGGGTAAGTTTGGCTGGTGTGTTGAACACTCTCTTCTGAAGTAGATTTGGGGTAGAAGCCCTGTGTGTAAAGCCTCCTGGCTCGTGACTAAGCATTGCAGAATCACAATTCCCAACCCTCCCCACCATCTCCGGCCCACCTCCTGGCTGCTGCTGCTGCAGGCTCTGGAATGTAGGCGGCCACAGAGCTCATCAGAAGTCTTACAAGAGGGGACTTCAGACTCTCATGAGAGTTGAGACGAGATCCACGGCCTGAGAGGAGGCCGGAGGAGGAAGGTGGAGGCTTTCCTGGCATTGGCAGCCCGTTGCATCTCCTCCCTCAAAGTTTCAAGGGTGGGGGAATGAGTGGCCAGATATATAAATGTCTGGCCAAGAGATTCCGTGTTTTAGAGTGTGCAGATCTGTGGAGAAAATGGTCTGATTTTGAGAGAGCTGACTGGCTGCTTTTCAGAACATTTTTTTCACTTTATATAATCCCAATGGAAGGGTATGATTTCTTCTAAGAGAGCACTGACCTTGCTTTTCAGAGCATTTTCTCCAGTTATATCCCCTACAGAATAAGGGTCTGATTTCATTTGAGAGAGCACAGCCTTTGCTTTTCAGAGCTGTTTCTCCAATTTAAATTATAATCCCTACAGAGTAGGGTCAGGTTTAATTTGGGAGTGCAGACTTTGCTCTTCAGAGCTATTTCCCAAATTGGTATTTTCAATATAATCCCTACAAATTAGGAACTAGTTTCAGAGCACAGACTGCACTTCAGAGCTATTTCTCCAGTTTATATTATTGATATAATAACTTCAGAATAGGGTCTGATTTCAGAGTGCAGACTTTGCTTTTCAGAGCTACTTTCCAAGTTTATTATATTGATATGATCCCTACAGAATAGGGTCTGACTTCAGAGTGCAGACTTTGCTCTTCAGAACTATTTCTCCAGTTTTTATTATGATCCTTACAGAATAGAGTCAGACTTCATTTGAGAGAGCACTGATTTCCCCCATATCCCTGCAACAGGGGAGGTATTTTATTAGGGAACATTATCCTCACTGCTTGGAAAACCACTCTTTAAGTTTATGTTTAAGACACTCCAAACACCAGTATGCCTAAGGGGAAATCAAAGCACAAACTTCGTGAAACCCCATTCAATTAATCAGAGGGCAGGGGATTCATAAAGCCATCTTCAGATGGCAGGGGATTCAGAAAGCTTCATACAGCTTTCTGTTTAACACATACCTATGATTAGGGATGTGCACAAAACTGGATTGGCCTGTTTGGTTCGAATTCAAACCAGAGTGGGTAGGTTTGGATTTGCTCAACCCCCCCCCCACCGGATTGGCTCAGATTCAAACCCAACTCGAACTGGTTCTATAAAAGGTTCTACATAGGGTATAATGGGGAGTCAAACCAGCCCATTATTCCCTATGCAGAGCACCTAGGGGCACAAAACTGAGGTGGGTGTTAGGCACCCAGGGGTGCCTACAACCCACTGAACCTCAAAGCAATCAGACACTCCTGTGATTTTAGATGATTTTTAAAAGATTTGTTTTTTGCATTTTTCCCATAGAGAGTAATGGGGATTTGATGGTGCCCCAACTGTCCCCCTAAGGGGCACCTGGGCACCAAAGTGGGTTTAAGTGCAAGGTAGGTATGGCCACAACTCCCCCCAGGAGCCCAAAGACAGTGTGATTCATGGTTTAGTTTTTATATATATATGTAAAAGATTTTAGCCTTTTTCAATGCGATGAACTTCTTATGAATGGGGGAGGGAATCATATTCATTGCATTGAATGGGGGAGGGTTCATTTCCCTAGCAGCACAGAGGAGCTCCTCTGCCATCGTGAAGTTCCTACGTACTAGAGGCAGCCATTACGTACCTGTAGCACTTAAACTATATGAAGCCAAGTCACTGGCACAATTATTATATGGTGCGCACCCAGGATCTCCATCCAATCTTGCCATACTGGAATGCGTTCAATCTAAATTCCTGAGAGGGACCTTACAAGTGCCTTGCTGTGTCTCCAATGCCATCCTACAGCTGGAAACTGGCATGATAAAAGTGGAGGTGAAGGTTTTCATGAAAGTTCTCAACCACTGGCTCAAACTAGCCCTGTGTCCACGGGGCCTGGCCCTGCTAACCCTGCAAGACAACGTTCAGTCCTCATGGAAATGGGCAGTCTCCAACAAAGTGGCACAGCTGGGCTTCTCTCTGTCCCTTTTGCTTACAGTGGGCTGGGACAAGGCAAAAACGGCCATCAACCAGAGGATTCTGGACACGGAACGCCAGGCAGATTTAAGCAAGGCAACAGGCTTTCTGGCCCCGGACAGTCGTAGGTTTCCTGTCTCCCCCTCTGCATATCTGGCACAATTGGAAATACCAAGCCATAGAAGGGCATTCACCCTTGCCCAGTGTCATGTCCTTCCCTCTGCCATGCTGGAAGGCAAATACAAGAAGATCCCATTCATGGAAAGGATTTGTCCTTGTGGTTCTGAGGAGGTGGAAACCATATACCCTGTGCTCCTTTCGTGTCCCTTTTATAAAGACAGTCGGGACAGGCTCATATCTCACCTGCTCCTTAAATACCCTGGCCGCTCTAGTCTAGTCTACACCAAGAGGCTGCTATCAGATGACAATCGGTCCTTCACGTACAATGTTGCCAGGTTCTGTGGGGAAGTGTGCAAGATCCGCAGGGTCCTGACCACCAGTTAATATCCCTGGCAGCAGATGTTTTACTATTGAACATTTTATCTACTTCATTGTCTAATAATTTTAATTTGCCTTTTACTTCACAGCTTTTATATTGCTTTTATGTAGCTTGTATATGTTATTTTATCCATTTTATACTTTCAGTTGCCCTACTTTTAAAGATAGCTATACATTTACTTTATTAATTTCCCCACAGTTTTTAGGCGTAGCTGGTAGCATTTTAGTTTACTAATTACCATATAGTTTTTTAGAGTTGTATTTTATTATTATAATCATATTTAGCTTCCAGAGTTATATTTCATTCAGCATGAATTTTATTATATTGTATCCGTGATTTATCTTGTGCTGGTCTTTGACCATAATAAAGATGATTGATTGTTTAACATCAAACTCTTCTGAAGTCCTCTTCTGAAGTCCTATAAGTCCTGCTCTCTGCAGGGTCCACTGCTTCCACATATCCACCGCTGATGACAGTCTTGGGGTTTTTCTGGATCCAGTTTCGAACACTGCATTTGCTGCTCACAGAAGAGGGTGGAGTTCAAGGTCGACTATACCTGGCGCTGGAAAAGGACAGACTCCTTGGCATCAGGCCTTCAGTTCTGGCCCATTCTTCTTGGGCCTGACCTTGGTAGGGGAACAGCTTGTAGCACTGTCACTTGAGTCCCAAGAACAATCTGTCTTGATTCTTTGAAATCTTGTGTCTGTAGTTTTTGCAGCAGACATGAGAGAACTGATGCCAGAGTGACACCATTTTTTAAAGCAAAAGTGCTTTGAAGTTATTGCTGCTTGTGCTACTCTTGTGAATGTTCCTTTGGAATGATCCTGCCTGCTTCAGGGAAGACATCTAAAATCAATATTTTCAAGAACTGCAGTTGTACTGATTGGTTGCCAACCACTGCCCTAATCCAGAAAGCAAAATCTGCTACATATAAAAACTTGCAGGCAAGGAAAGAAGCTCTTTTTTAAGCTGGACTGGTCAGTGACAAGCCCTGCTCAAGCCCCAATTAGCTGTCACTCATGATTTCGATGTATTTTTTGTTTGGGCTTATAAGATGACTATTAACAGTTATAAACACTGCTTCGGTCCCATTCTTTAGATGACTTCTTCTATGACTTCGATATGAAGATTATCCTTTAGAGCTAGAATAATAGAATTTCATGGTTTGGAAGGGAGCACAGAGATCATCAAGTCCAACCCCCTGGCCAGTGCAGGAATCTATGAACCTATAGCATCTGGGATTCTCCAGTGGTCTCTGTCAGGACCTGAGGTTGGGACTGGGAGATTAGTGTTTCAAATATATAGATGCCAAAACAAACAATAAGTTTATGAAACTTTGATTTGTTTTTAAACCCTTTATTTATTATGCTGCCACCACCAAATTAAATCCTACTTTGGGTTTCTAACACTAACTTTGGTATTGTCCCCGAGTGGTAATATGGGGAGAAGTAAGTAGGCACAATTTAAACAGTTTTAAAGTTTCAAACCAAATAAAATAACTTTATTCTTGTATTGCTTCAGTGGTTTCTTATTCACTAAAATGTAGGGTCAAATGTGTAATGGTTTCTGAGACAAAGGAACAACCTTAAAACTGGCTAGACTGTGTACCACCTCTTCTATTCAGACTCAGGTACTTATATAAGATTGGGTTAGTTCATTAACCAAGACTTTACTTTCAGGTTACTGAGGTGACTGTTTAGAAATAACTAGACTTTACTGGGATACCATCTCCCTGGCTGTAAATTTTGTGCAATCAACCATTCACTCCAAGCATTTACATTTGATAGGAACATAGGAAGCTGCCATATACTGAGTATATACCATAGGTCCACCTAGCTCAAGTATTGTCTACACAGACTGGCAGTGGCTTCTCCAAGGTTTCAGGCAGGAATCTCTCTCAGCCCCATCTTGGAGATGCCAGGGAGGGAACTTGGAATCTTCTGCTCTTCCCAGAGCAGATCCATCTCCTTAGGGATGCATCTTACAGTGCTCACACATCAAGTCTCCCATTCCAAGTCATGCTTGCTACTGCAAGACCAGCTCTACATAGTTCTTGCCTGGTGTGTAAGATCTACCCAACAACTTCCCAATTCCACCCTCAGTCTTGCCCTACAGACCCTAAGTGGAGATCCTATCTCTAGCCCTAACCATTCCTCTATGAACCTGTCAGTTAACTCCAACTGAATTTTATAGCCACCTATTGACTCCATTCCAAAAATTACGCATTGTCTCTATTTATTATTTTGATATGTTGGCAGGTATGGAAACTTCAAGCTTTGATTTCACCATATATGAGCAAATTTCACCACCACCACCAACAAAAAAGAATGCCTGGTGACTTGTAATCACTTTCTGGTGAGAATGGAGCAATAATTTTTATTTTTTGAAGACATCCCCATTGGGGCTGACACACCAAGGGAAGTGCAGGTACATAGAGCCTAGAGTCAGGAGTGAGCACAATATTCTATAGCATGTTTACTGCTCTGTGGTGCAGAAATTAAGATGGGCACTGGAACTTAAAGTTTTTGTGCTTATGGTTCATGAGTGAGCATGTAAAAGTCGTAAACAGTTAAACCATAGAATTTTTGACCTAGAAAATATAACTTGCCTCTTTGGGAAGGTTGTGTTTTAGAAATGAATTGCTAGCTAACCCTCTCCTTTTCAAAACAGGGGCAAACCTTTCATAGGAACATAGGAAACTGCCATATACTGAGTCAGACCATTGGTCTATCTAGCTCAGTATTGTCTTCACATACTGGTAGCGGCTTCTCCAAGGTTGCAGGCAGGAATCTCTCTCAGCCCCATCTTGGAGAAGCCAGGGAGAGAACTTGAAACCTTCTGCTCTTCCCAGAGCAGCTTCATCACCTAAGGGGAATATCTTGCAGTGCTCACACATCAAGTCTCCCATTCAGATGCAACCAGGGCAGACCTTGCTTAGCTATGGGGACAAATCATGCTTGCTACCACAAGACCAGCTCTCTCCTCTGAGGCAAGGTGAGGTAGTCACCTCAAGCAGTAAATTATTGGGGAACTAGAAGGGTGGGAAAACTGCCTTTGGAACAGGTCTTTGGGACTGATATGACCCTTGCAAGCATTGCAAGAAACGCCTCTCCTCACCCTCTTTGCAAAGATTGCAAGAAGCACAAGAAGAGAAGGATGCAGCTACTGGCAATTTTCCACCCCACTGCACCCCCACCCTTGTGCCACTTTCAAAGATTACAGGGGTTGGTTTTGAAAAGGGGCTGATCTCCACCAGGGACAAAGCAGTGCAAGGGATGGAATAAAATAGGAGGTCACAAGTTCTGTACATAGCATGAAAACAGGAAATAATTCTTGAAGTTTCTTTTGCAGCACAGACCTCTGAAAAATCATGTTTTGTTGTTATGAAATTGTGGCCAATTGGCTTCCTTTACCTGTATTCCTAATAGACCCCACAACAAGGGCAGCCACCATCTTCAGTGATATACTGATGAGCTCTCTTTCTGTGGTCTGATCCTGAAAAGTTGCTTGGGTTCCTCCTGTGTAAAAACAACACTGACTGTTACTGCTATTTCTAAAAGAAAAAAAGAAAAAGAACCACCACCATGCCCACTAAAAAAAAATGAGAAGAGAAAAGAAACCCCACTTTATATGCTGTCTCATGGGGAAGAGGTACAAGAGCTCCATTGTACAAGAGCTATTGGAGCTGGACAGGGAAGCAGCTGAACAAGGGGAAGTGGTGCTGTGCAGTTGAGACTAAGGACAGGTAAAATAATGGAAATGGGGTGAAGCAAGTACAGAGTGGGTGGGTTTTGTGCAGCAAAAGCAGGAAAGCGAGCCCCTTATAGGTTCCCTGGTGTGAGACACTCAGTAGGATCAGCTGATGAGAGAGAGGTGCAACTGCATGTATTTTAGGAGAAGAGAGGAGGGGACTCTCCTATGCAAATCTCCCCCTTACTCTCCTAAACTCTGTAAACGAGGCAGCTGTCACCGAAAGTCCCTGTGTGAGAAAATGCTTTACTGCACATCTTCCCTGATTTACATATGCATAGCAGTTTGATTTGAAATCAAAAGCAAGCATAGCTTTCAACTGGCACCAATACACCAAATACATCTGTAGGAAGAGGAATTATTATTGCCAACTGTGGATTCACATCATGAACCATTTCAAAGGCAGTTACTGAACAGCAGCCGTATACCACATTTCTTGTGGGACGGAGGGCCACAGGGCAATAGGACAGGGAGCTAAGCAAAAAGACAGACCACAACAAGCCCTGCTCTTGTTGCTCACTTATGCAGTCTTTCAGTAAACCCTAAATTTTCACCTCCACAAGAGCCAGAAATTGTTTATATTTCTAAATGAAAGCTGAGATCAAAAGTACATGCAGCCAGGCTATGGTTGATAATATCACATTAATCATTGTACCTTTTCTTCTCAGCATCTTGGCTTCTTTGCGAAGTTGAGCAAGGAGCATTCCCAAGAGCCCTGAATCCCTGAAGATATCTGTGAAGAGCGGGTCCTTCTGAGTGATGCTGTGAAAGCAAGACAGAGCAACAGAAGTGCACTGTGGCTCAGGGTTATCCTTTATTAAATTCTGAATCTCCTTCAGGATCTCATGGGGGATGTATGAAAGGTCCAGCACCACCGACTCCACCAGCTGAAAGAACTGTGTCTGGACCAGGTGTGGCTTAAAAGGGATAATCCCAACAAACTGGGAGATGGGCTGTAGTGACCATTCCAGAAGAAAGAAGTTCATGGAGTCCCAGGTCCAGATAGATTTTATGGCTAATAAGATGTATTGGCAGAGCTCTGGGTTGCTGGATTTCCGAAAAATAGACTCTAGCAGCTGGAAAGCCTTCAGATTTTTCACTCTGTTTCCTGTGGAAACAACATCATGCCAAAAATTACTACAATGTTCTCCATTAACAACTATTGTTCTCCCTTTTGAAAAACAGGATGGGATAAATCTAGCAAATCTTGCTGCTGTACAAACACTATGGTAATGAATGGAAGCTTCACAGCCACATAGATATGAAGAGATTACAGCCTTGCTAGATCAGGCTAAAGGCCTATCTAGTCCAGCATCCTGTTTCATGTTGGAGATGCAGCTCCTGATGGCATAGACCCTTAATGCTATCCAAGCTGGTAGCCATCACCATATCCTGTGGCAGAGAATTCCATAGATTAATTAGACGCTGTGTTAAAAAGTGATTTATTTGTCTGTCCTAAATTTTCTGGCAATCAGTTTCATGGGATGACCCCTTGTTCCAGAGTTGTAAGAGATGCAAGTGATTATGAAATTATTCCATGCATAATTTTATAGACCCATAGGCGGCCTCTTTGTCACCTTTTTTCTATTCTGACCTTCAAGAGGCATTTGATATTATGAAAACATAATAGTCAGTCATGAAAACAGAAAGATTTATTTGATAGACTTTGTTCTTTTCTAGCAAGGCACTTCATATGGGGTTCCCCCTCCCTCCATTTTACTGTGATAAGGATCATTATAAAATAATCCAGATAAGGACCAATATGTGTGTGGGCCTCTCTAAGACTAAAACCCTGTCCAGACATTATGTTCATCTGCGGTTGCTGCCAACCCATTTGGTGACTACTCGGGAACGGGCCTTCTCTGCTGCTGCCCCGAGGCTGTGGAATGTGTTCCCTAGTGAAATAAGAGCCTCCCCATTTCTAGCAACTTTTAAAAAGGCACTGAAGACACATTTGTTCACCCAGGCTTTTAATTAGATTTATGGTTTTAAATTTATAAAGTTGGTTTTAAATGATTTTAATGTTAATGATTTTAATGCTTAAATTATATTAACCGTTTAATTTATTTAGTTTTGATTTTAATTGTTAATTGATTTTAATTGTTTTTATTTTGATGTAAATTGCCCTGGGCCATTTTTGGAAGGGCGGTATATAAACCAACCAACTAAACAACCAAACAACCAAACAACTAAGTAATCAATGTTGTACAAGTGTACAGACATCTTGTGTGAATGACTGTACGTGTGTTCATTTTAAAAGTTAACCTGGACAGGCTTCTCAAATGCATGGTACAGAAAGGAAAGTGTACTGCTGTACTTGCATTCAGCATAATGTGTGAATAATCTGGAATTCTGAACATCAGGAGTATAATATATAGAGGCTTTGCCAACCATATACAAAATTGGATTTGTATATTGGCCTAGTGCAATTTGGCTATGTGCAGACTGTGACTAGTCTGCACATAGTCTTCTGCTATCATCTGATTTTAACAGATGATGCAGTGAGGGAGGTCCCTGTCTGAAACTCCCCTTGGGGCACAAGCTCCCCATGGGGCACACATTCTGGGCATGGCTCTGCCAGCCCTGTTTTAGTATCTGAGAAGCTGGCTTCCACCACCTCCCTCCCCACGTGCACCACGGGTCAGTCCCAGACGCAAAACCCTCTTGTCCAGGTACCTCTGGGCATGGGGGAAAGGAGTAGGACCTCAGCAGAGTTCCAGATGCCTCCTCCATGGAAGGCTGCGGCCAAGATTAAGTACCAGCGGAACACACAGCCACAAACCAGGACCAAAAATACATACATACATACATACCTGGATGTGGATGGGGGGAGGGGGTCCCTGCAGAAATGTGCTGCCCCTGCCCACTCCTCCCCTAGAAAGAGGAAGCTAGCAGCAGAGGATGCCCCTGTGCAGGAAACATGCCTGGTGAGAATTCGGGCAGGGAGATTTAGGGATCTGGCCCTGAGCAGGCCACTGTTGAAGAAGGGGGGACTGGTGGTACAGAGGACACCCCCACCAGTCCTGCAACTAAAAACTAGCCTGGCCATAGCACCTCTGCCACAATGGCACAGCCCCCAGCAGGGTGCAAAGCTGCAGGCACTGTGAAAACCAAAGCATCAAGTGCCCTGTTTGTTTAAGTGTCATTCCTGAGCACCAGACACCCACTGGACTGAGCACAACCCCACATTCTGTCTCTCCGAACCCCACCGAGCATGTGTTTCAACACCTACAAACCCGTTTGAACCCACCGCCAAAGCTGACTTTCTCCCTTTAAGAAGTGTGAAAAGAGAATAATATTATTTTGTCTGCTGTTCTTTTCAACCCCTGTTAATAAAACCTTTCTGTTTGTTGTTCAATCTGGTACCCCTTTATTAAAACCCCATGGTGTTTAACCACAGGCCCAAGAGAGGGTGGTGGGAGGCAGGTGATTGGCATTCAGTCAGGTGGGGTGGGGCTTAGGCATACCCACATCTCCATTCAAGTTACCCAGGTGCGCTCAGGAACTAATAGATAGGGGAGTAAAGCCTCGGATAGCCTTGCAAGATCTTAAAAGAAGGGTTAAACATGGGGGAAATCTTGCCCATCCAACCTTCATATTTCCCAAAGGAAAATTTGATTTTTGGGAAGGGGTAGCAATCCCCATTCTGCTTTTTTTCATGTGGGAGGAGGGGTGCTGCAGCAATGTCAGGGATGGAATGTCTGAGAACTTTAAAAAGTTTGCAGGGGCAGTGCGAACATTAATGTCCATAAAGTATTCATACCCCAGCACCCCATTAATTTCCTGCCAGAGTAGGGGGGCGTCTGAATCCAAGCCCCATGCCAGATAGGCAGGACAGTTCTGCCCCCCCTCCAGCAATGCACCTCCAATCCTGGGGGGGGGTGTAATCAAGGTGGGCGGGTACTACTACCCACCACCACCATCCTGAATGTCCAGTGTGTGCATACCCACAAGGGCATCCGCCATCACACAACCTCCCTCATGGCCTACGAGGCAAGTTTTTGCTATGGTGGGCACAGTATTTGGCATCGCAGTCGAAGCCGCCATGCAGATGGTCCTCCACGCCATGGAGGAGGAAGCCTCACAGAGTCCTGAGTCAAGCAAAGAGTCCAGCAGAGGGGAAACATTCTCCTACTCCTGCAGGCCTTGGTGCCCCAAGGTGCGGCCACAGCCCGCATGGAGGCTGCAAGGTTCCTGGGCTTCTCCACGAGATGTGAGGGTTTGATCACATGTTCAAGGGTAGCCATGGAAGTTGGTCAGAGACAGATGGGTACCCTCTCCAATGCCATTCAGGCCCTGGACAAACAGTGGAGGTGGGAGCTGCCCAGGTACGACAGCACATGGACTCTGTACGGAGTGATCTCTGTGATTTCTGTACAGAGGAGGGATCCCAGTGATCTCTGTACGGAGTAAGTAGGATCTTAAAGTTGGATTTAAGGATCAGATCTCGAGGTTTGAGAAGGAGCTGTGTGAAAATGATGAAAAATTAGTTTCTAAAATGTATAAGCTCTTGCTTTTGGAGGAGACAAGAGACGAAGTGGTTAAAACGACTATGGTAAAATGGGCTCAAGATGTGGGGTGCAATATAGAAATGGCAGCCTGGGAAAAATTATGGAAAACTGATTTAAAGTTCACTGCATGTTATGTTTTAAAAGAAAATTATTATAAAATGATGTATAGGTGGTATTTGACACCAAGAAAACTGGCATTAATGTATAAAAATGTTTCAAACAAATGTTGGAAATGTGGACACTCTGAAGGAACCTATTTTCATATGTGGTGGACTTGTAGGAAGGCTTTTGGTACATGATATATAATGAGTTAAAGAAAATATTTAAAATGACATTTCCTAAGAAGCCAGAATCCTTCCTGCTGGGAATAACACAAGGAGTGTTTTCTACAACTAACTTAACATTTTTTATGTACGCTACCATGGCGGCCAGAATAATATATGCACAGAAATGGAAGAGTAATGAACTGCCTTCAAAAGAAGATTGGCTGATAAAAATTTTGGAATATGCGGAGATGGCAAAACTTACAGTACTGGTAAGAGACCAAAATTTAGAATGTTTTAAAGAAGATTGGAAACCATTCTTATTGTATTTAAAGAACTATTTTCCTAATATTGATTTTACAACAGGGTTTGAATTTTAGTAATATTAGCAGGTTGAGTAGATCAAAATCGTGTTTGTAAGGTTTAAATCTATGTTTTGAATTATTATTATAGCAAGGGTTAATTCTATAGTTGGTGATTCACGAGGAGGTGTGAGCGGGAAGTCCATATTTGTTTAATGTGTTGTGAATGATTATTGTTAAAATTAATAAAAATTTAATATATATAAAAAGGAAGTGTTTGTGTGTTTGTCAGAGGAATTAGCCTGAGCAGGGGATTCATTCCAGACGAGTGACATTCCAGCTTGTGGGAGGGGTCACATCCCTGAGGAGAGTCAGTTTGCCTGCTGATGTTGAATATAAGGTTCAGACCTTGTACTACCTGACTTTTGTAATTTTCTTGGAGGACAAGCTTAAAATTTTTAATTAGCTGACAACATCACCCAGTACATACCTTCAGGAAAACAAGCCCTGTCTACTCTAAATAGCTAATCAAAGCAGTTATGAAGGTAGAATGCCAGCAGGTGAGGGGGTACTTCCCAGTGTATTGCACAAGTTCCTGTGTGTGCGCTTGGTGCAAAGAGCACCTGGCTCTCAGGGAACAATTTGTTCCCTCAGAGCCAAGGTGGCTGACCTAGAGAAGTTCAGGGAGGCAGAGAGGTGTATGGAGGAGTCCCTCAGGGATGTGGTAGAGGCATCTCACTCCAAGGCTGACAGTGCTTCTGCTGTCATGGAAAATGAAGGTCTCAGGGAAGGAGGAAATTGGTCTGAGGAAGAGGGAAGCACTCCTTTAGCAGGGACCCCTTCCTTGGGTCATGCACCCATATCCTCTTGCACAGCTGTCTGTGATGGACCAGGAAAGAGATCTTGGGGTCGTGGTGGACAGCTCATCGAAAGTGTCAACTCAGTGAACAGGAGCTGTAAAAAAGGCTAATTCCATGCTAGGGGTCATGTTTGCAAGTGTAAAGTGATGCACATTGGGATGAAAAACCCCAACTTCAAGTATATGTTGATGGGATCTGAACTGTCGGTTACTGAACAGGAGAGGGATCTTGGGGTTGTAGTGGACAGCTTGTTGAAAATGGTGACTCAATGTGCAGCAGCTGTGAAAAAGGCCAATTCCATGCTAGGGATCATTAGAAAGGGGATTGAACTATGGTGTGGCCAGCTTGGAGTACCACATACAATTCTTGTCACCACATCTAAAAAAGGACATTGTAGAACTGGGAAAGGTGCAGAAGAGGGCAGCCAAGATGATCAGGGGCCTAGAGCACCTTTCTTATGAGGCAAGGCTACAACACCTGGGGCTTTTTAGTTTAGAAAAAAGATGACTGCGGGGAGACGTGATAGAGGTCTATAAATCATGCATGGTGTGGAGAAAGTGGATAGAGAGAAATGTCTCTCTCACACACATAACACTAGAACCAGGGGTCATCCCATGAAATTGACTGCCAGGAAATATAGGATCAACAAATGGAACCAACAACACTAGAACCAAGGGTCATCCCATGAAACTTGTCGTTTGGGAAATTTAGGACCACAAGAGGAAGAACTTTTACACAGTGCAAAATTAATCTATGGAATTCTTTGCCAGGGGATGTGGTGATGGCCACCAGCTTGGATGGCTTTAAAGGGGGTTTAGACAAATTCATGGAGAACAGATCTATCAGTGGCTACTAGTCTGGTGGATGTGGGCCACTTCCATTCTCAGAGAAATGATGCCTCTCAATACCAGTTGAAGGGAAGCAACTGCAGGAGAGAGGGCATGGACATACCTCTTTCTTGTGGGCTCCCAGAGGCATCTGGTGAGCCACTGTGTGAAACAGGATGCTGGACTAGATAAGCCTCAGGCCTGTTCCAGCAGGGCTGTTCTTGTGTTCTTATAGAAGAGATAGAAGCATAACTTTCTTCACTGGTTTTGGGGGCCTCGACAGTTACACATTTTAAAATTATATTTATTATTAGTAGTAGTAGTAGTATTATTATTATTACATTTATGTCCCGGTCTTTCTCCAAGGAGCCCAGAGCAGTGTATTACATACTTGGGTTTCTCTTTCACAACAACCCTGTGAAGTAGGTTAGGCTGAGGGAGAAGTGACTGGCCCAGAGTCACCCAGCTAGTTTCATGGCTGAATGGGGATTTGAACTCGGGTCTCCCCGGTCCTAGTCCAGCACTCTAACTACTACACCACGCTGGCTCTCTTTGAATAAGCCCTTCAACAGATTTAACCCCGATTCATTTAAAATTCTAGAGGAGGAAGGAAGCAAATGTCTGTCAATGCACCATCATCTTATCATCATCATCAATTGTCATCAATTGCACCATCATCTTAACACCATATTGAATACAGGCATTAAAACTGTCCAATAATTTAACTATCTGGATATTTATCCTTATCTTCCAGTTCATCGCTCACTATCTCCAATTGTTCTCAGAATAATATTTTGTATGAGGTTGGGGGAGGAACATAAATACTGACAATGATGTAAACATTATGACAGCTCAGTCCTACAATTACGAGAGCCAGTGTGGTGTAGTGGTTAGAGTGTTGGACCAGGACTGGGGAGACCCGAGTTCAAATCTCCATTCAGCCATGAAACTCACTGGGTCACTCTGGGCCAGTCACGTATCTCTCAGCCAAACCTACCTCACAGGGTTGTTGTGAGGATAAACATAACCATGTACTCTGGGCTCATTTGAGGAAGAGTGGGATATAAATGTAAAATTAAATAAAAAACAATGCTGTGCTAAACAGAAAGACAGGATATTTAGCTTTTAATTTTATGTTGACAAAAATAATCCTATAGCCAATATTTCTGCTCACACCATTGGTCATATCATGCTTAGAGTTACATACCAGAGGAAAGTGGTTGCTTAGGATTAAATTGTGGCAGCTGAGGGTGTACAATACTTCCTGAAACCTTCAGTTCTGTTTTTCCACAAACAGTCAGTTGTGTCAGAAAGTCCAGCATTTCTTTGAGACTGGCATCTTCTTTGCTGTTCATTAACCCATCGTACCTGGAAAAATAGATTGAGGTTTTGGTTATGGAAATAATATTTAGAAACACGATGACCTCACTGCCTCTTGCTCCAATACCAAATGCTTAAGTGGAAGAAGAGTTCAGACAGGTTTAACAATAAAAAGCTCCAAGAACCAACAAGAATCTAGGGAGAGCTGGTCTTGTGGTAGCAAGCATGACTTGTCCCCTTAGCTAAGCAGTGTCCACCCTAGTTGTATGTGAATAGGAAACTAGAAGTGTGAGTACTGTAAGATATTCCTCTCAGGGGATGGAGCAGCTTTGGGAAGAGCAGAAGGTTTCCCCATGACACTCTATGGATGTGAAAGCTGGACTTTGAAGAAGAAAGATAGAAAAGACTCTTTTGAACTGTGGTGCTGGAGAAGATTTTTGAGGGTACCATGGACAGCCAGGAAAACAAACAAATGGATCACAGAACAAATCAATACAGAATTTTCACTCAAGGCACAAATGACCAGACTCAAACTATCATACTTCGGACACATTATGCGAAAACCCAGCTCCCTTGAGAAGTCCATAATGCTGGGAAAAGTTGAAGGAAAAAGAAGAGGACAACCAGCAACAAGGTGGATGGACTCGATTATGATAGGAATGAATGCACCACTGAGAGACCTTAAAGGCCAAGTTGAAGACAGATAATCCTGGAGAGAATCTTTCTATGTGGTCTCCAGAGGCGTATCTAGGGAAAATAGCGCCTAGGGCAAGCACTGAAATGGCACCCCCTATCCAAACATCTGACACCCATCTTTCAGATAACTTTACCATAATATTAGCTGAAAAATACAAATCAAGCTCCTTAATCTTTTAATATTTAAAAGAATATTTAGCAGTTGGGCTATGCTGGGGCTCATGAAATACCCAAATACTATGTGGAGGTGTACTTTGAAAACTAAACAAAAGTGCCTGTCTAATGCTCTACTATGCATTGTAGAATCACTATTACATAAGTTTTAAAAATAAATGGAGAATTTGACTTTTCCCAGATACTCTGAAAATAATTAAAGGATATGCAGAGTAAACTGTGTCACTGCTTGGAATATATTCTAGTCTTTCAGAAAGACAGTTAAAATGAGAGAAAGAGAGCAAGAAACTCCCAGTGGGCCTTAATACTAAGGATTTCACACTAATTCAAAGACAAACTCACCATTACTAGTCATATTATTAAGACATCACATTTAACTCACTTATCACAAGAAGCAAGTAGAGCAAATGAATAAAATCCTAGCTCATAAGCTTCAGCTCAGTATTCACAAACCCTGATTCTCTGTACATCGTGCCAAACCAAATATGTGTACAGTGACTTATATTATATTATATTAATTTTTTTTTAATCTGTAGCCCCTTCAGGGGGCTTCCTAAAGGCTGGGGGGGTGTCTGCAAAAGTTTCCCCTCCCCCTGCTGGCCTCTAGAGCCTTGCTGGGACCATTTGAGCATGTGCAATGGCCATTTTTAAAAATATTTTTTTTAAATGGCAGCTGAAAACAAAATGGCCACTGTGCATGCTCAAATGGCCTCTGTGAGGCCTGGCATGGCCTAGGGCCTCACAGCAGCCATTAGAGCATGCACAGTGGCCATTTTGTTTTGGTAGCCATTTATTATTATTATTTTTAATTTTTAAAAATGGCGCCCCCTTCAAGTGGCGCCCGGGGCACGTGATCTGCCTGCCCCACCCTAGATACTCCCCTGGTGGTCGCTAAGAGTTGACACCGACTTGACAGCACTTAATCAATCAGTATTTGCGAGGCCTCAGAAAATACATTTCTATATTCCTGAGGATTTCCCCTCTTTTCAGTGCACAGGTTTCTCCTAACCTTCTTTCACAAAACTCTTGTTATGCCATTAAATTGTATTGCCATTATATTATTTGAAATTTATTCATATTGCCATTAAATTATTTGAAAGGCTATATTATAATAAGCAGTACAATTAGTTTACAGCCCTAGTTTCTGGCAGAACAAACTGTGGCAAGTAGGACAGTCCTTAGAGAGGTCCTATATACTGTTAATTCTTATAAGAATGGGACTTAGGAAGTAATCACACTTTTATCATGGGTTCCAAAACATGTTGAAACTGTTTACATGCACTATTTTAATTTTTGGACAGGCACAGTTGCAATGTAAATATCAATAAGAGATAGCTACATCCTGGCAGAGAATCTAGGCTAGATTCTAGGCTAACTCCTCCTAGGTTTCTTATTCTCTCCTAAGAACAGCACTGCTAGCTCAAGGCCTATCAGGTCCAGCATCCTGTCTCACAGTGGCCCACCAGATGCCTCTAGAAAGCCCACAAACAAGAGGTGAGGGCATGTCCTCTCTTCTTTTGCTGTTGCTCACCTGCAATTGGTATTTAGAGGCATCGTGCCTCTGCGGCTGGAGGTGGCCCACAGCCACCAGACTATTGACAGACCTGTCCGGCATGAATTTGTCTAAGCTCCTTTTAAAGCCATCCAAGCTAGTGGCCATTGCCACACCCGATGGCAGAGAATTCCATAGATTAAATGATGTGTGAAAAAGTACTTCCTTTCATTGGTTCTAAATTTCCTAACATTCAGTTTCATGAGATGGCTCCTTGTTCTACTGTTGTGAGAGATGAAGAAAAATTTCTCCAACTTAGGAAAAGGAGAATTTCTCCATTAGGAGAATTAGGAGAATTTCTCCAACTTAGGAGGCTGCCTTTGAAAATGTTTCAGAAACTGCAGTTGGTCCAAAACAGGGCCACAACATTAACTAGGACTAGATGCTTTGATCATAACAGTGCTTCGTTAGCTGCACTGGTTCCCAAACCATTCCCAGGCCCAATTCAGAGTGCTGGTTTTAACCTTTTAAAGCCTTACATGGCTTGGGACCAGGTTACTTGAAAGAGTGCCTTGCCCCCTTATGTCCCTACCTGGACCTTAAGCTCCTCTTCAGAGAACTTGCTCCAGGTACCCCTAACAAATGAGGTGAGGTGAGTGGCTACTAGGCTGAGGGCCTCTGACAGTACTAGCTAAGCGGGCCCTGCACATAAATAACTCACTGCCACCAAGTAGGATTGTTTTGATTGGTTCTACCCCACCAATCACTGCAGCCTCTGGCCCTCAGCATTACAAAAAGGTAGTGTGGTAAGGCAATTTAAGCAGGTAGGTGTGTGGTGGGGTCAGGCACAGAGCCAGACCGCCATGGCCCATTTCTGGCCATGGCGGTGGCCCCGCTCACCCTGACCCCCCTGACATCATTCGCGGGGGGGGCGTGGTCTGGCTCCTGAATGGAGCCGCGTAGCTCTGTTCGGGAGTTAAGGTCTGGCCGGCAGAGCAGCTCTTCCCTGCCTTAAAGACAGGGAAGAGCCGCTCTTGGCTGTGCCATGAACGCAGTGGCCATTTAACTCCAGAATGGGGACCATATGGCCCCTACTTGAGAGCTAAACCAGCACCCCTGCATCTGACAGCAGACGCTGAGGCCGTGTCAGGGCACGAGGCATGGCCACTGATTGGCAGTGGCCCGGGTTCTTTGAACCTGTTCGCCCAATGGTGGCTCCACCCCAGGTGGAGTGGAAATAACAGACAGAGACACTATTGAAATAGCTAAAAAATACAAGAACACATTTACTTGGTTAAAAATCTTCTTAGTTCTAGAACAGTGCAGTAATACCAAGTAAAAATAGGGGGAAAGTTCAATTGAGCAAATATACAAGAAAAGCATTGAAATAACTAAGTTCAATTGCCTGTGCAAACTGGGCCCAGTAACTGTCTCAAAGGAATGCAAAGGATAGGCTCTCCCAAAGCTTCCCTCTTTCTCCTGCAGTAAGCCTTGCTCTTTCACTGCTACAACCTAGCAGTTTCTGCCTCTCCTATGTTGTAGTGATTCCAGCTCAGGGATTTCAGATTCTCTTACTGCCCCAGTCAGCTTTTTCCTGGAGTCTGCTTGTCTCTTCACTGTTTCAGCTCTGCTCCTATCTCTGAGATGTATCCCCTCTCTGAGTTTTAACTCCTCCTGACCTCTCTGCTGTAGCCAAGCCTCCTTTTATTGACTCTTTTCCCTCCAGTTTTTTCAAACAAACCAATGAAAACAAACTCATTCCCTCCATTTAAAAAACATAGCCAATTAGTTCAAACTCCCTTTTCTCACCAGAAATAAAACAGCAAAGTTATTTCCCCTTCTAAACTGTGAACCCATTTAGGAACTGTGAACTGTTGACCCTTGCACAGCTTCTTAACACAGAACAAAGGGTTCTGTGTTAAGAAGCAATTACATATACTCATATAAGTTGTTCTAGTAAGAACTAATCTGCCTACTTTCCTTTCACTATCCTTACAACTGGACTAAATTTGGTTCAAATTGAAGTTCGACCTCTTGTGCCTCAAATGTTCACATGTCTACCATCTTGGACTGGGGAGGATGACATCATTACAAACAACACCATTGAGGTGTCCCTGTGTGTCACTCGCTACAACTGTACCAAATTTGGTTTAAATAGGTTAGACAGTCTATAAGTTAGTACACTTGTGCCTCAAATGTTCATGTGTCCACCATCTTGGATTGGGATGGATGACATCATTACAAACGACACTATTGGGGCATCCCTATGTGTCCCTACAGCTGTAGCAAATTTGGTTCAAATCAGTTAGGCAGTTCAGAAGTTAGCCTACCTGTACCTCAAATGTTTACGTGTCTGCCATCTTGAATCAGGGTGGATGACATCATCACAAACTACACCTGTGTGTCATTCACTAAAACTGTACCTAATTTGGTTCAAATTGGTTAGACAAGTTAGCCCACTTGCACCTCAAATGTTCATGCATCTGCCATCTTGAACTGGGATAGATGACATCATCATATACGATGCCATTGGGGCATCCCACAGCTGAAACAAATTTGGTTCAAATCAGTTAGGTGGTTCACTGAAGCCCACTTGCGCTTCAGAAGTTTATATGGCCGCCATCTTGAATCAGGGTGGATGATGTCATCACAAACTATGCCATTGAAGTGTCCCTATGTTTCCCTACAGCTGTACCTGATTTGGTTCATATTGGTCCAGGTGTTGTGAAGTTGATGAGGCGGGGAGGGGAGACACATACAAACACACAGAATTCGAGGCTGATAATACAACAATCCATAAAACACAAAGAAGAGTATCAGAGCTCATTAATTCACAGGGCCTTTTCAGCGAAGGCACACTTTTTATGGAATAGCCTCCCCAGTGAGGCTTGTCTGGCACTATTATAATGTTCTCTTAGATGCCAGGTGAAGACCTTTTTTTTTTAATCACCAAGGCTTTTTTTAAAAAGGGTTTTGTTTTTAGCTGTATTTTAAAATGTGCTTTTAATTATATGCTTATTGTTTTGTTTCTTATTTTACTTTATGAGCCACCCAGATAACAATTGTTATCATTTGTTAACAATTGTTATCTGGCAGCTAATGAATAGAGTGGTTGCTGTTGTTGTTATCATCCCCACCCCCCCACCCCGGAAAACCTCCCATTTTATTTAACCAGGCCTTATTATCTCAGTGTCACTGTTACTCAGTGAGGCGATTCACACAAGCAGCAGAAACTGGACTAAGGGAGCCCAGCCCGGTTTCTGCTGCTTGTGTGCAGAAACGGGAGCTGTGTTGCTCTCAGTGGAGCTGCCTGACAAAGAGCAGTCAGGCACAGGAGTGCCGGAGCAAAGCCGCCGCTCATCTGGGTGGGTGATCTATGGAGTGAACCCAGGGAGTTCTATGTTCCGGCTTCCTCCCAGCATGACAGGGCAGCCCTTCCCATTTGATTGTGAGCTTCAGTGTCTGCTCACCAATCCTCATTGTCTGGCCACAGTGAGGGGACTGGGTGCAGGTGAGCCAACTGAGCTGAATTATAATAAGGCAATTATAACTGACAGCTCATGTGACCTGGAGAGTTCTGAGCTCCCATTTTCAGCCCCCATCTTCACCTCTCAATTTCACAGTCCTGGGATGCTTCTGGATCCACAACTGAACCTTGCTCATGTTGCAGCAATAGCCACGACTGCTTTTCACCAAACCTAAATGGTAAGAAAGCTGCAATTGTTTCTATGTGATGAGGGTCTGCCAGCTATCATGTATTGCCCTGTCACATCAAAACCAGAGAGAGTATTCCATATGCTTTACATGGGCTGTTGTTTAAAACTCACTGGTGCTAAATGCAGTAGACCACCTAACAGGGATATGCACATTACACCAACTCTTGGGGCCCACCTATTCAAGGTGGGGGAGCTGGACTTGTGGTAGCAAGCATGAGCCCTAACCGTTTGCTAAGCAGGGTCCATCCCAGTTTGCATTTGAATGGGAGACTACATGTGAGCTCTGTACAATATTCCCCTTAGGGGATGGAGCCATTCTGGAAAAGCTTGCTTGCTTGCTTGCATGCCTGCATGCAGAAGGTTCCAAGTTCCCTCCCTGGCATCTCCAAATACGGCTGGTAAAAACTTCTGCCTGTAAGCATGGAGAAGCTGCTGCCAGTATTGTGTATTACTGAGCTAGATGGACCAATGGTCTGACTCGGTAAAAGGCAGCTTTCTATGTTCCTAAGAGATGCATTAAGATGATTTTCTCCAGAGCTGAATTTTCAGGGTGTGGGGTGGCCACCACCTGCCTACTACTAACCCCTCTTCTCCTCCTCACATGCTCTCCAGAACTAAAAAGGAGGAGATGGAATGGAAAAGGAAATGGAGGAGAGAAGAGTGGTGAGGATAAGTTCTAATCCACCATTCTTGACTCCTCCACCTGGTAGAATTGAAGAGAATGTGGAGGAGAAGGAAAGGAGTGGGCTACAGCATTCCACACCACTCTCTTCTTCTCCGTTTCCTTTTCTGCTCTCTGTCTCCCTCCATCTTTTCAAATCCAGCACAGAAGGAGAAGCAAGAACAGTTCTGTACATGCTGCTGGGTAAGTGGGGAGAACCATTTGGGGGTGCCATGCCTCAGGTGCCCAAAGATCTTATTTTATTCCTGAGTTATATGCTTATGGAAGATCCTTTAACTTCTTGTGTTGTATGTATAAAGGTTGAGGGGGGCAATGTTGAGGGCAGAGTCAATAAAAATTTCAAAAACCATCTAAAGAAGGTTTAAACAAAGGAAAACATAGCAGGAACTCCCCACCCCACCCCCACTGCTCTGAGATAAGAGCCTGTGTTGTGGTTATAGACTGGGCTCAAATCCATGAATCTCATTAGGTGATCTTGAGTCACTCAGTCCCTCCTCCACAGGGATGTTGCATGAATGTACAACAGCCAATGATCCAATGAATGTACAACAGCCTAAGCTCCTTGGAAGAAGGGTGGGGTAGCAATATATCTATATCTATATCTATATCTATACATACATACATACATACATACATGTATGTACATACATACAGTAAGATTTATTACTGGGAAGAGGAAATCCTAAAGAAATATAAGACACAGAAAATAAAGGGCTCATTAAATTAAGAATGTAGGAGGAAAATCAAACTAAGCATAAAATAAAAATGTAGAGTGATATTCTGTTCCAGGCTGCTGTTACTCTAAAAAGAAGAATCTCTTGTTTCACTTGTTTACAGTATCCAAATATTACACTGTATAGAATTTACAAGAGAAAACTACACCAGAAAAGCAGGTTTTGTTATATGCAAGTTCAGGATTAGGAATCCTGGGTTCTCTGCCAAACAGCTAATTCTGGTCTTAGCAGTGCTGAAACATAGCGGCAGTATGGTTTAACAGAAACCCATATTAAACCTGAAACTCATGATAGAAAATACAGTGCAATTCATGTGCACATATTAATGAAACAAAATGTCCGATGAGAAAATTTCATAGAACTAAAAATGAGGCAGAGATTTGTCACCATCACTCCTTGGCAGCCAACAGAGAGGAGAGCTGGTCTTGTGGTAGTGAGCATGAAGTGTCCTCTTTCCTTAGCTGGGTCCACCTTGGCTTATATTTGGATGGTTGACTATATGAGAGCACTGTAAGATATTTTCCATAGGGGTTGTAGCTCAGAGGGAAAGCATCCGCATGAGGTCCCCAGTTCACTCCCTGGCATCTCCAGGTAGGATTGGGGGAGACTCCTGACTGAAACTTCAGAGAACCACTGCTAGGCAATGTAAACAATACTGAGCTAGATGGACCAATGATTTGACTCGGTATAAGACAGCTTCTTTTGTTCCTCTGTTACAAACTTGCCTGAGAAAAATTTTCAGCAGCAGTTGGTATCCTCCATTGTTCTCAAACTCCAAAAGCAAGGCTGGAGAGACTGAGTAGGAGTTCTTCACAAAACTCAGGATGATGTTGACTGCTTCACATATATCACAAGGAGGTAAGGTGTCAGCGAGCTTTGACAAGTTCTGAATAGAAATGTTAATGCAATCTGTTGCTGGAAATAAAACAAATCATGTAACTGATAAATGAGTATGCTAATAATCAAACTATATATAGCTTTACCTACATTGTTTAGTCAGGGCTTTAATTTTACTTTGTAATTTTACTTTGCTTACTCTATGAGGGCCCAATCCAGACTGAGGATATCCAGACTGGGATATCAGCATGGAGTAGGAGATATTGAACCTTAGCTGCTGTGCCATTTTCTCACTAAAAATTCAGTTGAAGAGCTTAAGCCTTGGTCTCTGGCAATTGCAAAACAGGTCTTGAAGTTAATTGCCTCCCTTGCCCTAAATAAGGCTCCTGAGGAGGATGTGCTGCCAGTCGAAATATAAAAATATTTTGCAGACTGTTGATGCTGCTACTTGCTAAACTGTTTACACAGATCAATGCAGCAGGGATATTAGCAGAGGGATGATTGCTTGATATAACTGTTCCTATCTATTAAAAAGGTGGCAAACAGAACCCAAACATTATCAACCACTAAGCCTCTTTGATATATTGCTTGCTGTTAGAAAAGCTGGAAGAATGAGCAGATGCAAATGATATCATTTACCCAGAGCAAGTGTTGCAGAGAAATCACAGGAAACAACTTTAACTGAGAAACAAGAGTTTGATATTTATTACTAATTAAACATAGGCTAAGAAAACAATAAATGAATTGTCATGCAGAGAGAGGGGATCTCAGTTTGTAATTCAAGATAGCAAGTAAGAAGATAAAAACAAAACTATGATTCCACCCCCAAGCCAGTACATAGAGACAAAACATATAGACAAGCATGTCTAGTACAAGAACTGAGACAATCCAATGGCAAAATCCCAACAAGCAGATAGATTTTAGGAAGGGCCAAGGCACATTTGACCATTGTTCAGTTCTATTCCATCTTGCCTCTAAATGTACAAGAGGCTCTACAAAACATCTGTACATAGCTTTCATTGACTTGGCTACCACCTTCCACTCAGTGGATAGAGAAACTAAAGGTGAAGTGTGCCGTTGAGTTGGTGTCGACTCCTGGCAACCACAGAGCCATGTGGTTGTCTTTGGTAGAATACAGGAGGGGTTTACCACTGCCATCTCCCACGCAGTATGAGATGATGCCTTTCAGTATCTTCCTATATCATTGTTGCCCGATATAGGTGTTTCCCACAGTCTGGGAAACATACCAGCTGGGATTCGAACTGGCAACCTCTGGCTTTCAGAGTCAGAAACCTCTGGCTTTTCAGTCAAGAAATTTCCCCACTGCGCCATTAGGTGGCTAGCAACTACTAATTTAGACAAGCATCTTCTGTGTTGACAACATCTCAAATACATCCACTAGAGTGGGAGTGGATTTATCAGGCCTAGATTCCAATTATGTGTTGGGTGAAAGAGAGATGCCAGGGAAATGTAATCTTTATAGCAATTATGTTGTACCCTGCTTATCTGCTCCAGAATTTCCTCCTCCCTCTGTTGGCTTGCAAGAAATCTTTGTATTATTATAGTCTGATTATATGATCCTCCTCTCACTTACAAAAGTCAGGTATAAAAGAATGCTAAGTCTGGCAAGTATTTCAAAGAAGAAAAATTCAATATCAGTTATGCCAAAATGAAAATCATGGTTCTTGGGAAATGGCCAAAAAACATTTGTGGTCTATTCAAGTGTCTGCCTTAGAACAGAGCAACCACTTTAAATATCTGGAAATCTTCTTTAGTGAAATATTGTCTTGGTGGAGCTAATGTTGATTATGTAAAAATGATAACAGCAAGAGGTGGGCACTGGGATAATTTAAATAGTGGCACCAGCCTGCTATCACCATCCCTTCTCCTGCTCCTCCTCACTGCTGCTGCCATTGCTTTCACCAGCTACCATCTCATTCTTCTTTTCTTGTCACTGAACTGCTGCTATCCCACCATGCTATCCCATGTGCCAGGGGTTCCCAACCTTTAAAAACAAGTATATCTCTTCTGTTTCAAACCTTCAGCTCAGGTACCCTATATTGATTGTGTATGTACACGTGCACACACCTCTTAAATGTTACAATTATGAGACAGGCTAGTCCAGTCACTGGCTGGCTTATATCTAGACTAAGTTACTTGAGTACTCCCATTAATTTCAATAAGACTGCTTATGAGTAACTTAATCTGGATGTAAGCCAGCCACTGATTGTAGTAGCCCTTCTCATTACTATAACATTTAAATTTTTTTGTGTGTGTGCATATGTATATGCATAAAAACACAATATTAAGTGTTATAGTTAGAGAGACAGGCTACTACAGTCACTGGCTCACATCCACATTAAGTTACTCATAAAAAGTCTTGAAACAAGACAAGTAATGGGACAAGTTTACTTGTCAGTAAATGGACAGTTTTCACAGTGGAGGGAAGTAAGAAGTGGGGTTGCCCATGGATCTGTATTAGGATCAGTCCTCTTTAACTTGTTCATAAATAATCTAGAAGTTGGGATAACCAGCAAAGTGGCCAAATTTGCAGGTGACACTAAACTATTTAGGGTAGTGAAATCCAAAACATACTGTGAGGAGCTCCAAAAGGAACTTTCCAACCTTATTGGAAATAAGGAATATTGGAAATAATATGTCCTTATTATTGGACATATATTCACTTATATGTCTGAGCTATCAGTGACTGACCAGGAGAGAGATCTTGGGGTTGTAGTAGACAACTCATTGAAAGTGTTGATTCGCTGTATGACAGCTGTGAAAAAGGCAAATTTCATGCTCAGAAAAATTAGTAAAGGAATTGAAAATAAAACTGCTAATATTATATTTATGGTGTGGTCACATTTGGAGTACTGTGTACAGCTCTGGTCACCATATATTAAGAAGGACATTGAAGAACTAGAAAAAGTGCAGAAGAAAGCAACCGAGATGATCAGGGGCCTAGAGCACCTTCCTTATGAGCCAAGACTACAACAACATCTGGGGCTTTTTTATTTAGAAAAAAAGTTGTCTAAGGGGAGATATGATAGAGAGCTACAAAATTATGCATGGTGTGAAGCGAGTGGGTAGAGATAATTTTTTCTCTCTCTCTCACAATACTAGAACCAGGGGTCATCCCATGAAACTGATTGCCAGGAAGTTTAGTGGTGCAGAGAAATTACTTATCCACAGGGCTTTGTGGTCGCCAGGAGTCAACACCGACTCAATGGCACACTTTACCTTTTTAAGTAATTGAACAGGAAGCCAACTATAACTGAGAAACAAGAGTTAGATATTTATTACTTACTAAACATAGGTTAAGAAACAAATAGCTAACAGTCTCTTATGTAGAGAGAGGGAGAACTTCTCAGTTTGAATTTAAGTCAACAAGTGAGAAGCAGACAAACACTGTGACTCCACACGCAAGCCAGTACATAGATACATTTAAATAGAGAAGCATGCCCCATACAAATAACTGAGACAATGTCTATGGGGAAATCTCAACATTTAGGACCAAGAAAAGGAAGCACTTTTTCTCACAGAGCATTATTAACCTATGGAATTCTCTGTCACAAGATCTGGTGATCTTGTGTCGGCCACCAGCCTGAATTGTATTAAAAGGGGCTTAAACAAATTCATGAAGGACAGGCCTACCAATAGCTACTATTCTGATAGCTATAGACTACAGGCAAGATGCTTCTATATACCAGTTGCAGGGGAGCAACAGCAAGAAAGGGGGCATGCGTTCATCTCCTGGTTTCGCAGTGGTATCTGATGGGCCGATGTGGGAAATAGGATCCTGAATTAGATGGGCCTTGAGCCTGAACTAGAAGGGCTGTTCTTATAATTTCAGTGGGAATACTCAGTGCTAACTTTCTGAAGCCTATCAGTCAGACTGACGGGAAGGGTATGCTGAGCTTTGGCATGTAGCCAGCCAATTGGCCACCCAATTGGCCGCCCAGAGACAGCCAATTAAGTAAGTAAGTTTGGGTGGGGTATAAATTTGATAAATAAATAAATAGGGACTAGAGGAAGGGGGCTTTCTCCCTCCTTCTACAGCAGACACATCACTGAGGACATCTCAGCTTCAAGCCAGCTATTCTCAGATAGGGAACAAATAGCTCAGCTGCAGCATTTCATGCATCCATGGAATTATCTGCCACAGGATGTGGTGATGGCTACCAGCTTGGATGCCTTTAAGAGGGCTTAGACAAATCATGGAGGACAGGCCTATTGGCTATAGACTACCTCCAGGCTCAGAGGCAGGATACCTCTGAATACCACTTGCAGGGGAGTAATTATCAAGTGGAGGCAAAACCTCAGGAAGTCAGACCTCAGTTGGAATACTGGCTGACATCCTGACTGAATTTACTCAAGGAAGGTCCATTGAAATGAAAAGGACAAGTTAGGCATATCTAATCTTACCTTTTGATTTCAATGGGACTTCCTCAAGTAAATTAAGTCACACATCAACTACTTTGTCCAGTTCTGGACCTCACCATTTAGGAAGGATGCTGATCAACTGAAACAGGTTCAGAGGAGGGCAACACAGATGGTGAGTCATCTGGAAACCTATGGGGAATGGTTTAAGGAGATGGGTCTGTTTAACCTGCAGAAGAGAAGACTAACAGGGAAATGATAGCCAAATCATTTCACTTGATCTTGGCAATAATTCTTAAATGTGAATAATTTTATCATCACAACTGCCATCACAACACCAATATACCACCTCAGGGTGGGGCCCTGAATGTTGGCTTCCCCCTCCATGCCACCCATTCCAGGTGACAGCTACATAACAACAGGATGTGCCAGAGGCACAAGCCTCTTGGCATGAGCACAAGGGCTCTCATCCTTAAGGTGAGGAGAGGGCCCTGAAAGAACAAAGAACAAATGGAATATCCCTTGCTTTCAACAAAGAGTTAGCAAGTGCAACACTCTTGCACATGACTGAGGAAGCTGTGGGCCTGGTGTTACTGAAACAGAGGATGTGCTGGTGGTTGGGCTAGGGAGATGTGTCTGGGAGGACAGAAAAGTGGGGGTGGTCTGTGCACAGTGATTTCATGGGTAGCGGGCAGAAGGAGATGTGGTGGGAGTTAGGTAGGCTGTTGCAGGGGGAAATGATCCAGGCAACTAAGGCCTGTTTCCATTTCCAGCTCTTCTCCCAACACTGCAAGCCTAGGGAGCTCTGGAAACACTCCCTCTAGGATTAGGTGTACCCATGTTCAACATAACATGTGAATGACTGTACCTGCGTACAGATCTCTACCTGTATACACTGTACACAGATTGTAAGAGTGTTGAACATAGTGTATGAACAGGGCTACAAACCAGAAGGTAGGCAATGAATAAAGGCTGAAGGTCACCTTATGTGATCTCATTCAGTTCTTTAACCTGGGGAAAGATTAGCTGAACCCTGGTATCCCCAAACAGATTCCTTAATAGGAAAGGGTTAAAGGGGAGCATCCAAAGTATGTGAGATGACTACAGGTCATCTTCACTTCACATTGCAGAGGGAAAGAGTGCCTGTTACCTTGCAAGTAAGAAATGGTGTTTTTGGATTGCGTCTTTGAGATTGTCCGTAGCACATGACATGTGGGGCCTTTCCAGGAAGGGCTCCCTTGATCCCAGAGGGAAGCTGTTGCTATGATCAAAGACTGAAGGTCAGTAGCCATGAGAAGCTCCTCCACACCTTGCTGTTCTGCATAAATGTTGAGCATTGTCTGGAAGCAAAAATAAACCACTGAGTGGGAATCAGAAACAATTAAAGAAATTGTCTCCAGTCTGAGAATTTGCTCTCATCCCATATGTATTAATATTAACTTTTGTTAGGGTCAAGATATCTCTTACCTGCAGAAACATTTCCTGTGCTTGCCTTTCACTTTGACTCATCCCACCATTGCCACCAGCCTCCTCCAGGGGAAAGGCAAAGAAGAGATATAGACACTGTAGTAGAGTGACTGGAAGTCCAGACTTGATGATACTCAATTGGATTCCTTCTTCCTGCACATAGAAAAGCAAAGCAAAATGTATGGCAGATCTTTCAGAGCTTCTTTCCAGCTAGCCTTTTCTAAGACTCTCTACACAATGACAGCAAATGACGAAACTCTGGCATTTGCTGCAGAATAATGGTGAGGGGAAACTGCACACATTACCAAGTAGTCTTGCCTTTCTGGTCTAGCTGTCTCATGATTTAGAGGAAGAGCAATTCCTGACAGCTGGGGCATCCTTCCCCTGGCTCTGGATCACTGCACCACTCGCTGCCCCGCTGATTGTGTGGGTGCATGGCATGGTGGAAGCCAGGATTGGCAGGAGTCATGTGAGGGAAGGTATGTGGGCTCTTGCCTTCCCCAGCCCCAGCCCCTATGGTCATGTGAATGACCTTAAAGCATTCTGTTGCCAAAACACTTCATGTCAGGGCTGCTGCAGATGCACAGGCAGCCCAATGCTGTTAAGAATGAGCAGTTGGGCAAGCAATTGTGCAAGCAGATTATTCTCATTGACAGCAAATGGGAATAACTGAGGCAATGGTCCTTGCATAGCCATTTGACCTTCAGCATTGGAGCTGCCTATGCATCGGCAGCAGCCCCAACATGGGGTGTTCTGGCAGCAGAACACTGTGTATTATGTCAGCCACCAGTTGGCACCTATGCCTGTTTCAAACAATGCATGCATGTGATGCTAGCCTCCAAAATAGTCTCTGTGCTTCCAAAACACAGGTGTTTGGGAAGCACAGAGACTATTGTGGAGGCTAGCATCACATGCATGCATTGTTTGAAACAGGCATAGGTGCCAACTGGTGGCTGACATAATACACAGTGTTCTGCTGCCAGAAAGAGCCACTGCCAGTGAGTGTAGACAGTGCTGAGCTAGATGAACCAATGGTCTGACATAACATTTAGTTTAGCTCTTAAATTGGATTTTAAAAACCTTCAATTTAAGAGCTAAACTAAATGTTATATAGAAATTCTATGGCTGGAACTCTCCTCCCCGCCCCAGAAAGCAGCCATATAGGGAGGGGGTTGATTTCGATCAGAGCCATGGTGCAGGGAGGAGGGGTCTAACCCTACACCCATTTTCCAATTAAATTGTCTTTCTGAAGCTGAGGAAAGACTCCTCTAAGCAGTTTAAGGAGGGTGATTCAATTTGGGACCATGATGCAGGGCAAAGGGGTAGGGCCCCTCTCCTCCTTGCCATACCCCTGATACAAATCAGATCCCCTACAGCTGCTTTTGGAGAGAGGAAAAATGTGGGGAATTCTAATTTCAGAACTACCATGCAATGCCCTAAGATAAGAGATAAGGCTATTACAAATTCATTCATGTCCTCCAAATTATAAGTTACCTGCCTTGTTTTCTATGCCATGGAAGTAGTAAAGATGTTGTGTTGCAGTAAAGTTTTATGCACTAAGCTTGCTTACAGTGTAATTTGGCCTGATCACTTGCACAGAGCTTTCTGCAGTTGTTTAGAAGTGGCTCAGGTGAGTAAGTAGAACTCAAGGCAGCATTAGTACAAAATGTTTGGGGCAGGAGGAGAACATAAACCATTTAACTTACCAAGTGACTAAGCAAGAGCAGGTAGACTGATCTCAGGAGCACATAACCATCAGCAGACTCTTCTGCTTTCCACTGTAGGAACTGCCACACATTCAGTCTGCCTTCTTCTGCCATTGCAATATCAGATATAAACAAAATTCAAGAAAACATTAAATTGAAATATTGTGCAGGTGCCACTGGCACTCAAGGCCTAAGAGCATGTTTGAACATTTGGAGCATATGATGAAGGGTAATTCCAATGGACAGCCCCGCCCTCACACGAGAGAAAAGTACATACCTAAAGTGGCAAACTCCAATCAGGACCTAAGATTTTCTCAATGGTTCGCTGCCAATAACTGTGGTTATGCCGCCAAAGCATTATGCCTGAAGCCAGACTCATCCCTAACCACAGTTAAGCGCCCATTTCCAAACTCCATTCATAGAGGTGACAGAGCAGAACCACCTGGGCATGCAGCTGCTCCATGCATTCGGCACTTCTTGCTGGTAGCTACTCAGGAAACCAGCCCCACCCCTCCTGTCAGCAGTGCAGCAATGGAGTTCCCAGGCTACAGGGACACCAACATACCCCATCCTGGACTGGCCATCCTGTCAAGCCACTCAGAGCAAGCAGTCATGGGTGTCCACAAGCACAAACGTACCAAGTGGAAGCACAAGCAGGGGAACAAGAGGGGAAAGCTGAGAGGCAGACCCCAGCAGGGGAGCTGGGGAGCAGCCAATTACTATTGTTCACAAAGAAAGGGTGGTGAAAGGGCCCCCAGCCCCTTCCCCAGGAGGGGGAATCCCCCCCCCAAGTCTTACTAATGAGAAGAACTGTCCAGGGAAGTGATCAGAATTATCATGTGATGCATGTGTGACATCTAGATATTGCCCTGTCATTGCAGACCAGGACTGCTCTCTCATGAGAGTGACAGATCATGGAGGCACACATGCGGGCCAGAGGGCTGCAGACACCCAGCTGGGATACTATGTCCCTGCAAGCCCCAGGGAAGGGTACCCCAGCTACTCCTTTCGCAGTGAATGGTGGACTGCAGGACTACAAGCACTCACCTGGCAGTAAGGTTGCTCCACCACACAGATGCATGGATTTCTCTGCCCACCATGCCCACATGGCTTGTCAAGGATCACTGGAAATGCCATCTCCCCTTGTTCCTCACAGTGGCTTATCTACATACAATGGCCCAAGCCCAGGAATTTCGAATGGCTGGAAGGATCTGCTCTGCAGCCCAAACCATCCATGTAAATAGTTTGTGTGTGGGTGTGGGTGCTGTTGGCAGAGACTGAAAGGCAGACCCAACCAGGGAAGCAGCCAAGTTCTATTTTTCACTAAATAAGGGTGCAGAAGGGGGCCCCAGTCCCTTCCCGGGGGGGGCACTATTTTATTGGTTGGTTGGTTGGTTGATTGATTGATTGATTGTTAAATGTGTATACCACCTTTCATTAAAACAACCCCAAAGCAGTTCAAAAATTAAAACAAGACTATTTGCTCCCTAAGTCTTACTCATGAGAAGAACCATCTGTTGGGCACTGATTGAAAATTTATGTGATCATATTCATGTTGTAGGCTAAACTGCCAGTCCCTTACCCCGCGGACCACTCTCTCACAAGAGTGGGCAGACTATGTGGTGTGAGGGAGGATGCTCCATGCAGTAAGGCTGCGGGGAGGGGCACTCAGGCAAGTGCTCTCCTGGTCTTGGCTTCCAAGACTCTGCCAAACCCTGCACCCTGCCACCAATGTGAAGATGTGCACCCTCCTGGGGGAGCTGGAAACCAGGGCTCTCTACTCCTGGGAATCTCCGCACTTCTAGATCTACATTCATTGCAACGCCAGCCCTGGCCTGGGAATTCTGAATGGCTGGAAGGGTCCTCTCCACTGCCTGCTGCCTGCACTGTCCTTGCATTTGCTTTGTGTGTGTTTATTTGTGGGGGGGGGGTTGCTATGGCAGGGTCTGAAACGCAGACTCTCAGAAAGGATTCCGAAGCAGCCAAGTTCTGTTTTTCATACATAAAGGGTGGGGAAGGGGGGCCCAGCCCCTTCCTCTCTTTGGGGTAGATGCCCATAGAAGCTAGCTCATGAGCAGGACAGTCTTGCTCACTGAGGACAGTCTTGGGTCAGCTGGGATCCTTTTTCAAGGAAACTGCTGGCCAACCCAGGGCACAGTGGCCAGGCATGAGGGTGCCAGGCCATGGGGATACCCCCAGACAGCTCATGAGAGAGTCCATCAGAGTGGAGAGGAAAGAAGCGAATTGCCTGGACAAATCTACAAAGATGTCAGATGGCAAAACATCCCCTTTTCCACCTATCACCTCCCTCGTGAGAGCATCAGGCCATGGGTGCTCTGGCTAAAGCAAGGATGGTTTCTGGCTTGTGACCACAGGGACTACTAGTCTTGGAGACCACAGGCAAGCTGCCATGATACCATGCCCACTTCCTGCCTGCATGTCCATGTGCACAGGTGTAACCTTTCCAGCACCCAGAGTGGCAACTCTGCTCTGCAGCATTGTCCAGAGTGCAGGGGGGCTCTCCTCTCCTGCCCCTGCAGATCTGCATACAGTGGGAGGGCGGACCGGGAAAACTGGGAGTCTTGAATGGGCAGAAAGCTTCGTGCCTGTGTCCATTCCTCCACCAACACCGCACATGTGCTAAGGAGAGGGGAAAGGGGACATCTAGATGCCCTCTAGGTGTTTGCAGGTCAGCACAGGGGAGGTGTGGGAGGTTTCAGAGGGATCTGTTCTATTTTTTTTAAACAAAGAAAGAATAGGGAAAAGGGGCCCAGCCACTTCCCTGGGTGGGTAACAAACCCTTTTTAGCAATAGCAATAGCAATAGCACTTACATTTATATACCGCTCTATAGCCGGAGCTCTCTAAGCGGTTTACAATGATTTAGCATATTGCCCCCAACATTCTGGGTACTCATTTTACCAACCTCGGAAGGATGGAAGGCTGAGTCAACCTTTTTACTCATGAGCAAGCCCTTGGTTGCTCCTCATCAAAATATGATGAGGGGTGTGGCAACTAAATGGCCATGCAGACGACACCTGCTCATGAGAGTGTTAGTGCATTGGTGCTCTAAGTTGAGCTGTATTGAGATCCGATGGGCAGGGGTGTCCCAGAGACTTCTTTCTTGCTTCCGGCAGGGGCGGAGCCACCATTGGGCTAACGGGTTCAAAGAACCCGGGCTGCTGACCAATCAGGGGCCGCAAGAGCGGGGGGGGGCTAGCGGGGGTGCCCACAGTGGCCGCACACAGGCCGCCAGTGGGCTGGCTACGCCCCTGGCTCCTGGGGATGGTGGCTGAGGTGCCAGGGAAACCAGTCCCCTGCCCTGTGCACAGGTGTGCTGTCACCAGCAGCCCCAGCAGTCCACCCAGCTGCCCCAGGGTTGGGGGAGCAGAGGGAAGTGGCCTCTCCCACGATTCCCTGCACCCACTCATCTGCATATGGCGCACAGATGGAACGGACCCAGGAACCTTAAAACTTGAGCGAATGTGCTCTCCCATGTGTGAGGCCAAGCTATGGAACGTGGGATGTGGAGGTTTCCTCCAGGGTGTGTGCAATGCTGAAGAGTGATTAGGGGAGAGGGGAGTTTTATTTTTCTTCCATTTTTCAACAGGAATAGTTGGGGGCCCCACTAGAGTGGGGCCTCCTTGGATTCCCTGGTGGTTAACTGGCCAGCTCAGCTCATGAGGTGGGGATAATGGCTTAATAGGCTCAGGGAAATCTGCAATAGACTGACCCTCTCATGAGATTGTTAGCTCAATGGACAGCAAGCTGCTTGCAATGCCTTAGGGATGAGTCTGGCTGGAGTGTTCTTCCAGGGTCTCCCCTCACAACACCTTTCCTGGTCATGATGGGACAGACACACACCCCCTCCCAGCATCCATTGCCCTGCTGAATCTGTATATCCCATTCTGGTGAATGTGGGTTCTCCCATCCCATCCCACAAAGAAAGCAGGATTCCATCCCCCCCACCTGCCCCTGATTGGAGTTTGTGGATTGGAGTCTGTGTGGGATTGGAGTTGGCGTAGTGTTTTCAGGTGGGGTTCGACTGGCGTGTTTGTGAGTGTGTGTGTGTGTGTGTGTGTGTGTGTGTGTGTGTGTGTGCGCACGCGCGCCATGGCTTGCAGAAGCAGTGCTGGCATCATGGAGCATTTAAATCCCATTCGTCACACCCCACTGCAGATCATAGCCAATCACGACCAAGCGGCTGACACAGAGACGCTTTGCCCGCAATCTGGCAATGGAACTGGCTGGGATCTGTCTGGGAGGCTGAGTGGCAGGGAGAGGCTCACCTCTCCCTCTACTCCAGTTAGTCTAATGGAGGTTAGTTGCATGTCTATGGCATGAACTGCTGTTAATGTGTCTGTGTGAACTGGGTCTGAGAGAATTCCTGTTTTCATCTGCAAAATATTGGAGGGTATGATCTTGGCTCATCTGCTTTGGTAATCTGGAATAAGGTGCTCTGCGTGCACTTTATTGCCTGCCTTTTATTTGTGGAATGCTTCCAGTAAGAATTGTATTTGCAGATTGCTTGGTTACTCATGTCCCCTAAATGTTCTACAGCACGTCTCCTAGGTTGCTTGGCCATGTCCCGTACACATGCAGAGGCACATTTTCATCAGTGAAGTGTTGGAGGGTATGTGCCTGCTCTGTTTGATTTCTCCCTCAAATCTGAAGTTCCTCCATCCCTTATCCATGTTGGCTGTCACACCATCTTCCCCTTGAAGGGTCCCTCCATTTATCTTCCCACACCCTGACAAGGAAACAACTTGTCCCCTTGTCCTTTGTATCTACAAATGAGCCAGATTTGGAGCGTATGAGGCAGGGAGCAGCTGGGCAAACCAACATGGATCAATTCATCCAGTGAATAGAGAGTGGAATGAATGCTGGGAGGAAGAAGGAAACAGGAGTAGAATGAATACAGCTGGAAACTAGTGTGGCAGCTCAAGTGCACAAGGATATTCCAAGGTTATATTTACCTGCAGGCTTTCCATTCAGTTTCTCCTTGATTTCTTTCACCAGTAGCTTAGAAGCCTCACTTGCTAAAAACTGGGTATTTAGGAAACAGATATTGCCAGTCGATTGCTCCCAAGCCTAAAAGAAATTATATTTTAAAAAATGTTTTTGAGATTAAATGCATTAATTTGCCAGCATTTCCACTACAGTAGAATGCCATAGCTTATAGCATTATTCCTTCAAGTCTAGAGTTGTTTTTTTGCTTCTAGGTATCTTCTGTTTTGATGGTAACTATTATATTAAACACCATCTTGTCATCCAGGGGCATAGCTAGGGGAGATGGAGCTCATGTTCACCCCTCTCCCTGGCGGGTCCTTGGAGTGAGGGAGATGAAGAAAATAGGGAAGCATGGTGGGGGGGCAACAAGTCCATACAGTCATTGAGGCTGCCCTGGTAGATCCTTTTAAATATTTCCTTTAGCATTGTTACTTTACCCCTTTTACACAAAAGACTTTCATTTTAAACAAGTAAATCATAAGGAATTATTCATCCTCTCTTTCTTGACATGTCCGACATTGTTGTATGCTGTGTTTATAGACTTTAAAGCTGCTTTCAATTCCATTTCCAGAAACAGACTCTGGACGAAGTTAAAGGAATCATCCATAGATCCACATTTACTTTTACTAATCTACAATCTTCATCAGAACACCTGCCTCAGAATGTGGTGTAATAGGAAAGGGGATCTCTCGACTGAGATACTTACTTGTAGAGGAGTATGACAAGGTTGTATTCTTGCCCCCGTTTTATTTAATTTTTATATAAATTCAATAGTTTCTCATCTGAATAACCTTGCTCTTTACCCCCCTAAACTTGCGAATAGGCATATTTCGTTATTGCTTTATGCTGACGATATTGTCCTATTATCTCAAACCAAGATAGGGCTAAGCTGTGCCGTAACTTCCCTGAGTGTCTATACTTTGAAGGAGGCCTTGGAGGTAAACTATACCAAGACTTAAGGTGATGGTTTTTGCAAAATGCCCGCAAACCCATAAATGGTCCATAAATGGACATAATATTGAGCAGGTCAAGGTTATCAAATATTTAGGGGTTTGTTTCTCACAGTGCCCAACAGACGGCAAATGTGATTAAATCTTTTTACTTTTCGAGGTGCTCTTTTTGTCCCAGTAGCTGTCAAATTATTGAAGGCTAAAATATACCCTCAAATTCTTTATGGCGCGTAAATTGGGCCTTTTGATAATTTTACAATATTAGAAGCAGTTCAAACTAAATTCTTAAGGGCCATCCTTCAAGCCCCCAGAGGCACAGCTAATGTGGCTCTTCATAGAGAGGTTGGGGTTACCACCTTGAAAATGAAAATCTGGCTTTGTATAATCAAATTATGGCTGAATTTGGTTTTCTTCCCATTCGGTCTAGTGCCTTTAGTATTAATTGACAGCTTTACATCTAAATGGGAAATAGCTCTGAAAACAAAATTGCATCATCTGGGCACGTTCCAAGAAAACCTTATAGGGAGGGGTTTAGATCAGGCTATATATTTTGTCAGGCAATGACTATTGGATATAGATCTGCAGGAGGAGTGTGCACGACTACCAAGGGGAATGTATATAGGCTCCCAAAATTTCAGTCACAAACTGGCTGAATATTTAGATCATACTTAGATCATATAGCCAGCATAGTGTAGTGGCTAGAGTGCTGGACTAGGACCGGGGAGACCCGAGTTCAAATCCCCATTCAGCCATGATACTAGCCGGGTGACTCTGGGCCAGTTACTTCTCTCTCAGTCTAACCTACTTCACAGGGTTGTTGTGAGAGAAACCTAAGTATGTAGTACAGGGCTCTGGGCTCCTTGGAGGAAGAGCGGGATATTCAATGTAAAATACTACTACTAATAATAATAATATGTTTTTACCTAGGTTTAGGAGAGCATTGACCCTTGCACATTTGAATGCCCTTCCTTCTGCACTCCTAGACTGGAAATATAAACAACTTCTGTATCCATTGCGTTGTTGCCCTTGTGGCTCAGGGGATATAGAGTCAGTTGTTCATGTTATTCTGTATTGTCAATTTTATAGGGATGTTCGTATTAAGTTCATTACTCCTCTCTTAAAGAATCATCCTGGCCATACGGATCAATTTTACTTGGATTTTTTGCTGTCAGATTTTAAATCTGTTACCTGTATTAATGTGGCCAATTTTTCTTTTGTTGCATCCAAACTTCATAGAGCTTGTATTAGCAACTTGAATTTTTTGTAAATTATAAATGTATTATTTTAAATGTTAAGCTGGTCTAAGGACCGTAATAAACTTACTACTACTCCTCACATCACATCAGGCATGTTCTTTCTCTGTAGATTTCTCTGAAATGTACAGTCTCTTTTTCCCCCCACAGTGGCTGACATCCCCCACAGTGTAATTCAGGTGGTTCTGAAATGTCCACTTCAGGGCTCTAAGACACATGCTGCTCTTGGTGCTGCACAAGAGGACTGTTCTTGTACAACTCACTCTTGCACAATTGCAGGTCATGCACTAATTGCATGGGGAATAATGCAATAATGCAACTTGCAATCGCACAAGGTGTGAGTTGTGCAGACCTCTTCTGCAGCACTGTGGGAATGTGTCTTAGAGCCCCACAGTGGCATAGACAGTTCTGAACCATCCATGTTATGCTGCAGGGCATGTCAGTCAGCATTATTAATATAGATTCTGAGATATTAACTTGGATAAATTTATTTTGCCAATATTCAATACACTTTTCAATTTTTTCATAAATACAAAAAATAGCCAACATTTTGAATTGGTCAAGAAACTTTAAAACGATAATACTCAATTTTGGATATAAGCAAAGCAATCGTTCTTTTTTGTATATTCATCTTTGTTTAATCCTCTCAATCACACAGATGGAGGAAGTTGTGTATGTCCCTGTTCATCACCTAGACTACTACTGGAGGGAACTGGTCAAGCAACTCCAAAAGGATGTCAAGTAGAAATTTGATCCTTCCTGGAATTTTCCTTTTAAAAACTAATACTTTTTGTTAACTAGCATAGTATGGTTATCTATTCTATTGTCCTTGATATTATTCATTATTTGCCCAGCTTTAATTAGACATTCTAGGTTTCAAAGGGGATTCAACTAGTTGCTGTCCCTGGTCACAAAGGCTCACAAAATTTTACATTAATAAGATCCAACTTAAGACAAATGGAAATAAACTCACCACCACGTTCTTATGAAGAAAAGTTGGGTCACTTTTTAAAACTAGTGCATAATACATAGCTCCATCAACATTAGCTGATGTTATTCATTACTTTAGCTGATTACAAGAGGCAAATGGATATTAAGTCAACTTGTAACACTAGTTGTTGGTTTCTACTGTATAGTGATCCTGTGATTATGATGCATAATTAGATGGAAATGCCTTTTACCTTTCTCAGCCTCAGAAGGGGGAACTGTATGTGTTGCAACAAAATCAGCATCTTGTGGCATCTTAAAGTCTTAATAGATGTATTGTGGTATAAGCTTTGGTGGATTAGTGCCAACTAAGAAGATGCATCTGATGAAGTGTGGGATAGTCCATAAAAATCTGCTACAATAAATTTATTTTTTTTAGATGCCACAAAACTTTCTTAACCTATGTTTGTAGGGGGTTTTTTCCTTTCAAATTATGAAAACTGCTTTTTTCATCTTTAAAAGAACTACCTGCAGGAGAGTTCTTCTGAAGATGAAAATCGCACTTTCTTTACTATGTTGATCCTTTGTTGTTGTTTTTAAATTTGTTTTGGGGGGAAACTCAAATTCAGGTGTGGTGTTATGTTTCCTCAGTGGTGGTGGGAAACAAGTAGTGTTCATTGCCTGGAAACACAAGGACCCCATATTTTTGTTTACTGTTAATGCTTGCCTTTATTGGCAGGATAGAAAAGATACCTTTTCCTCATCTTTTTTAAAAAAATTATAAACATCCCAAGGTCCAAAGAGCATATGTCATGCCAGAGACAGACCTCTTCCTCCTATTTCTGTTCAAACTACTACCGGTACTTATAATAAAGCACCTGTTGGGAAACTTCTTTGTCTAAGGGATCACAGGATGCATGATCAATACAGAATCCCATCTTATATGGAACAAGTAGTCAAAATACTTTAGTCACCACCAAGTCATGCCCTCCTGTTATGTTTTGAACTATAAGAACCTCTCCCATGAGAGTCTCCCCCTGAAATGCTGGGTGGGAGAACACAGGACTTCTGGACTTGGGGAACTCATGCCTCTTTGCTTCCACAATCCTTGCCCACATAGTGAAGGATCTGCTCAGAAGATAGGTAGATATGAAAGACGCTTTTGTCCTATTTCATTCTATAAAGCCTTTTGCCCCCAAAACCTTCCTTAGGGGTTTGCCCCCTTCCTTTGTGCTATGACACAGTAGATGTGTATTAGGGGCAAGCTGAGTCATTACCAGAGAGTCTGCTAACCGCTTTGGGGAAGACCATTGTCGGCTAGTTTGATGGGTGCTCATTTATATGTATTTATTCGAAATGAGTCATTGAATGACTCCTTTCTCATTCTGGACCCTAATTACCCCTCAATAAAACAACTCTTTCTTTTCAAAGCATGTTTCCCTGTTCCTTTGTTTCAAGCTACTCTAAATTCCAGTGTACCCATATCACAATATGTACCAGATGGCACCAATTACAGCTAACTTCCCCCCACTTTGAGCAAAGTATAGTCATGAAGGGTGATTACTACCACTCTTCAGAGCAAACCTGGTAACAACTGTTCTCATTGCACAAAGTGGTGGTGGTTTGGATACGTCTGGGTCCCTGAGTGGGAGAGGCCACACCAGCTGAGGTTAAGCTTGTTCTGTGTACCCCAACCCCATACATCTCTCTTAGGAAGGAGTCGTGCACGTGGTGGGCCCACTAGAACTTTGCCACGTTGGTTCAGCCACTGTTTTATGCTTGGTGCTCAGTTGCCCTATGCTGTTACACACACTGACAGCTGTATGCGATATGCATTTCTTCCTGCAGGTGGAGAAGAGTTGCTGCAGCATCCTGGTAACTCTGGGGAGGAGACATCAATAAGCAATGTTGTATTCTATCTAGCAATCTTTTGTTTTTTGTTAATTAGAAGTTTGTTCCTGTGGGGATCCTGTAGACTCAAAAAGTTTGTTCCTGTGGGGGTGGAATCAAAAAGGAAAAGGAGGGGAAAGAGAGTTGTGAAATAGGAAAATGGAGTTGTTTCTGAATAACCATGGGCGTAACGATAGGGGGGGCAGGGGGGCCACGTGCCCCAGGTGCCACTTGCTAGGGGGGCGCCAGAAAGTGCCCCCGCCAATCCCCGAAAATTTCCCGAAATCCCCCCCCCCAAAAAAAACCTTTTCAGCAGCACTTTTAGCTGCTGGGCTACTTGGTACAGCGCCCCGAGAGCATCTCCGTGCCGTGTCCCAACTCCAGGCTGCTGCTCTCAGCCAACCTGCCTGCTCATTGGCTGGACAGTCCCTCCTGACTAGCAAGCTTCCCGCGCTTGTGCAGCAGGGCAGGCGAGATCTCACAGCACACACGTACATACTGCTGCACGCAGCGCTCTTGCTTCCCGCTCTCTCTTCAGTTCAGGCTGCAGTGTGTGCACTGTGCCCGCGGAGGTGGTCAGAGGAAGGAAGGAACTCACCAGCAGCCCGGTGTTTTTCTCATGAGCCTTAGCCTGTTGCCTGCTCGTGGAGGTGGAGCCTTTTGCTTTCAGTGCTTACAGGAGGAGACTAAGCAGCCCTGGGGTGGCATTTACTTATATGTGCTACAAAAATGGGGGTGAGGTATGGCGTTTTTTGTCCTTATTGCCCTTGTTGGGAGTGCTGTGCTTACTGAACAATTATATAGTAAAGGTGGAGGAATAATGGGGGGGAGTCTGTCTTCTCAGTCAAACCCTGTAAGCACGAGAGAGCTGCTACAAAGAGGCGCGAGAGGAGTTTTGCAACTGCAAGATAAACTCAGTCTGTGAGTCAGTCGCTGCTGCTGCAGGCGGGCTGCAAACCGTCTTTGATTGCAGCCCGTCTGCAGCTGCTGCGACTGACTCAGACTGAGCTTATCTTGTAGTAAACTAGAGAGTTTGCAGCCTGCCTGCAGCAGCTGCAAGTCTGCGATTGACTCAGAGACTTGCAGCAGTAAACTAGAGAGTTTGCAGAAAAGACTGGAGGGCTGAGAGTTGCCTCAGTGGAAATGACGGTGGTGGGGAAAGGGGGAGGGGTATATTGAGAGGGAAACTTTGTGGAGCCATGTGGCGAGGTGCTTGTAAAACACAGTGTTTGAATGCATTTCCAGCCCCACTTTTAACATGCCCGAGGAAGGCTCTGAGTCTCCTGAAAACTTGCAGGGGTGTGTGTGTTCCTTGGAGGGGTGTCTGGTGGAGGGAGGGCTTTGGAGAGGACCCAGGAGAACCCCCTACTGCAGATGTGAGCTGGTTTTTCTGCCTTGGCGTCTTTCTCCTTCTTGCTCCCCTCATATCAGTTTTCCTGTAATTCCCCCTTGCCCTGCCATTCTTTCACGTTTATTTCCTGCATTTGGGGCATGAAGGAAAGAAGGAAGCTCCCCTGGGCTGCTGCTGCTCTGGCTGTCGTGTTGCTGCCTGTGCAGTCTGGGGCTGCAGCACGTTTTTGGGTTTTTTTGGGTTTGCTTCAGGTTCCCCATCACTTGACAATGGCCAGGGGAGGGGGAGTGAGTCTTGTGGCTTCCCTCTGCTCCTGGCTTCCCTCTGCAGGTTTCTCTCCTGGCTCACCTCTCCCTCTGTTATTTGGAACAGCAGGGATGAGGCTTTTGTTCTGGAAACACAAAGGTATTTGGGACTGGGGTGGGAGATGGGAACTCAATTTTGAGGCAAAAAGATGATGCCTTACTGTCTCACATCATTGTGGTGGCTTTTGCTGAAGAAAAGAATAAAACTTTCTTTCTCTCCCTTCTGGCTGCTGTGCACATGAATTAGCTAATAAATCTGCATTTTATGCATAGCTGGAAACTTATTGTATTGATCTACTGCTCAATGTTTTTACTCAGAGAGATCTGGCTTAAGTAGCCTGTTGGGAGCCTGTAGGGAAATTGAAATTCCCTTTTTGGGGTGAGGGGTAGCCTTGTTGCTTATTACTGTTGCATTCTTCTTGCAAACTATGGACAGATTCATACATTAATCAATTCAAAATCCCCCCAACCATTCAAGCTGGTAGCTGTGTGTGTGCAGACATACATGTGTAAAGATAACATACCATTGTGGAATGTCCTTGGGTATGAGGTTGTGTTTTGTGAAATAATCTTCATACATGCAGTTGGAGCTGAAGCTAGGGAGAAGTGGCAAGACCACAGGTTTGGCATGTGAATCCATCTTACTGTACTATTTAAGCTGCAATATCTAACTTCACACAAAATGTGTCTAGCTGTGCTTGAAGGAGGAGGACTTGGAAGATGATTTTCCTTTGATGTTCTTCTGGAAATTCTCAGAATTACTGTTGGATCATCTAGTGATAACTGATTCACATATATGGATCAGAATTTGAACTTGACTAAAGCAAATTGAGTCACCTTAAGTGGCGCAGTGGTTTGTTGCAAAAGCAAGTTCCAAATTTATTTTAAATTAAATTAAATTAAAGTAGAGATTTTGCCCTAAGTGTAATGTAGGATGTATCATCATTCATTGCATCATAATTCTGATGTTAGATGCAAGCCAACTTCACAGGGTTGTTGTGAGGAAAAACCTAAGTGTAATGTAGGATGTATCATCATTGCATCATAATTCTGATGTTTGAGATACAAGCCAACTTCACAGGGTTGTTGTGAGGAAAAAACACATGTGTGTCAGTCAGATGTATGTTGGGGGGGCGGCGGGGGGGGGCGCAATTTCAGTGCTTGCCCTGGGCACCGTTTTCCCTAGTTACGCCTCTGTGAATAACACTTAGATAAACAAACATGAGATTGCTCTGTGTTTAAGAGGGAAGCAGCTATAAAACACATTCCTAGATATTCAAAGATTTTTAGAGCTGGAAGGGACCTTGATGGTCTTTCTAGTCCAGCCCCCTGTTGGGTGCAGGAAGGAAACTGCTACAGCATCCCTGACAGATACTTTTCCAGCCTCTGTTTGAACACCTCCAGTGTGCAGCCGGCGGGGGGCGGGAGAGCCCACCACTTCATGAGGCTGATTGTTCAACAGCCAAACAGTTTTTACAGTTAGGAATATCCTCATGATCTGCCTCTGTAAAGCTTCAACCAATTGGTTCTAGTCTGCCCATAGCTGCAACAGAGAACAAATCTGCTCTGTTTTCTACGTGACATCCTTCTGATATTTGAAGATAATTATCATGCCTCCCTTTTAACCTCCAGACTAAAAATAACGAGCTCCTTCTACCACTCCTCATATGACTTGGTTTCCAGACCCCTCACCACTTTTACTGCCTCCTCTAAAACTGTTTCAGTTTATTAATGTCCTTCTTAGAATGCAGTGCCCAGAACAGGACACAGTATTCTAAGTGAGATATGAACAGTGCAGAACAGAGTGAAACTGTTGCTTATTATCAAGGCATGGTGCCTCTATTCATAATGCATCTGCTTTTTTAGCTGTGGCATCACACTGCTGGCTCATGTTCGAAATGTTTTAGGTTCACTAAAACATCTAAATTATTTTCACATTTATTGCTGCCAAGCCAGAATCTTCTTTATATATAATTCTCTAAGACATACACGTGGCTAATCCCATGTGTGGCAGCTCTCGTGAGAGTTCAGAAAACTGCCAGATAGCCACAGGACAGGACAGAGAAAGAATATGATGGTGGCGGGGGGTGCAGGGGCGTATCTAGGGTAGGGGAGGCAGGGCACCACTTGAAGGGGCGCCATTTTTGAAAATAAAAAAATTTAAAAAAATTAGAAAATGGCCACCAAAAACAAAATGGCCACTATGCATGCTCAAATGGCCTCTGTGAGGCCCTAGGCCATACCAGGACTCACAGAGGCCATTTGAGCATGTGTGGCAGCCATCTTGTTTTCAGCGGCCATTTTTTAAATAAACGTTATTTTAAAAAATGGCCACCGCACATGCTCAAATGGTCCCTGTGAGGCCCTAGAGGCCAGTGGGGGGAGGGGTAACCTTTGTAGACCCCCTCACGGCCCTTAGGAAGCCACCCAAAGGGGCTACAGGTTAAAAAAATAAAATTTTAAATATAATATAAGTCACTGTACACATATTCAGATTGGCACTATGTACAGAGAATCAGGGCTTGTGAATACTGAGCTGAAGCTTATGAGCTAGGATTTTATTCATTTGCTCTTATTTTGCTTCTTGTGATAAATGAGTTAAATGTGATGTCTTAATCATATGGCTATTAATGGTGAGTTTGTATTTGAATCAGTATGAAATCCTTAGTATTAAGCCCCACTGGGAGTTTCTTGCTCTCTTTCTCTCATTTTAACTGTCTTTCTGAAAGACTAGAATATATTCCAAGCAGTGACACAGTTTACTCTGCATATGCTTTAATTATTTTCAGAGTATCTGGGAAAAGTCAAATTCTCCATTGATTTTTAAAACTTATGTAATAGTGATGCTACAATGCATAGTAGAGAATTAGACAGGCACTTCTGTTTAGTTTTCCAAGTACACCTCCGCATAATATTTGAGTATTTCATGAGCCCCAGCATACTGAAATTTGTAGTTATCCAGCATTTTTTGGTCTGGCTACATCTACTGCTAAATAGTTTTTGAAAGATTAAAAGATTAACGAGCTTGACTTGTATTTTTCAGCTGATATTATGGTAAAGTTATCTGAAAGATGGGTGTCAGATGTTTGGACAGGGGGCGCAATTTTAGTGCTTGCCCTAGGCTCTATTTTCCCTAGATACGCCTCTGGGGGGGGCGGTGGCTGGCTGGCTGAGGAAAACGGCATCCGAGCAGCCACGGCTGGCAATGGGCAGTGCAAAAGGAGATGGGGTGGGAGGGGAACAAGAAGGAGGAGGAGGAGAAGAAGGTGGGTGGGGGCAGGCAGGCAAAAAAGCAGGGGTGGGGGAAGAAGGTGATGGTGAACTAGGGGTGCAGATGCTCTGCGCCGCATCAGCTAGTATGCTTATATTATACCCCCCACCATACTTGTGCACTTGATTTTTCTTACCTAAACGCAGGACTTTACATTTGTCTCTGCTGAATTCGTCTCTGTCCAATGTCTTAGTTTGTCAAGAATGTTTTGAATCTTGTGTCTTTTGAGACAGTAGCTATACCTCTTCATGTTATCTGCATATGTGATAAGCATTCCCTTTACTCCCTCATCCAAGTCACTTATAATAATGTGGAACATTTCATGGCCCAGGACAGAGCCCTGTGGCAATATTTCCCTCCAGACTTACATGGAAACATTGATGAGTACTACTTGCCTGGTGCAGGTGTCCAAACAGCTGTGAATCCACCTAACAGTAGTATCATCTAGCTCACATACAGACAAATCCTACTTTCCTGTAGCTTGTTGAATCACATTGCATTTGCTGAGTTAGAAGTAAAATTAGAGTCCTACATTCCAGTGATTTCAATGCAACCCATTTGGGGGGCTAGTTTGCCTGACCCCATCTTACCACTTATAAACAAATATCTTTTAATTTTTTCTGTAGTATGAGCAAGACAATATAGCACATAGATACATTGGCTGGAGCTCCAACCAACCTTTATGAACAGGGACAAGAAAGCCAGCAGTTGCTGGTGTTGCTCTTCTACACTCAGGAAAGCAGCCGTCTCTTCATACTCCAGGAACTGCCTCCCTATGGTCTCCCACAGGAGGAGAGGGCAGTGACATGGATCCTCCTTACTGGACTCAGCAGGCTGTGTCATCACGTTGCCCTCTTTCTGCAGAGTTTGATCCCAACCTGCATTCTCATCAGTCAAGTCCTCCTTCTCCTCCAACTGTTCTGGAAACCGTAGCACAGCCTCCATGCTTTGATCAAATTGTTCTGGGGAAAGAACAAGACAAAAAGGTCATTTTCTAGTAGGAATCCTTACTCTGAAGTCTGTAAAAGTACTATTTTCTCTCTTTAACTTTGTGAGGGTCCTACTTCCTTTTCCTAAATCTGCTTATGTTGATGAAGTGACTGCTGAGGAGTCTGTTGAGTGTAGGTTTCTGCTGCATGTAGGGGTGTGAACTGGTTTGGCTGGTTTGGTTAGAATTCAGACTGAATTCAAACCAACCTGGTCTGGTCTGGTTCTGGTTCTGATCCAGTTTGGCCACCGAATTGGGCTGAACTGGTTCACAGGCCAGTTCGGGGATATACTTGTAAGGGTGAATCTGGCGAGGATTCCCCTTTACAAATAAAGGGGCATTCCCTATACTAAGCCGGGTGGCGGGTGCTGGGTTTTTCTCCATAGGGAAGAATGGAGGTTTCAGCAGCCCCATAACTACACTTGGGGGGTGCTGTGGTGGCCCAGAGCGAGTGGTGGTGTAGTGCATAGAGGTGCCAACCACCCCCATGGGTTGCTAACCCATGTGGTCCTGGGTTTTATTGTTTCTGAGGTGTTCTGAGTGTTTATTCTCTGGTAGCATATGAGATTTTCAATGACAAACCATGAATCCACTCTTATTTGCTAACCTTAAAGACACATAAACTTCAAAAATCACTTAAAAATCAGCCCTTTGCCCAATTCCTTTTAAATAATTCTGGTAGCTTCCTTGCCCCCCTTGGGCACTACCACCCACCACACTCTGCTCAAGGCCACCCCTTTGCCCCCGATGTGAAGCTATACATTTGTTGACATCTCCAAGCTTCTTTATGGAGAAAAACCTGTAAACTTCAAAAATCACTTTAAAATTAGCCTTTTGCCCAATTACTTTCAAATAATTCTGATAGCTTCCTTGCCCCCCTTGGGAACTACCACCCACCACACTCTGCTCTAGGCCACCCCTCCCTCCCCCCACCCCCCGACGTGAAGCTATACATTTGCTGCAATTATTATTCCCTATGAGGAATAAAAAAAATACTTTAGAAATTCACCAATAATCGGAGGAGTGTCCAATTGCCTTGGGATTTTGTAGGTGGCCTACCACCCACCCCACTTTTGTGCCCCAGGTGCTCCACAATAGGGGATAATGGGCTGGTTCGGGTCCCATTATACGCTATGAGAAAATTTATTAAAAATATTTCAAATATTCATAAAAAGTCGTAGGAGTGTCTGATTGCTTTGGGGTTTGGGTGGTTGTCGGCACCCATGGGTGCTCCACAATAGAGAATAATTGGCTTGTTTGAGTCCCATTATACCCTATGAGAAAAAATGAAAATATATTTCAAAAATTCATAAAAATTGTACAAGTGTCCGATTGCTTTGGGGTTTGGGTGGTAGGTACCCATGGGTGCCAGATACCACCCCACCACTTTTGGAGGTTTGAACCAGTTTGAATCAAACCACCTTCAGTTTGGTTCTAATTCGAACCTGTAACTCAAACCTGATGGCTGGTTTGGTTCGAATTCGAACCATCAAACCGACCCAGTTCAAATTTGATCCAGTTTGAATTCAAACCAGTTTGTACATCCCTAGGAGGAAGTACAAGCTTATGCTGACATCTTCACAGAAACATTTGACAAGCAGCTTCTTCAGATCAGAACAGCTACTCAACATGATCCAGAGCTTCAAGAGGTCTCACATTATATCAGACATGGGTGGCCTGACTATATCAGTGACACTTCAGAGCTATCTAAGCAATACTTTGGTGAACATGGCCAACTCAGATGGACAGAAAGGAAATCATATTGTTGTGCCACAAACAATGAGGAAAGAAAGCCTAGACCTTATTCACCAAGGCCCTCAGGGCTTAACCATGCCATGAGCATGTCAAGCAGATGGTATGGTGGCCCAATATTGGAAATGACTTAAAGATGGGGGGAAAGCAAATGGTGCCTTGCAAGTAAGTAGCTTTTTACTGCTTTCCTCCCATGGCAAGATAACAAGTCTAGGTCACAGAAGAGGAGCACTGAGATGCCTAATGTTGGGGGCTGCTTTGTGAGGCATTTGGGATCTCTTTGAAGATTCTGGGGACTCTCAGAGTGAACCCGGAGGAGGGGTCTATGCTCCAAGCTACCATCAGTGATCTCGAGCTGTGGGAGTGTTTACAGAGGCTGCTGCTGTAAGTTAAGAGCTCTTCAAACTTAGATCTGCTACTTAACTTTGCTTGTAACTTGTGACTTTCAATTTCTCCTTTTTCTCATCAATCAGGACCTAATTTGAACATAGAGTTTAAAGCCTTTACTTTTCCCTTTCAATTTGGACTTACCCATTTTAATTTTTTACTTTCTTTTAAATAAGGAAACAAACATCCTGTCTTTGAAAGTTTTGTCTTTGAACATTCCCTGAATGAACTAAAAACAGACTATCAAATTGAACTAAATAAAAACTTCAGACTATCAGAGTCTGTTAGAAGTTACTCGTGAGAGGCTGTTTACGTGATTTATGGTTTTACTGCCTGGCTAAATTGCACACTTGGTTGCAACTCTGGGAAAGAGGACATTCTATGCAACTATTTAACTTGCACTAAATCAAGTCTTGATGGGCATAATTTTCTTCTTCTCTCTCTCTCTCTTTCTTTTCCCTTTGCTGTATTTTGTGGTGTGCTTACCCAGATTTCTTAACTTTGAGATGTGATGAGTGGATTACAAATGGGCAAATCTATGGATTATAAAAGTGGAATGCAGCCAGAAAAACTTGGTAGAGTTTGACAGAGCTTTACAATTTGGATTTGGTATTGGCTTGTTGAGTTGAAGGTTGCAGTGGTTTATAAATTATTAAATGAAGTTTTGGGCTTTGAACGTTTGAGCTTGTTAATCACTGAAACTATTTTAGTAAACAGTTTTGCTAGAAGGTGTAGGAATCTCCTTCTTTTACTTTGCCTGACTGAACTGTGGAGTATCAATTTTTCACATCCGGATCTTTTTTGCTTTGTTTTTGTTTTGTATTTGGTTTTTGTGTATACATGGCTGGAGTATTTTTGTAATGAGTGGCTGCCATAAGAGGGAGTCTGGAGATCACTCTATATCTAGATTCTAGATTCCTGAATGATTCTGAATATTGGATTTTTTTCTGTTGGCTGGAATATTCTTGTCACAAGGGGGAGCCCGAATATTACTTTGTGAACACTGAACATCTGGGCTGTACACTGAAGAAAGGTCTTCTTTGTAAATACTTTAAACAAAGTGGACAGAGAAATTTCTGAGAATTCTTATTCAACTGCATCAAAGCTTCTGCAAAGCTGGTGTTTTAAATTTGGGAAATTAGGAAAAGTTAATTAAATTAGGGAATTTAATGTAGAATTCCTGTATATATGTTTTTTCTTTTTATATGTTCTTAGTATTTGCATTTGTTTAACTTGGTTGTTACTGATATTGGAATAGTGGCAATCTAACATAATTTAAAATAATTGTAGAAGATATTATTTTTTATATTATTTCTGTAAATTTCCAGTGAAATTAGCTTTTACCATTGAGTTTTTCAGGTATTTTCTCTTTTTAATGGGAAAATATTTGAGCAGAAGCATACCTGTTTCACATACCAGGAAAATGGGTTAAAAAAAAGACAGGGAAAGGAGATGACAAAGGAGATGACTCTGAAGGTGCCAAGGGTCAAAATCAACAAGAAGGCTTACAAGTTCCTCAGGATACTATTTCCCTTTCCCAATTAGGAGAAATCTTTGCCATGGGATTACATAGTGCGACTGAGAAAATTGAGAAGACTACTCAGCGAATTGAACAGAAACTAGACTCCTTTCAGTCAGAAATGAAATCCAGATTTGACATGGTAGAAAAGAAAAAAGTAAACCACGATTAGCATTTAGATATGATGGCAGAGACCCAGAAGGAATTGATAATCGAGAAGACTGCATGAGAATTTGAATGTAAAAGACTTGATCATCGAGTTCAGATTTTAGAATTTCAGTTTCATTCCTGTAACTTGAAACTCCATGGTGTGGGAGAAGAGGTGGGAAAGGAGAATTTGGAAAAGGAGATTGAAGCTCTCCTTCTGCAATTGTTGGATCTTGATCTGTAAGACTCCCTTGATATCTGAGAGATCTATAGGGTGAACTCTAGATACGCACAATAAAAGAATTTTCAAAGAAATATAATGATAAAATTTGCAAATAAAAGGACCAAGGAAGCAATCTTTCATATGCAAAGAGATTCCCCGCTGAAACCTGAAGGCAAACAGATGTTCCTGCTGATATTTTAAGAGAATGTTGGAAATGAAAATTTTTGACAGTCATTCTTCAGGAATGAGGGATTAAATATAGGCTGGCAGTACCTTTTTGTTTGGAAGATTTTATGGATCGAGGGAAGGCACAGATATACATGACTCAAGATGCAAAGTGTCTACTGGTTTCTCTGAATGTGACAAATACTTTGACTGTGCCACATAAAATCCTAGAGGGGGACCAATCTGAAGACTTGAAACAGGACCAAGCTTTGGCTTTTTAGAAAGAAAGACAAAGAATAGATCAGGTCCAGAAAATATTAATTACTTAGAATGATGGGTGAATTAAAAATATTTAACATAAATGTTAATGGCTTGAATAGCCAGTTTAAAAGGAAAACAATGTTTTTGAAATTGAAAAAAGAAAAAGCAGACAGCATTTGCCTTCAAGAAACTCACATTAAGACGAGCAATGCCAGTTTACTGGACTGTAAATTTCTTGGCCAAAGTTATGTAGCCACTAGGGATAAGGGGGGGGGAACGGAGTGGTGATTTATATCAAGAACTTGTCATGGATCTTGGAGGAACAAACTCAAGATAAAGCCGGCAGCTATATTATACTGAAGTTCCAAACCCAACAACAACAAAATCACAATTGCTTCCATTTACGCTCCGAACAACAATAAAACTGGATTTTATAAACAACTTTTCCGGTCACTGCTTGAGATAGCTGAAAGAGAAATTTTAGTGATGGGTGATTGGAATGCAGTTTTTTGCCAAGAAGAATTCCGGCAAATTGCTAAGAAATGTGCTTTACTATATGGCGCTCCTGTCTTTAGAAGATGTATGGCAATATAAATATCCTTTGGAGAAAGGCTATATCTTTTCAAACATATTCAAGGATTGATGGGTGTTTGACCTCAAAATCTGAGTTATCAAGACTGATTGAAATGGAGGTTGCACCGTTAACATATGCAGACCATAATCCATTGATCATTAGGTTTAATGGTCCAAGAAGATGGAGACTGAATTATCTTCTGTTACTGCAAGAAGAGGTTAAGTTTAAATGTCAATATGAATTAAAGAGCTTCTTCCAGAGAAATATGACACCTGATGTTTCATATTCTCAGCATGGGAATTCAGTAAAGCCTTCATGAGAGGCTTGCTCATTTCAATGGCTTTGAGGCGGAAGAACGTGCAGCAGCAACAGAGTCCTTATTGAATGAGTTGAATAGATTAGAAATGGCCCATAATGTGAATCCATCGACAGATATATGGCAAAACATAAAGGAGCTCCATAAACAAATGGATCTCAGAGACAAAAGAGGCATACTGTACAAGAACATAACTTTTGCAAGACAAAAATATTTTGAGAAAGGTAATAAGCCTGACAAATTATTGGCATACCAACTGAGAAAAGAGCAGGAGAAGAGAGCCATCACTTCAATATGGAATGGGGAAGGGAGGAGCTCCAAGATGGCGGTGGAGACAGCTGCCTTTTAGAATCATCCTCCAACTCCAAGGTTTTATTGATATTTTTAATGGCTTTTATCAAGGATTTTTAGGTTATTTAGTGAACCCTTTCTGTAGTGGACAGCTGGGTGTAACTATTTTGCAGTGCTATCACTGAATTTTTGAGATTATTTCTCTCTTTTCTCCCGCACTGCTACCTGCTGTATTTTCTGCTATCTGTGCCTGATTAACAAAATGGGAAACAAAAATAAGAATAAGAAGCGACCTCGCTCCTCTCCAGAGCAGGCGGAGAAGCAACAGAAAGGTAAACAACAAAAAATGGACAACTTTTTGACAACAAAGGACTTGGAAATGATTACAAAAGCTTTTCCAACAAGCAACAACTTTGATCCTTTGAGAACTTCACCAAAACAACAGAAGGACGATTCACTGGAAGCACGCCGAGGGGAGCTGGATTCTGCTGGAGGGACAGAATATCCAGCAGACTCTGAACAAAGAGATTTCTGTAAGTTACTTGCAGATCATACTTTTATCACAATGGAGACTCTTATTTCACTTTTGGGCTCTTTACAAAATATAGAATGCAAACTAAGGACACTAGAAGAGTCAGTGGGAAAGATTTCAGAGGGTTTCAAAATGAGTGATAGAGCTAGACGAGAACAGAGTAAGCTGGAGCGGAAGGTGAAACTGCCTGCAGCTAATGGACAACCACAAAATGCTGATTTTCCCCTAGAAATGAAAAACCTCAGGGTGCTACAGCCCAAATATATTGTGCTCTGCATTGACTGGGGGAGCCCAAGAAAATTCCGATGGCAGGACAGACAGGGAGTTCTGGCATCTTTGAGAGCACTTCTTAATGTTTCCCTCCTGACTGCTGATGTGAAGTCTGTGTATTGGCTTCCTCGTTGTACTTTCTACAAGAGGATTATGATTAAGTTTAATGCATTTGGAGTTCCATCGAAACTTATGCAAAGATCTAAACAGTTAAACACCTATGGAATCTTTCCTATTAGAGTTTTTGCTGATTTGGAGCCTGTGCCTTTAATCCCTGGTATACAAGGTTCTAAAGCCAAATTAACATCTGCTACTGGAAAACCTGACCTTGGACACGCTCAACATTATACAGTAAGGCCCGGGCTCCAGGCCAAAAGGGATTTGGCAGAAGGCCCAGGATTATTACCTCAGAGTCGGGGGAAGCTGAAACAAAACAACAGTATACAGAACTCGGCTTCCCACAGACATGCGGATAACATACAGGATATAGTTGCAGCATATAAAGGAATTAAAGAAGATTGGGGGCTAGAAGTAATTAAAAAAAAAACCCTTTTCTGGTTTCTTCAGGAGCCAACGTATGATAGACACCAAAAGGACCCGACCAAGTCCAACGAATACTAATGACTGTACACAGTTCCCCTCTTTGAGGGTAGATATGACAGCTCCCTCCAAAATAAAACCTCAAGCAGTTGACAAAGCTGATAACCTCAGCACTGAGAACGAGAGAAACACAGATGCAGACCTAATAAAGAAGGATCTTGCTCCGGTGCAATACAGTAATACATGCACGTTAGATTTACAGCTGGATGAGAATGCGGATCAGACGCCTCCTCACTGTATTAGCCTACACTTGTCAAATACCTCACTTCCATGGGTCTCTTGGATTGATGATTCAGCTGCTGACTTGCTGGCACATTCATCTTTGCTAGAAATGCACAAACAAAAGGATGCTGCTAGGCTGGAGGAAGGAACTCCAATGGTTTTCGAAGTAGACTCAAAACCTCTATTTGAGACATTAATTACTCATTGTGATGTAGTTCCTACCAAGTCATTGGCAGAAGAGATTGCAGAGGTAGAAAATAGTGTTCAGATTAACCCATCTCATTCTCTTTTGCTCCATAATGAGATGGGACCCCCTTCGCTTCTGGTTAGTGAAGGACCTAATGCACCTGAAATGTCAACTGGGGCTCAGTCTAGCACCCTTCTAACTCTAGCTCAGGCCAATTGACTTGAAACATCTAATGAAGGCCTGAGTTTACTGTCTTGGAATACTGCTGGACTACGATCAAAGTTGGGTCTGGGAAACTTTCTTTCTTATATTAATGGTTTCCATATTTTAATGCTGCAGGAAACTTGGGCAACTCAAGAACTGCCTCTGGAGAATTATACTTCCTTTGCCTTGATGGCAGTTAAGGAGAATGCTAAGAAAGGTAGACCAAAAGGAGGCCTAGCTATCTATACTAAACATCCATCAAAGCTGAAATTTCTAGACTCCCTTCTCTAGATCAACTTGCTATGGCAGTTGTACTTAAATTTAAGACAGTTGGCTTATTAATAATAAATGTGTATATTCCTCCTTTATACCAGCTAGAGAGGATTAAGAGTACTTGTCTAAAATGAAGACTTATATTAAGCAATGTCAAGATGCTTCTCCTAGGTCTTTTGTAATCATTGCTGGGGATTTTAATGCCAGGATAGGACCTAATGATTTGAAACTCTTTGATAAATATAATCAGTGTCCACCTGAAACTGTAATAAATGCCCCGCTACTTCAACGTCTGTCCAAGGATTTAGGTTGCAACTTCCAGGGACTTAAACTTAAGTTGACTTTTGATCTGCTGGGCCTTTTTATCCTTAATGGTGCTACTGAGGATGATTACCCAGCAGAATTTTCTCACTGATCAGGCACCAGACCCTCATTGATTGACTACATAGCAATATCTCGAGCTTTAACTCCCTATGTAGTGAGATTTAAAATAGATGACTATTTAGAAAGTGATCATCTTCCGGTTACACTCCATTTGAAAACTATTGATCAAGATATTATGGAACCTCCTGGTGATTTAGGGTTATTTAATGCAATCCAGCCCAGATGACTTAAATGGACCTTTCAGTTAAATGAATGTGTTACTAACCACTTAAAGACTGAGGCTTGCATGCAATATTGTGCTAAGATGACAGATGCTACAGATATTCATATTTTAATGGAAAACTATAACAATCTAGTATGCTCTTTCTATCCAATTTTAACTGCTAACAATTCTAAAAACACTAAGCCCCGTGCTGGATTTTCCCAGCCGTGGTTTGATTATGAATGCCGTGCAGCAAAAACGGATCTTATTAACTCTTACAATCTCTATCGATCTAACTCTAATCAGGTCACTTCTCAAGATCTGATTGTTAAAAAAAGATTTTATAAAATTTTACTTGCAAAAAAAAGGGAGGGGCTAAAAGGTCAGATTGGCAGCATCTTATCTTTGCCGCACAGGCTAAAAACGTGTCTTTGTTTTGGTCTTTGGTATCATTTTCTTCTAAATTTAGACCTTCCCCACCATCTTTTTATATATCTGTTGGAGAATGGACTGAATATTTCCATGCTCTATATGCTAGAGAGGGAGCAACTATAACATTTTTACAAATAGAACAGGAACTGGACCCTAACTTATTACCTGAGTGGACTCCAGTAACATGGACAGAGATTGCTTCAATAGTGAATCAGTTTAAAACTGGTAAGGCCAGTTAATTTGCCGGTAGAGGCCATCAAGAATAATATGGATTGGTGGCTGCCGGTATTAGCCTCTTCGTTTACAGCTGTTGATCAGACAGCCTCGCCCCCCAGTGAATGGGGATTGGCAATTGTAATTCCTATATACAAAAGAGGTCAAAGACATTTACCATCTAACTATCGCCCTATCAGCCTTCTTAATGTTATTGGCAAAATGTATGCATTTCACCTACTTAATAAACTCCAGGACTGGATGGACAAAGAGCAGGTGCTGGCTGATGAGCAGGCAGGCTTTAGGGCCAATCATTCTACTATTGAGCATGCTTTAGTCTTACAACATCTAGCAGAGAAATATTCTAAACTATCCCGTTTCACTCTTTTTGCTGCCTTTGTGGATTTTAAATCGGCATTCGATTCCATATCCAGAGATAAATTATGGGAAAGACTGTTTAATTCCTCTATTGATTGACATTTGCTACTTTTAATTTATAAACTCCATAAGAACTCACGTCTGAAGGTCCGATGCTGCTCAGCTGGAATCCTCACTTCGGAAATCCCTACCTTTCGAGGAGTGAGGCAAGGCTGTATACTTGCTCCAGCTCTTTTCAATTATTATATTAACCCCATTGTGGATACTATCACTAATCCATCTTTTCATCCACCTAAATTGGCCAATAGACAGGTTAATATTCTGCTTTATGCAGATGATGAAGTAATTTTATCTCTGACTCCTGTTGATCTCCGTAGAGCACTTTGCTCTCTGGCTAACTTTTGCCATGAATACGCTCTGGAAATCAATTATAGCAAGACCAAAATTATGGCCTTTGCTAAACACCTGAAGACCTTGAATTGGTCTTTGGCTGGACATAAACTAGAACAGGTTAAGACCTTTAAATATCTAGGGGTTGTTTTCCAGGCCTCTACGAAACGCCAAGCACATCTGCAATATGTTACCCAAAATGCATGTAAATCGGCATTGGCCATCCAATCATATTTCCACCAAGATGGGGCTCAGTTTGTACCAGCCGCCCTTAAGTTATTTACAGCTAAAGCCTGCTCTCAGTTGCTTTACGGGTCGCAGTTGGGCCCGTATACTAACTGCACACCACTAGAGATAGTTCAGACAAAGTTTTTGAGATCTACTTTACAGATCCCTAGATGTGTTCCCAATGTAATATTGAGGATGGAAACTGGTATGCCTAAGATGGAAGCCCGGATGTGGTTTTCCATTCTCAGCTTCTGGTTAAGATTGTCTTTCTTCTCTACAGGCCTTGTTCACCTAATTTTTATTGATAACTTTAATTCTAGTTGGAAGCAGTCAATATCTCACCAAATAAGTTTATATGGTTTTAGTCTGGATGGTTTATTAGAAATGGGTTTTTGTCGCACAAGACTGACATTAAAGCAGCGGATCTGTGATATGGAAATGCAGACTGATCGATCTTTAATCTCTAAAGAAGTTTTCCTAGGTCTACAAATATATAACAGTAAACCTGCAAATTACCTGGGTAAGATTACCATTACTAAGTATCGCAGGATGTTTACACTGGCCAGATTTAATGTGCTACCTTCAGCTGAACTAGAAGGTAAATTTAGAGGGACCCCAAAAGAACAGAGACTATGCCCTTGTGGCTCTGGAGAACAGGAGTCTATCTTTCACATTTTACTCCGCTGTCTCTTCTATAGGGACTTACGAACTTGTTATATTTCCTCATTACTGACTGATTTCCCAGGTCATACAGATGCATTTTACGTCAGCTATCGGCTCTCAGATCAGAAGGAAGAAGTAACATTTAAAGTTGCTAAGTTCTGTGAGGCAGCTAAGAAGACTAGACAACAGATGGTAAACCAGATTATGCAAACGGGAAACTGCTGATTAGGATGAGTCCATGTTCCTGATTATATTATGTATATATTACTACTATATTATGTGTATTATTATGTATGTAAATTTTGGTCTATGACCGTAAATAAACATGATGATGATGGAATGGGGAAGAATTTGTCTCATTGTCTTATGGAGAAGACGATAGACCAATTTATGGAAAACTATACCAGATTATACAGAAAGGAAACACTGGATCTTGAGAAAGTGTCACAGTATTTAGAGGATTTACAAATATCAGAGTTCAATGATCGGCAGAAAGAGCAGCTGAATAAACCAAGCTCAGAGGAAGAAACAAAAGAGGCAATACAGCGGCTGAGGCCTAGTTCACTAGTCCCGGATGGATTTTCAGTGGTTTATTACAAGTATTTTCAAAAAATATTAATCAGTCCATTGACCCAAGTGATTAATGGAATATTACATTGTCATAAGTTGTCTTCTTCTTGGCAAGAAGCATTCATTTATTTTATTCATAAGGAAGGGAAGGATCCAACTGGACCAGAATCGTACAGACCAATTTCATTGCTGAATGTGGATTACAAACTTCTTGCGGCGATTATGGCAGGAAGGCTGAAATGTTCTTTAATTGATATAATGCATCCAGATCAGTCAGGATATGTACCAAAGAGATACATGAAAGACAATCTGAGATATATATTGAATGCAATAGATGATATTTCAAAGAATAAGAGTAAAGCAGCAATGATTTTCTTAGGCGCAGAGAAAGCTTTTGATACTCTTGATTGGTCCTTCTTGTTAAAACTATTAGAAAGAATGAACTGTGGTCTGCATTTCCTTTTATGGATTCAAAGTATTTATCAGGAACAATCAGCAAAGATAATAGTGAATGGGGCGATATCCAAAAAATGCCCTATTACAAAGGGCACTAGACAAGGGTGTCCTGTTTCACCACTGATGTTTATCCTAGCTCTTGAATCATGAACCTTGATATGGCAGGAACAAAAAGTTTCTGGAATTAAAATGGCGGAGCAAGAACATAAAATACAATAGTATGCAGATGATGTAGTTCTTACAATTACTCAACCAAAGGACTCTTTGGACTCAATAATAGCAATAGCAATAGCAATAGCACTTACATTTATATACCGCTCTATAGCTGGAAGCTTTCTAAGTGGTTTACAATGATGTAGCATATTGCCCCCAACATTCTGGGTACTCATTTTACCGACCTCGGAAGGATGGAAGGCTGAGTCAACCTTGAGCCCCTGGTCAGGATCGAACTTGTAACCTTCTGGTTACAGGGCAGCAGTTTTACCACTGCGCCACCAGGGGCTCTTTATATAATGGAGCATATAAATCATTATAGCATGGTTTCAGGATATAAGATTAATAAAAACAAAACACAGATCCTTACATGGAACCTGCCAGATACAGAACTATTATATTTGAAAGACAAGACTGGATTTCAACTGACAAAAAAATCAATTAAATATTTGGGGATTAATTTAACAGCGAATAACAAAGACCTGTTCAAGAATAATTATTTACTGTTGTGGAGCCTTATTATGGCAGATAATAAAAATTATCTTCTTGCCAAGAAGAAGATAAAATTAAATCTTTCTTGGCTGGGAAGGATAGCATCTGTCAAAATGAATATTTTACCAAAGATGAGCTTTTTATTTCAAATGATCCCTATTAAAATTGAGGATAAGATATTGATTATGTGGCAGAGGAACATAAATTCTTTTATCTGGGCCAATAAAAAACCAAGAATTAAGTTCAGGGTCATGCAAGATATAAAAGATTGGGGAGGACTGGCTGTTCCTAATTTGAAATTATATCATCATGCCAGTTGCTTGACATGGATTTTGGACTGGATCAGAAAAGTTCAATGGTTCAATGATGGCTATGGAAGGATTTGACCTTCCAGAAGGGTTACATAAGTATTTATGGACTAATATAAAAAGGAAAGATCATGACATAAAATCCCATACAATTAGAAGTAGTTTATTACATGTCTGGGACAAATATAAGAACAGAATAAATCCGGAGCTATTGCCTTAGAAAACTCTAGAAATTTTGCCCACTGGAGAGAGAAGGCATACAATTTGCAATTTTTAACTACAGGGAAAACAAAAATGAAACCTATACAAAGACAAGGTGGCAAACTTAGAGACTTAACAGAATTTGAAGTATTAATTACTAAAAATACCGATCATTTACTGGGATTGATACAAGTTGCTATTGAAATATGATACAGAAACAGAACAGGTAAAAGACTGTATGATCAAGTGGATGCAAAATTTAAACAGGACAATTGATATGCAATGATGGGAACATCAATAGAAGGTGAACATTAAATTTACAGCAAATAGCACTTTAAGGGAAAGTTGGTACAAAATGTATTTTTGATGGTATAATACTCCCATGATGATTGCAAAGATGGATAGTAAGATTGTTGGAAGTGTAAGATCCATGAGGGGACAGTTTATCATATGTGGTGGACATGTAGCAAAGCGCAACAATTCTGGGGGGAAATTCACCTTAAGATGCAATAAAATTTAAATAGAAATTTCCCTTATTCTCCAGAGGGGTTCTGGCTAAATCGTATATTCCTACCAAGTATATGAAGCTGTCTTTGTATATGATTACTGTAGCCAGGATCTTATATGCTGCTAAATGGAGACAATAAATAATCCTGACTGTAGATGAGTAGTGATTAAAATTATGGGAATATACCTCTATGGCTAAGGTTACTGCTTACTTACGGAATACTTCAGATGAAACATTTATTTCTATTTGGGAGCCTTTCATGATTTACAGTTTAGCACAGGGTCAACAGCCTCATCCAAGATTTGGTTTTTCTTTCTAGAATAGACGGCTAATTAAATCGTTATTTGTGTGTTTGTGGGGTTTTTTAAATCATTCTTGGCAAGGGTGTGTGTGTGTGTGTGTGTGTGTGTGTGTGTGTGTGTGTGTGTGTGTTTGGAAGGTGGAGAACAGAGGGTTGTTGAATCCCTTGATTGATGCATGTAATTATGAGATGTCCAAGAAATGCTAACTGTAAAGTTACTTTTATCTTTCTTTTTTCTCTATATCTCTTTTCTATTTCTGTTATCTTCTTGAAAAAATAATAAAAATATATTTAAAAGAAAAAGAAAAAAGGAAATGACTTAAAGACCAAGGTCTCATCTTGTGATTATTGCAGAAAGAACAGACCAACTAAATGAAAAGAGCCTTTAATTACCACACCCTTGCCTACTAGACCTTGGAAGAGATTTGCAGCAGACCTGTGTGAATTTCAAAGCTGATGTCATGCCCCCATCCAAGGACATTGAAGAGGAGTGGGGGGCAGGAGACTTACTAGAAAATGGGGAGGTGCCTCAGGAGGAACAGGCCAGTTTGAATGGGGAGGTAGTTGAGACAGGCCAGGGCGAGTGTTTGTTGCAGGAGGGGCCAGCAGGGCTGGGTGATCTTTGGAGAGAAGGGTCGGGATCCGAGCCAGAGATTGAATGGCCACTATCTCCTCAAGGATGCAGGCGGGGAAAACATCAACAGCAGGTGAGGGAATTACAGAGAAGTATTCAACTGACAAGCAGAAGCCAGATTGAATCTATGGCAGCTGGCGGGGGTGGAGTGTTGATTAAGTGCATGTGGCTGCTGACTATAAATTTGGCAGCCTGTGCCTTGAACAAACTGCTGGAAACAACAAGTCTAATCTGCTTGGAGCTTTTTTCGGAGAGTTGGGGCTTTTGAAGTTTACTGGAAAGCAGATATGTACTGGGTCTATGGTGCTTTCACTCCTTGTTCCTGTATTCATGGTGAGACTGTTAAAACTTATCAGTAAAGTTGAAACTTGAGTTACAATTTCAACTAGCTATTGTGTCATAAATCTTTGGTCAGCTTCTTCAGTAGAGTGAGCTCGTGACAGCCGACACTACTTGGTTATCATAGACTATTTTTCCAGATATATCGAGATACTTTCCTTGTCCACTATCACATGTTGCAGCATCATTACACAACTGAAGAACACTTTTGCCCGTTTTGGCATCCCAGAAGAGCTCGTGACAGACAATGCACCTCAGTTTACAGCAGTGGAATTAAAGTTCTTCTGTATGTCATTTAACTTTAATCATGTTACTACAAGTCCTCACTACCCTCAGGCAAATAGGGAAGCAGAGAGGGCAGTACAGACTGCTAAGAAAATTTTGCACCAGGGTGATCCACATCTTGCTCTTCTGAGCTACAGAGCCACACCATTGATAACTACTGGGTATAGCCAAGCAGAACTGTTAATGGGCAGACAAATCAGAACATCTGTTACAACCCTAGAGAAAAATCTGGCTCCAGGGTGGCCTGATCTGCACAAAGTTGCATCTTCAGATTGCAAAGCCAAGGACAACTATGGATGTTTCTACAATAGGTGACATTCAGTACAACCACTACCATACTTAGAGCCTGGAAACACAGTCTATATAAAACATGATGGAGAAAAGCACAGTTGTAGGAAGGAGAGAAACACCCAGATCATATTCGGTCGAGACGGATAGTGAAACATTAAACAGAAATCTCAGACATCTCCTTGTCATATCTGAGAATGTACAACCTTCAGATGAGGAAACAGCACCTGCAACCCCAAGTTCCTCTATAGAGACTATGCCGGGGCCAGCCACCAAAAATGACAATGATACCAGTACTCAACTCACTACTCGTGCTGGTTGAATAATCCAGAAACCTCTGAGGTTTCAAGATGAGTAATAGACCTATGAATTGCCAATTGTCTAGATGTGCTGTTTTAGTAGTAGTAGTAGTAGTAGTAGTAGTAGTAGTAGTAGTAGTTGTTGCTGCTGCTGCTGCTGCTGCTGCTGTTTTAAGAAGGGGACGGAGATGTGTGGAAATGTTGTTCTAATATGTCCAGCCAGTAGGTGGCACTAGCATTTGCTAGTAGTGATCTTCATTGGAGGCAGAGTCCCTCCCTTCTATTTGCCTGTATTTCTTGTTGAACTTGTCTCTTCCTGTTACATAATAAAGTAGTCTTAGCCCATAAAGGCTGCCTTCCTCTGAGTTCTCATGACACAGTACCTTCTCTTTGTAGGTGGTGGAATTGGTGGCAGTAGGGGCTCCTTCACTAGCCCAGGCCAGCTGTGGTCCAGTCCGGGCCTCCACGCATTCACGGAGGCGATTTTCATGATCTCCACACATACCTAGAGACCCAAATTGGGTCACAGCCAGCTCAGACTGTTCTTACGGAGGCCAGTGTGGGGTTTGGAAGAGCCCCTGCCGCCGCCACTTCTGCTGCCGATATCTTTGCTGCTGCCACCACCTGAAAAGAGAAGGTACTAAGTACCCTTTCTCTCCCTCCACCGCCTTAGGAAATGCCCCTTTATTTGTAAATGGGGATCCTTACCAGATTCCCCTTTACAAGTGTAACCCCTGAATCAGTTTGGACTGGTTCTTTTAGGGGCCAGTCTGTTTCAAACTCGCACCAGCTGAATGGTCCTGGTTCGATTCAAACCACTATTCAGATAAAGCTGGTTCACACGTCCCTAGCTCTATGTGGGCCTGTCTCTCAGTTTTTGGTATTTCTCTTACGTAATATGCAGAGCAGAAGGCTTTTGATTTCCTTTTATTGAAATCTGACAGATTAATGGGCTTTTAAAAATGGCCCTTTGGAGTTTTAAGTCAGGATCCAGCTGCAATGCTGAGACAGCTTATTGTTGTTTTTTAAAAAGCCTACAACCCAAGTGGTCTTTGATGAGTTCTTCCTCCAGAGCACCATATTTGCAGGAGTCCATGCAAAGCAGGGGCGTAGATAGGAGAGAGAGGGCCCATGTTCACCCCTCTCCCCGACGGCCCCTCGGAGTGAGGGAGATAATGAAGATAATGAAGAAAATAGGGAGGGGTGGAGTTGGGTGGCCCTCAGGAGCTGGGGGGCCTAGGTTCTTTGAACCCATCCACTAGCAACACCCCTGATGCAAAGCCATAGTAAAAACAGTCCACAGGTTCGGAGTCTCCTTGGCTATTGAGGTTAGATTTTGCTGTCTCATATATCTCATTTTATTCTCTAGAAAATGGTCTGTAAAAGCTTGTGCAACTATATTCTACTAGTAGTTTTATTCTACTTTGAGAGTGGCATAGGTAATTAGTTTATTCCATGGAGGAGAGGAATGGGGATCAGACTAGAGTATTCACTTGTTAGGTTTCAGGCTTTGCCAATAGCCAGGGAACGTCCCTTAATCTGTTGAAGAATCTGATCCATTTTGGCCAAAGAACAGGAGACTGGAAATCAAATGTTCTGGGAGTTCACTGCCATCATGTGTAGGCATTGTGCTTTTTAAGCAAGGTCTGCTACAGCAGACAGTCATGACAGTGATAGACTTCTGCAGTGTCACTGGAAGTTAGCCTTGATGTCATAAGCTTCTTAAGCTGTCTCCAAAGTCCAAAACAGCTTCCAGATGCTAGGAAATCTTTAGACTATGGGAATCCAGTGTAGATATGTGAGTGGAGGCAAAGTTCAACCGCTCTGACACCATGTATTAAATACTGAAAGCCTCACTATTCCAAGAACTTTTATTCAACACCACAGCAACAGGTGTCTGAAACCTTCTCAATGACATCATCAAGTCACTTCCCTATATGGAGCTTAACCCTTTATCCTATATAAAGAAAAGACTGTGCCGTTGAGTCGGTGTCGACTCCTGGCGAGCACAGAGCCATGTGATTTTCTTGGCAGAATACAAGAGTGGTTTACCAATACTACATATTGCCTTTCTCCCACGCAGATGATGTGTGTATGAGATGATGCCTTTGCCATTGTCAATGAAGTGAGCATCTGCCTCCAGCACCTCCTTATATTGCTGCTGCTCTATATATGTGACTAGAAATATATATTTACTAGGCACAGTCTGGGAAGCACACCTGCAGGGATTTGAACTAACAGCCTCTTGCTCCCTAGGCAAGCTGCTTGCCTGCTGCGCCACCACACCTGACCTATATAGTCTCCCCAATTTCAGGGTGTGAAGACCTCCCCTATTTACATTACTTATGGGAGACAATGGGGAAAATTATGCTTGAATCAACAGGGAGGGAATCTGAGAATTTAGAATCCTTGGATTCTGCAAGTGCATGCTCAGTGCATCCAGGATTGTTGAGTATAATGGGAACTGCAGTTATCATGATCCATAATCTCTTTCAGGCCCTTCTTCATCCCAGCACAAATAGATACTTTCTGTCACCTTCTATCCAATATTTAGAACAAAGCAGGCTTGAAAGCCAAAATTGTTATGTTAGATGCATATTATTAGCATTAGGGATGTGCAAATCATTTTGAGGTCAAATCAATTGAAATCTGATTGATTAGAGAGATTCAGCCTCAAAACAAATCTGCCCAGTCATCCCTGGCCAAATTCAAGCTCAAATAGAATATCCTCAGATTCTGTTGAAATCGATTCAGTGTTCAAGTTTCCCTTATTCATTTCCCCTGATTCCCAGGTTTCATTAAAAACAACAACAACAACAGCTAAGTTTTAGCCCTTGTAGAAGTGGGGTTATGGAGCAAAGTGTGCAGTCACTATTCTTGAAGTGTTTAAACTCTGTGGTGTGTAATGACTTTTCCTCATAATGAATCCCTATGAGGATTCATTACACACCAAAGAGTCTAAACACTTCAAAAATTCCTAAATAAAATTAAATGGAATACCCCAATGTCTTGTGTGTGTGTGTGGGGAGGGTGTAGTTGGCACATGGAGTTCCACTATTTCCACCCACCCACAAGGCAGTGAGATACTCAGCTCATTATTCCCTATGGCAGAAATACACTAAATCACAAAAACCTTTTTTTTTAAAGTCATTAAAAATCATGAAATTTGGATGGTAGGTTTCACCCATGGGGCCATACCCACCACCCTAAGTTGGTGCTTTGACCCACCTTTGAATGTGGGTCAAATGGATTCAAATCCTAATAAAATCCAATCAAATTCAAATCAAATCTGATCAGATTTGAATTTGCAGATTCGAGTTCAAATTAAATCTGGATAATTCAATTCAACCTCAAATCGAATCACAAAAATCAATTTGTGTACATCCCTAAATAGCATCAATTGGGCCTGGATACATCTGGACAGACTTGCTGCCAATACTCACTCTGGTAACCTGGTGGCAGAATGAACCCACTGGTGGCAGACTCCCCTTCACATCTGTATCTGTTCTGCTTTTATTTACCCAGTCCAGCTACAAAGTACTAAACCTGAGGCTAAGAGGAGAATTCATTTTCTTACCTCACAATCATACCCCTTGCTTTTACAAGAAGACCTGTTGCTGCTAACCCAACTCATGCAAAACCCAGTTGTGCCAGATTAAATTCAATGGGGAGTCTTGCTCTCCATCTATCTATCTATCTATCTGATTTCTATACCGCCCTTCCAAAAATGGCTCAGGGCATTTTGCTACATTTCTCGTGTTTCGGTGTCGAACATTTTATTGAATGCACAGCCTTCTACCTCAATAGCTACTGAGTATCAAGAGAACCAAGAGAAAGGGGAGAGGATTTTAAAAAAGCAAACCCATGATGACTTGGTATTTGCAAAATCCCCCATTGCAACCAGGTTAGGCTGAATGTACTCAGATATAGTTTTGCTTCTCGTTATGCACATTAGATCAAATACCAATTTTGGGGCATTTAACTTGAGTGATGGGTTTCATTTCCTGTTTCCCAGGCAGTAACTTGATAGAACAATGATTGGATAATTTGGGATTGCCAGTACATCCTCTTTGGGTTCAGTTAAGAAATAAAACTTGCTGCTTGCCTGCTGACTGAGTTGTCACAAGTCATGAGGAATATAAGTTTGCCAATCAAATTTTTTGGTCAAGTAGTAGACTTGAGGGGTGTGGGAAGCTTTCAGATGGTTGCCACAAATACGTGGGGTTTAGGGGAGGTTTTTTTTTTTTAGTGTCTAGCTAATGTGCAAATGACTACTATAGTTTTCTTTGTTTGTTTACACACCTGCCAATTGTAAAAGAGAAAAAACCAGCCTGGCTATACAGGAATTGATAGAGCTAATATGCAAGCCACTGCAACAGCACAAAGAATATGTAAATAGCCTGCACCAGTTACCCAACTGGTAGGGATGTGTGAACTGGCTCAAGGTCGAGCCAGTGCACCATCAAACTGGTTCAGTTTGAGCTCTAGCCCTCGAGCCAGACCAGGCCTGGTTTGGTTCGAGGTAGACCTAAACCCCCGCCCCCCAGGCCAGCTCAGGGCTGGTTTGGGGGTTTAAAAGTTAAAATAATAATAGGTTTTAAAAAAACACCACTCATCACTGGGTCTGGCAGCCTTGGGGGGGGGTGCGGATGTGGGGAGGTCTCTGCCGTTTCCCTCTCCCCCTGCTGGTCTCCCCCCAAGTGCGGTCCCCCGGTCATTTTTCCCAGTCTTCTAATGTGCAGCAGCCTCCAAAATGGCCATCACCACTGGGAAAAGAGCCAAAACAGAGCCTAAGAAAAGACCAGGAGAGGTCAGAAGGTGGAGAGGGAAATGGCGGAGACCCTCCTGCAGCCACTGCAGCACCCCCCACCCCCAATGCGTTGAGTGTTTCTTTAAAAAAAAAACTTCAGAACCCCTGAACCTGCTCAAATTCGAGCTGGGCTGGGGGGTTTGTTCAGGATTCCAAAACTGGACATGCACAGTTTGATTTGAGTCCAGTTCAAAGTCAAACTGAAGCAGGCAAACTGGCTTTGTGCACACCGCTACTACCTGGCCACTACTCTCTCTTTTGAGCTCAGGATTGAGGCTTTTTATCCTTCATGGCTAGAAGTTGTAATTCAGAATGATGGACCATAATGGGGTTAATGGCCTTCCCACTAGTAGAGGCAGCACAACAGTAGCACAGATGGAGCACTTTCCAGTAGTGGCTCATCTTAATGCACCAGGGGGAAACAATTGCCTCAGGTTCCTTGCAGGTTCAGTTGCACCTCTTTGCTCCATCCCACCCAGTGGGATGACACTCATGACACTCCATCCCACCACTGGGTGGGATGGAGCAAAGAGGTGCAACTGAGCCTGCAAGGAACCTGAGGCAATTGTTTCCCCCTGGTGCATTAAGATGAACCACTACTGGAAAGTGCTCCATCTGTGCTACTGTTGTGCTGCCTCTACTAGTGAGAAGGCCATTAACCCCATTATGGTCCATCATTCTGAATGGTCCATACAAGCCCTGCTGCTTGTAGGCTCTTATCAGGTAGCGCTGTACAATGATTAAATCATTTAGATTGCAACAAAGCAGGGCCAAAGGCCCCCAAATGGTCCAAAATGGCCTGGGGAGACTTGGGGAGGAGGCTGGGGGAGATGGAGTAGCTGGAGGCTCCCCCCCCCCACAGCAGCACTGCCCCCTGAGGCTGCTGAAGCCCTCAACGGTAAGTCAAACCTGCCCAAACCAGCCCAGGGGTTTGGCTTGACCTCGAGCCAAACCAGGCCCAGTTCAGCTCAGGTTTGAGCCTGCAAACCAATCTGGATTGAATTCAAACAGGCTCCGGTTTGACAAAGTCGGTTTGCACATCCCTATTTCAAACACAGTCCAAACATGGCCAAAAAAGAATCACTGACCTGGAATCCACTGCCAGCAACAATGCCTGTACTGCAGTAACATCATTGGCACAAGTTGCTCTCTTACACACAATTATGACTCCTTCCATTACTTCCTAGTATTGCAGACCTGGTTCAGCTTGAACTCAACCCAAACCCCCCGCCCAGCCAGATATATTCAACTAATGGAGAACTAATGGTTCTAATGGAGAAAAAAAATTTTTTCTGGGTGGGGGGCATTGCCATGGCTGTGGGGGGGGGTGTCTCTGGCAATTGCACATCTGCAGTGGCCTCCAAAATGGGAGACCTCCAAAGAGGCCCAGAGATCATTCTAGGACATATCAAAAAAGTAAAAGTTAATAAATCATCAGGAGGTTTTCACATGGGGCTTTTAAAGCCCTTTAACTCACATCTCCTCCAGAATGGAGGAGGTGAGTTCACATATTGGCCAGATTTACCCCAAAGTCCCTGTGAGTTATTGGGGAGCAGCTCACACACACAATTCGAGTTTTTCATTGCGCATGAGAGTGTAGACCAGTTTATATCCAGGGTAAAAAATCCTCTATATTGTTTGGGTTTTTGAGACAACTTTGAGTTCGCATCTACCCAAGAGTTCTTAAATAACTCAAATGTGAAATTGGTTATATTTTATTTTATCTTATTTTATTTAGCAGATTTATTGACCACCTGACTTCCACAGACTCACAGTTTACACAAATTAAAACAACAACAAAAACAAGAGAAAAAAGGAAAAAAGAAGAGAAAAAATCATCAAAAACTAAAAGCCTGGCAAAATAGCTCTTTTAATCTTTTAGCTCTCTCTCTCATATGGATAGATAGATAGATAGATAGATAGATAGATAGATAGATACACACACACAAAATTTTGTCCTTAAAAGCAGGTTATGTTCATGTTGTGAACTGATAGCCCAGCTATCCCTACAGGATTTACAACCCGCGGAGAGAGAGTAAACAGAAAGCAGCAACAAAACTGAATGAAGGAAAATAAAAGGCCACAAAGAAAACAGTAAATGAATTAAGTCCCCTGAACTGAAACTAGGTACCCCCCTCTAACAATAACTGAGTAATAAGCGGAAGAAAAGACAAAACAAGGAATGAAACAAGCGAATGACACAGAACAAGGAATTAAGGGAACAATACAGGGAAGTACAGACAAAACAAACTGGAGCATGGAAAAGATATAATTCCAAGAGCACAGTATCTGCTGCCAGAGAAGTTGCAAACAGCAACTCAGCCACGAGAGACTGTTGAATATATAAGGCTCAACCAATCAGGCTTCCCTGAGTCAGCAGTTTGGCTTTCTTCCCTATTATCTCCTGCACCTGCATGAGTCCCTCTGAGCCTGCCTCTTGATACTTCGTCTCACTATAGGTGGAATCCCAGGCTCTTCCACATCAGAATTCAAGTCTGGCAGCTGTTGAGAATCCTCAGGTCCTGAGTCTGGTTTCTCTGCCAAATCTTGCTGCTGTGGCTCACTAGCAGGCGAGTCTTCCTGCTCTGAGACTTCTGATTCCGAAGTCTGAGCCATGACAGTTCACTGGAAAGTAACCATTTATTTATTTTTTTAAAAAATGTGAATTTAAAAAAGGGGTGGGAGGTGGCCAGCGGCAATCCAGGAAATTACATGCTCTCAGCTTAACATCTATCCCAGGTAAATTGAGGGCAAAGCATTACATGTAAAGGTATTAAACATGAAGAATACTTTAGCAAGGCTTGCTCTTCTCCATGTTTAATAATTTTACATTTAATGATGCTTTGCCCTCAGTGTACCTGGGATAGATGTTAGTTACTCAGCATGACTTCTACAAAGATAAGTAGTGCCTCACTGACATTTTAGAGGTCCTTGAGAATAAACAGGCATGTGGCTAGAGGTGATCTGGTTCAAAAGGTGTTTTTCTGGTTTTTTTTGGATAAGGTTCCTTACAAAGGCTCTTCAGTAAACTTAGCAGTTATGGAATAGGAGAACAGGTCCTTTTATGGGTTGGTAACTGGTTAAATAACAGAAAGCAGATAGTTGGAATAAATGGATGATTTTTACAATGAAGGAAGGTAAAAGGTCAAATTCAGCATACATGCGGGGAGAGAATCACCAAGGAAGTCTAACACAACACTTTGAATTTCAGAAGAGGAAAGCTCTCCAAAATGAGGAGTATGGTGAAAAGAAAACTGAAAGGGAAAATCAGAGAGTCATTTCGCTCCAGAATGCATGGAGCTTACTCAAAACCACAATACTAGAAGCCCAGTTGGATTGTATACCTAAAAGGAGGAAAGGTACCACTAAGTCCAGGAGGATGCCAGCGTGGCTAACAAGTAATGCCAAGGAAGCCATAAAAGGGAAGAAGACTTCTTTCCAAAATTGGAAGGGCTGTCCAAATGAAAAGAACAGAAAGGAACACAAACTCTGGCAAAAAAAATGCAAAGTGACAATAAGGGAGACAATAAGGATAATAAAAACTTCTTTAAATACATCAGAAGCAGGAAATTTGTCAGGGAGGCATTGGACCATTAGACAATGAGGGAGTTAACGGGATCATTAAGCAGGATATAGAGGTTGCAGAGAAGCTAAATGAGTTATTTGTGTCCGTCTTCATGGCATAGGATACTGAGCATATAACTGTTCCAGAACCAGGCTTTTCGGGGATGGAGGCTAAAGAACTGAGTCAGATAGAAGTGACAAGATATGATGTTCTAAAATGGAAAAACTAAAAACTAGCAAATCGCCAGTGCAGGATGGCATCCATCCAAGAGTCCTTAAAGAACTCAAATGTGAAATTGCTGACCTCCTTGCCAAAATATATAACTTATCTCTGCAATCAGACTCTGTACTGGAGGACTGGAAAGTAGCAAATGTAACACTGTTTTTCAAAAGGGATCCGGGGGTGATCCGGGAAATTACAGGCCGGTTAGCTTAATGTCCATTCCAGGCAAATTGATGGAAAGTATCCTCAAAGATAAAAGCACATAGAACAACAAGCCCTATTGGGAGAGAACTAGCATAGCTTCTGCAAAGGGAAATCTTGCCTCACAAACCTTTTGGAGTTCTTAGAGAGTGTGTGGATAAAGGTGATGCAGTTGACATAGTATACCTGGACTTCCAAAAAGCTTTCGACAAAGTTCCTCATCAAAGAATCCTGAGGAAACGTAGCGGTCATGGGATAAGGGGACAAGTACATGTGTGGATTGCTAACTGGTTGAAGGACAGGAAACAGAGGGTAGGTATAAATGAGAGTTTTCACAATGGAGGGAAGTAAGAAGTGGGGTCCCCCAGGGATCTGTACTGGGACCAGAGCTCTTTAATTCATTCATAAATGATCTAGAAGTTGGGGTAAGCAGCGAGGTGGCCACATTTGCAGGTGATACCATACACTTTTGGGTAGTGAAATCCAAAATGGACTGTGAGGAGCTCCTAAAAGATTTCTCCAAATCGGGTGAGTGGGCAATAAAATGGCAAATGCGGTTCAGTGTTGGCAAGTGTAATGTGATGCACATTGGGACAAAAAAAAACCCCACTTCAAGTATACACTGATGGGAGCTGAGCTGTTGGTGACTGACCAGGAGAGGGATCTTGGGGTCGTGGTGGACAGCTCATTGAAAATGTCGACTCAATGTGCGGCAGCTGTGAAAAAGGCCAATGCCATGCTAGGGATCATTAGGAAGGGAATTGAAAATAAAACTGCTGAAGCTTCTGAAGGTGCAGAAGAGGGCAACCAAGATGATCAGGGGTCTAGAGCACCTTTCTTATGAGGCTAGGCTACAACACCTGGGGCTACTTATTTTAGAAAAAAGACGACTGCAGGGAGACATGACAGAGGTCTATAAAGAAATGCATGGTGTAGAGAAAGTGGATAGAGAGAAATTCTTCTCCCTCTCCCATAACACTAGAACCGGGGGTCATCGGAATTTAGGACCAACAAATGGAAGTACTTTTTCACACAACACATAATCAGCTTGTGGAATTCTCTGCCACAAGATGTGGTGACAGCCAACAACCTGGATGGCTTTAAGAGGGGTTTGGATAACCTCATGGAGGAGAGGTCTATCAACGGCTACTAGTCGGAGGGCTATAGGCCACCTCTAGCCTCAGAGGCAGGATGCCTCTGAGTACCAGTTGCAAGAGAGTAACAGCAGGAGAGAGGGCATGCCCTCAACTTCTGCCTGTAGGCTTCCAGCAGCATCTGGTTGCCCACTGTGCGAAACAGGAAGCTGGACTAGATGGGCCTTGGGCCTCATCCAGCAGGGCTGTTCTTATGTTTTTAATTTGGTGTCCTCCAACTGTATTAGGACCAGCATTTTTTAACTTGTTCATAGATAATATGAACTTAGGTGGTCAAATTTGCCTTATAGTTCGAGGATACAAAACTCTTCAGGGTGGCGAAAAACTAAAATGGATTGTAAAGAGCTCCAAAAGGATCTGTCCAAACTCGGTGAATTACAACAAAATGGCAGATGTGATTCAAATGTAAATTACTTTAATGGTGCTCATTAGGGCAAGGGGGAAAAAATCCCTACTTCACATTATGCACTGATGACATCTGAGCTGTCAGTGACTAATCAATGAAAATGTTGACCTATTGTGCAGCAGCTATGGGGGTGTGGGGTGAGACTACAGTGTTGGGGCTTTTTAAATTCAGGGGGGGAAAGCAGCTTGGGGAAAACATAGCTGAGGCTTTTAAAATTGTGCATGGTGTGGATAAAGTGAAAGACATACACCCCTCCTCTCTCAACACTAGAACCAGGGGCGGCTGGGGCGGGTGCTGCCGGGGGCGGCGGTGGGAGACACCTTAAAGGGTCAACTAGTAGGTGCTTACATCCCATGCCACCACACCTGAAAGCGGTGGAGGATGGGCTCTGCCACTCATCTGGCCTCCTCACATGTGTGCAGGCCATTTGCTGGCCATGCAAATGGCCTCTGCCAGCTGAGTGGCAGAGGTGATCCTCCACTGCAGGGTGTGCTGCTGGGTGGCGCACTGCTGCTGGGAAGAGCTTTCAGTGCAGCGTTACGGGAGGCAAGCACCTACTCGCTTCTACTTAAAGGTGCCTCCCTCCCCCTTGGCGGCATCTGCACCAGGCACCACTGACGAGAATCAGGGTTATTCACTGAAACTGACTGGCAGGAGATTTAGGGTGGAAAAAAGGAAGTACTTCTTCACACAGCACATAATTGATCTATAGAATGTATTAGCACAACTTACAGTGATGGCCAGAGGTAAGATTTCAAAGGGGATTGAACATATCCATGGAGGGCAAAATCTATCAGAGGCTACTTGCCATGATGACGATATGCTGCCTCCAGGTTCAGAGGCAGTATGTCTCTGAATACCAGTTGCAGTGGAGCAACAGCAAGAGAAAGGGTATGCCGTCTTGCTTGTGAACTTCTCAGAGGCATCTGGTTGGACACATTGGGAAAGAGGATGCTGAACTAAATAGGTTTTTGGACTGATGCGTGAGGGCTGTTATGTTCTTATGGTCTAGTATTACTTTAATAAGTAGCTTCCTCCTGGCCCCTTTCTTTTTCAATCTTGAATTACTGTAGTTGTTTCCTGTTCAGTCATTGTGAGTGTGACATCCTTGAATTGCCCAAAATTAGTCAGTTCCTCTATCCTGTGAGGGAGAAGGCTTTAATTATTGGCTTCCTCTTCAAAGGCAGAGCAATTGCTCATTATATTTTAGTGTTATTTTTATGTGCAGTTTTGCAATTGCAGTCATAAAATAATAATAATGAGCAATTTGTATGGCTCCAAGAATCAAAAAACAAATTAAAACCCCTTCCCTGAGGAAAGAAATTGACTAATTAGGAAGAATTTAGGACTACTTCACACAGATACTGAATGGGAGGCAAATAATTAGTCACATAATAAGGGAAAGGAGGAAGCTGCTAATTAAAGGCCAATTGCAGGGGAAAGAAACATTTGTGAATGGGACTTACTTCTGAGTGAACCTATTTTCATGGGGAAAACACTGCTAGACAGTGCTGTATAGAACTGCCTTCTGAATTCTACTTCCAGATAATGAAAGCAACGCCTTTATGGGGATCTATGATGGCCTTGGATGGTGTTGCTTAGTGGCAGAGAACTTGCATGAATATGCAATAGCTAATTAACTAATATTTTTGGTGGACTTCTTCCGTTGTTCAATGTCTCTGGACCCTGGACACTGACCAGAATTCTTTAATTTCAGGAACTGGCAATTCTAGTAGCACATTTGAATTTTTCTGACATTCAGAAATGTGTTTCTTACATTTTTGTTCTTATCATTGCCAGTGTGACAGTCCTTAGTAGGACCAAGTCAAGATCCTTGCCAATTGGTTTAAAAAACATAAGTTGGCATGTAAAAAAAGGCAAGAACATTTCACCAGAAATCACATGGTTTAATATTTGTGTGATGGTGGCCATCTTGATGATGTCATCACAGCCAAGCATCATGCATGCAAGAGTGACACCATGGTAATACTTCATCTACAGAAGTTTTCAAATCAAAAAAAACCACTCATATACATTTCTCACAAACTTTACCACAAAATTACAGGTTAGTCTGGGCATATGTGTAAACATTCCACAAGCATTTTCATTTTTCATGAACAGCCTTAAGTATCACTTCAGCTCAGCAAATAGGCAAAGTCACTGCTTTATTATCACAAGCATAACAATCTTTGGCCCAGGGCTGCACAACTTTGGTCCTCCAGTTGTTTTATTACAGCTCCCAAGACTCAATTGCCCATAGCCAGGGATGATGGAAACTGCAGTTCAACATCTGCAGGAGGAAACTGTAGTTCAACACCTGCTTTAGCCCATTACAATTATACTGGGGCCAGTATAGTTAAGATGGGGAGTTATTTCAACATTCTACCATTATAAGCCCTGAACTTTCTATTGGTCATAAAATCAAAACTCTGTCAAATCTGCTTGACTATTTGCAGACATCAACTAGAAGACAAGAGATGCTACTCCTTCAAATTGGATGGAGATCTGATGTAAAATGATTGAGACACAACAGTTTTTAAATGAACCCTTAAACTCTAGAAATTCACTGTTCACTATGCCTTTTGCCTTCAGAAAATTTGTTAATGTCCCTTTTAATGTTTTTTTTAAAGGAGCACAGGAGTAGCTTTTAGTTAAGTAGCAAAAACACATTCTGCCATTATAACTAAAAATTGTATTGCTTATAAATATAAAATCTCTTGAACTTGATACCTGGCATGCATGATCTACTAGACACAGACTACAAATGAGTCTAATTTCAAAGCAATCTGCTAAAAAATGCCACAGATACAGCAAAAAGGCATATTCACCCCTTTGTGTCCATTTTTAGACAGGTATATCATATATTTCTTTCAATTTTGCTGAAAATACACTGTACAATTGTGTAGGAAGAGTGCCTTTTTGGGATTTGGTAATGTTATTAATGCTTTTTCTGTCCCATTAAAGCCTATGGCTAGCAAGTGTTAGTTAAGTTATACAAAGAATGGCCTGTTTGAGAATGACGCCAGATTGCTGACACATTTGGCAGTACTCAGACATTTGCAGGGGGAGTGAATTAGGCCACATTCACATGTACACTATAACCACAGTTAAGCCTGACTGGAGTTAAAATTCCTAATTCCAGTTCACACCACAGACCACCCAAACCACCGTTAGTCTAACTCAGGCCTGCTCAACTTAGGCCCCCCAGCTGTTTTTGGACTACAACTCCCATAATTCTCAGCCACAGCAGCCAATAGCCAGGAATTATGGGAATTGTAGGCCAACATCTGCAGGAGGGCCGAAGTTGAGCAGGCCTGGTCTAACTGGAGTGGAAGGAGAGGGGAGCCCCTCCCTGCCACAACCTCCCAGCACAATCACAGCCAACTCCATGGCCAGATTATGGGCAAAGCATCATCGCGTCAGCTGCTCAGCTGTGATTGACTACAATCTCCAGTGGGGCGTGCTGAGCAAAATTGTACATTTTCGGAGCTGTCCACTCACCCGCGGCAGGACGAGCACATTGAAAGCCCTTTAAATGCCCTGCAGTGCCAGCACTGCTTCTGCCAGTCATGATGACACCGCCGCCCCAAGTGGCCCCACACCCCAAAGCACCATGAAACTCCAATTCCCAGGGTGTTTGGGGGCCTGGAGGGATCCCGCTACCAGTGCTGGAGGGGAGGGGGAAACCCACATCCTCTAGAATTGGATATGCAGTTGGGGGAGGGCAAAGGATGCTGGGGGTGGGTCTGGCCCACCATGACTAGGGAAGGTGTGATGAGGGGAGACTCCTGCAGAGTTCTCCAGCCAGATCCATCACAAAGCCCCTGCAAGCAGCTTGCTGCCCAGTAGGCTGTCACTCTCATGAGAAGGCCAGTCTACTGGGGATATGACTGGTCTGTGCAGGCATTATCCTCACTTGCGGACTGTGAGCTCACGACCTCAGCTGCCCACTTAACCACCAGGTGGGCCCCCCGACTATCTTTGTTGAAAAATAGGGGGGAACCCTAACTTCCCTCTCCCCAAATCCTTCTGCAGCCTTGCACGTACCCCAGAGGACATCCCCACAACCCATGTGCCTAGCGGAATGCATGGCTGGGGAGTGGGCCAACAGGACAGTACATTCACTCAAGTTTTTAAAATCCCAGGTCTGGTCCATCTGTGTGCCATATGGATATAAGTGGGCACGGGGAATCTCTGGAGAAGGCACTCTCTTCTGCTTCCCTGACCCCAGGGCAGATGGGTCAGTTGCAGGGGCTGCTGGCAATGGTGCCCCTGTGCATAGCTGCTACTGGCCAGGCAGGGGGTTGGTTTCTGAGGCACCTCGGCCACTGTCCCCGGGAGCAGGAAAACAGTCTCCAGGATACCTCTGCCCACCACTTCCCAACACAGAGAAACACAGCTCTACCTGGAGCACCCATGGCCTGACACTCTTATGAGCAGGCACAGTCTGTGTGGGCTTTGGTAGCCATCTTAATCTCAGAGGAAATATCTGGCCCTGCTCATGAGTAAGCCAGGGTTGTAACACCCCTCTGGGAAGTGGTTGGACTCCATTTCCCCACCCTTTCTTTGTTTTTGTTTTTTAAAAAGCAAATCCCTCAGAAACCTCCCCACACAAGTGCTGACCTGGGTCCTGTGTGGACCCAGAGGGTGCTTACAGATACCCCCTTTTGCCTTGCCCTGGTGTGTGTGCAGTGTTGGTGGGAGGCTGGACACTGGCACAGACTTTTCCACCCATTCAAAACTCTTGGAGAGCAGGGTGGCTATTCCGGGGTGCTGGAAAGGGTACACATGTGCACATGGAAATGTGGGCAGGCCGTGGCATGGTTCCGTGGCAGCTCGTCCGCAGTTCCCAAGACAAGGGATGTGTTCCCTAGGACACCATGGCTGCGAGCCAGAAACCATCCTTGCTCTATTCAGAGCACCCATGGTCTGACACTCTCATGAGGAAGGTGTTAGGTGGAGAAGGGGATGGACTGCCCTCTTGAATCAGTTCTGCTGTTTCTGGGCAATACTCTTCTCTCCTCTCCACTCCAATGATTCATCTCATGGTCTCATGGACTTCAATTGGCAGGGCAATTTTGCATTCAGTTTATAAAAAACACTGAAGTAATCTCAGTAATTTTGGCCTATTTACAAAACTGTATTCAACCATTTTTAACTACAAAACTGTAGAAGGAAATGTCTCTGTTTTTACAATGGGAGAGCTCAATAGACCAGTGGTGTTCAGTATTTTCCAAGTGGGGGGCACTTTGTTAAAAAAATCTCCAACAGAGCTATTTCCCACTGTGCTAACCTCCACACAATGCTGCGCTTTCCCCATTGATGGGGAGGGGCTTTAAGAGAAACACAGCGCTGTCTAATCCCAGTACCATTTTGAAAGGTGTGCACAAAGCATTAAGATGTATATCACAATAATGATTGTAAGAATCATTATTCTGCGCTTTAATGCAGAATATACTACAACTGCTGAAGAAAATATAGATATAATTCAAAATATAGATATATAGAGGCAATTCACTAGCCTCATTCAGACATTATTAAAAAGGAGGCTGTTCCTGAGTACAGACTCAGAAAGATTACCCAAAGTCCCACCTATCAACCATGCAGATCTCCTGACGTGCCCCACATGCTTACAAGTGTTTGTCTGAAGAGCCAAATGCCGTGAGCATTGTGGTGGATACTTCTGTGAGTGAGAAAGCCAGTCTCTCACTCACAAAAGCACCAACCATCACACTTACCTCCCCTGCTAACTTGGCAAAGAGGCACCTTTTTAACCCGGCGATTCTCTTTATTTAATTGGCCCCATCCACCCCCAGTACAGTACCTCCAGTGACTGTTGTTGGTGTCTATTTTATGTTTCTTTTTAGACTGTGAGCCCTTTGGGGACAGGGTTCCATCTTATTTGTTTGTCATTTCTCTGTGTAAACCACTTTGGAAACTTTTGTTGAAAAGCAGTATATAAATATTTGTTATTGTTGTTGTTGTTACCACATTTGCATCTTCAAACAAATGCTGTAAGCTTGTGGGCATGTCAGGAGAGTTGCATGATTGATGCACTGGGTGGAACTTTGGATAAGCTTTTGGAGGCTGTACTCAGGTACATCCTCCTTTTTAATGACATCTGAAAGAAGCAACTGTCTCTTTAGAAATAGCACTGTTAAGAGAATGCCTTCTTGGTTATGAACCCAGCCATGAACTTGGTTATGAACCCAGCCATGAACCCAGTTATGAACTCTGTTGTTGCCCCAGAGTTGTGGAACACACTTTCTACTAAGATTAGAGCTCCTCAATCCCTGTTGAACTTTAGGAAACAACTGAAGCCAAGCTTTTTAGTTATTTATATTCTCTCCAGCCAAGCTTTTTAGTTATTTAGTGGTTTTTAGCTATTTTAATTTGAACTTTTATTTTTTTTTAATTTGTTTTGTTTTAATGCTGTAAACTGCTTAGAGACTTTGGTAGTGGGTGGTACACAAATATTCTTAATAAATAAATAATAAATAACACTAAATGTGACTTTGGGGAGGGTAATGGATTGCCAGCACTGTAATGATAACTTCCTTTTCAAAAACAATAGAAAATTGATGGTCAAAAAACCTGCTGGTTTAAGACCAGAGTTAAGGCTATTTCATTTTAGCTCAAGCTTCACAAAGGTGGGAAATGGGAACCTAAGGCCATAACAGACATGTCCCATGATCAGAAATGATGTTGAGCAATGCTATAAATTGGGCTCCCTTCCAACTTGCCCTCCATGCACTTACACTTTTCCTTTGTCTTTTAGGCCCAGATCAAGATGGGAAGAATGGACTGCCTGGCACCAGCAAAGATGAGCCGCGGTTTCCTGGTACAGCACTACCTTATGAAGCATCTGACTCTTACTGCATTGCAAGAGATGTCCCATTATATTACAATCCCTGATCCAGATTCAGCAGAGGACCATCATTGCTGGTCATGTGGCACATCTATTCTAGCATCAGCCATAGGTTCCAGTTTTCGGACTTGGTGGCATTTGAGTCAAAAAGCCTATTTGCATGTAATGAGAAACCGGAATTGAAGGGGCCTCAGTTTGAAATTTTTGTACATCTAAATGCGTGCAACCATAGTTCGGACCCCAAAGCTACCTGATGTTTTCCTTCTGAGAGGTTCCAGTTTGAACCTTCGGTTTGTAGTGGGTTTTGCTGCTCCAAACTGTGGTTTTGGGGTACCAGTGTAACATCCTAATGCTGCACCACAGTCCCACTCTGCTGCAACTGGAGCTAAGGGAGGAAGCTCTTCCGTTGCTCTGGCTGCAATTGGCCAAGTCAAGCCCACACAGCCAGTTCCCCCTCCTCTCTGCAGTCTCCCTGACTGCAGAGAGCGTCCTGTCTAGGGATGTGCACGAATGTCAGTTTGTGCACAGGTTCAGCACCACTGGGGGTGGGGGTGGCAAATGGGATGATTAAAAAGGAAGTGAGTAGGTCCTTACCGGCTCTCCACCACCCCATGCAGTTTCCTGCTGCGGCAGAGCTCCTCTCAAGAACCCGCACATGGCGTCAGCACACACATGGTGTCCGTTCATGTGCAGACTTCATCTGAACTGGTTCAACACCAAACCTCAGTTTGTGCACATCTCCACTCCTTTCTTTTACCTGCGAATGTGGACAGGAGAGTGGGGGGAGCAGAAGTGCAGGTCCAATGGACCCATGGTTCCGTGTTATGTGTTAATCTGGCAGGTATTTTTGACCATAGAATCAACTATACAGACCAGGATCATCCAACACAGATTAGAGTTCTATGTGGAAAGGGAAATGCCAGATGTTCAAGCTGGTTTCAGAAAAGGCCAAGGAACAAGAGACATCATTGCTGATGCGTGCTGGATAATTGAGAAAACCAAAGAATACAAAGAAAAAAGTCAATATGTCCTTTATTGACTACAGAAAAGCCTTTGATTGTGTCAATCATGTCAAGTTGTGGAATATCCTTAGGAAAATAAGTGTCCCAGAATATCTCATTGATCTCATGAGAAACCTATACACTGGACAAGAAGCCACAGTCCAGATAGGACATGGTGAAACAGACTGGTTCCAGATCGGCAAAGGAGTAAGACAAGGCTGTATACTTTCTCCTTATTTATTCAATGTATATGCTGAACATATACAAAGAGGTGCTGGATTGGAAGATGAGTGTGGTTTTAAAGTTGGAGGAAGAAACATCAATAACCTGCACTATGCTGATGATGCCACTCTGATAGCTGAGAATGCAGATGATCTGCAAGCTCTAGTAATGAAAGTCAAGGAGCACAGTGAAAAAGTGGGACTATGACTAAATGTAAACAAGTCTAAATTAATGACAATGGGTACAACAACTAGCCTCAGAATTGATAATGAAGACATTGAACTGGCAGATAACTTCTGCCTTTTAGGATCAACCATCAACAGTAAAGGATCCAGCAGTCAAGAAATATGCCGCAAGGCTAGCACTTGGTAGAGTTGCCATGAAGGCCTTGGAAAGGATATCTAGATGTCATGGTGTGTCCAAAGTTTAGAATCCTACAAAGATTAGAATCATTTGGACAATGGTTTTCGCTGTGACACTCTATGGATGTGAAAGCTGGACTTTGAAGAAGCAAGATAGAAAAAGTATTGACGCTTTGGAACTTTGGTGCTGGAGAAGACTTTTGAGGATACCATGGACAGCCAGGAAAACAAACAAAGGGATCATAGAACAAATCAATCCAGAATTTTAACTCGAGGCACAAATGACCAGGCTCAAACTAGCATACTTTGGACACATTATGCGAAAACCCAGCTCCCTTGAGAGGTCCATAATGCTGGGGAAAGTTAAATGAAAGAGAAGAAGAGGAAGACCAGCAGCAAGGTGGATGGACTCAATTATGACAGCAATGAATGCACCCCTGAGAGACCTTAAAGGCCAAGTTGAAGACAGATCATCCTGGAGAGCATCTATCTATGTGGTCACTAAGAGTCGACACTGACTTGATGGCACACAATCAATCAATCAATCAATCAATCAATCAATCAATCAATCCTTGCAACAGGAAACCATTCCATATCATTAGTAGAATTAACAGCATTTGATAAAATATACAAGACAACACCAGGGTACACAAATTGCTACCTTTGGTATAGCCCTTCCCCTGCACTTCATGTTATACTATAAAATGCAAAGACCCACTTGTCTGCAAAGATACCTCTGCATCTCTATAATGGCAATTACACGGCAAACTGTTTGTTCTGCTCCCAGGTAGTTAAAAAGCACCTCCGTGTTTACGCTAACGCTGCCCAGCTCAGGAACTTCCCTGTGCTGGCTTGTGGTATTCAAGCTTGCTGTATTTCATTTTCATCTTCAGAAAAGGGGAAAGAATACGCACAAATACTTAGAGTGGGGGTGGGGGTGAGTCAAATTCATCTGGGCTATCTTTCATTTTTTAAGAAAAAACCTTTACGAAGTTAGCAGTAAACAATAAAAGGTCAATTTAGCAGAGTTAAGCAGTAAAGCATACAAATGTATGGGAAGGACACAGAAAGGACACCTACTTCATCTCGGTCCAGACCTCTTAACTCTTTTGCAGTGTTTCGTCTTTCACCTTCTGTAATTGGTGGTGTACTGTACCTGCCTCCAGTCACCCTATTCCTATGCCACTACAGCCTGAACTTTCACTTACATGCTTGAAAGAACTGAAGTCTGAAAGAACTGAGAAAACTCTGAGAAAACTCTGGGAACAGCAGATTCCTGTGGCAGCAACCTGTGGCAATCTGAAACTGAAAATGGAGAGGCAACTTGACATACCTGTGCTAGCTTTTTCTGGAGCTGGCAGCAACTCAGCCAAAGAAAGCAGCAGTATATTCTAGGCTGCAGGGCATCTTAACGTGCCTAACAGCCTCCACTCTGCTCTATAACGTCCCACTGTGATTCACTTGACTAGGCAGTTGTGCTTATTTCCTGGCAAAAGCAGAAGTAGAGAAGCACAAGATAGACCACAAGCACTACTGAAGCCAAAGCACACCAGGATGGGTTGCTTATCTGGTGGTGTCTGAAGGAACTAGCCACATGACAGCTGATATAGCATAGTGGCGAAGAGATCCAGCTTTATTCAATTAATCAGATTCAAATCTGATTTGAATCTCACCTCTGCTATGAACATGACCCCATCCCTTTCTCTCAGGGCCAAACTACATTATGATTTTAAGCATGTGTTTCTGTTTCTGCTGGGTAGTTTGTTTTTTTAACGATAGCAGCCATGAGGTAGGTCCAATCTGGATTGGGACCACAGCATGGGAAATATATTTTGTTTTTAATCTTTCTTATTTTGTATGTTTTCTGTATGGCCTACAGCCGCAATAAATTGAATTGATTGATTGATTTATAACCCTTTCTCCTTTGAAAGACACCCCTCTCTTGTTGCATCTGAAGCTGCTAATAACCCTGAGAGGGAAATAGACAGTGGCAGCTTCCTTCCTGAATCTAATAGCAGCTTGGACCGGGGTCGGTGGGAAGGTCAGGTGCATGGGACGCTGGTGCAGGAGCAAGGCTTAACCCTCTCTTCATGCCATGGTCCTAGTTTGCATTACAGTTCCCCATAGGATGTTATTTTAAAAAACCTACACAAATGAAAATGTAACAGCACATTTAGCATCATATATAATTTGACTTCAGGCTTCTGAAATGATAACAATACTGACCTATGTTACTAAAGTGTTTTAAGAGCTATAACAAAATAATATGATTGCTTTCAACACTCAAAAGTATTATAGAAAGGTAATGCAATATTTATTTTATCTGCAACAACCATTCCTCAGATATAGCTATAGCTATAGATATGTAGAGAAAAAGCATACTTTAGTCACATGCTGAAATCTCAATTCCGACAGCCCAAAAGATGACACTAGCTTGATGATCTTCACCATGTCTTCACCATGAATGCAACCATATACCATCAGAGTAAGGGAACAACTAGATGAGATCCCCCCACATGGGGGTAAATGCAAGTGGAAAGGGGGGGTTTAGATGGAATCATGATGCTGGATGTTTATCTTCCCCATCCCCCCAGATTATTTTTCCATTTAAAAAATTCTCCCAGAGTTGCTGTTTGCCCCATGGACAAAGCACAAAGAAACCACCTCCTGCTACATCTCCCCTTTAAAAAATTGCAAGAAATTCAATCATCAATCAAGGAATTCAATCACTGATGCCTTGACAACAGATCTACTTTTGTACCAAGGTTAAAGCTCAGGTCACAACTTTATACTGGCACAGTAGTGGTCCAGTCATTTTAGGTCAATATTTGGAGGGGAAAATCCTAAAGTTTTGAAAATCAGTACAGATGTCAAGGAGACTGTTGTAAGTAACATACAAAAAGTCCTGATTGTTACAAATTGAGCTATGGCCACCATCTTGGAAAAATGACCACCAAAAACCTCCCCCCTCATATATCTCACAAATCATTGCTCTTGACAGAAAAGTATTAAATATGAAAACTGAAAAGCATAAAATTATCTATAAAAATGTAGTATTCAATGTAGATTTCAACTGTAGTTTTGCCAATAAAGTGAAGGTTTCCATGGAACACTACTTAATGGTGACTGGACCATTTGTTTTTTTATCTGTAGCTCACTTATATAAACTTCTGCTGCAAAATCAAACTTTAATATTATTAAGGAGCATGAAATTTACTGTGAGTCACAACAGGGGGTCTCTCCCTCTTTTTTGCTACTTGATTCAAGGAATGCACAGAGGACAGAGTGCATGCAGTTCATTAAACATGCCTGCTACATACTCATTTCCACACCACCCAAGAGGTTGAGAACTGGCATGCTTTGTTCTTTTTCTTTTAATGTGGCATCCCCATTAGGCCTAATCCACAAGCTACAATTTAGAAAAATCTTATTTTCTTCACAGCTTGATTTGTACTGGGAGTATCAAATTCATAACTTTGCTCAGGGACATCACCATCATCTAAATTAGGATGTTGAAGGTCAATGGAAAGGTTGGACTTTCCTTCTTCATTTTTACTTTCAAGTGACTGAAGATCTGTGGTTGTGTCTTTCTGGTCAATATCATCTTCACCTGCTTCAGACAAATCTGGTGGGTTTGCATGACTGTCCATGGCATTGACCACAAATTGTGGAACACTTCAGTCCAGTTTTTCTACAGCTGCATCCTGGCCCACATCCTTTCAAACAATTACATGCAATAAATTACATAAGAGTGTCTGAAGCAGATGGCTTTAGCACTGGAATGGGAGTAAGGCTGGTGGTTGATTGATTCCAACCTCAAAGCTCAGGGCATTCCATGGAAATCTTCATGATACAGCAAAACATTAAAGCTCAGGCTGAGCCAGGGCCTGCAGAAGGGAAGGGGGAACATCTTGAGCAGGGCAGTGATTGTGCTTTTGCTTCTGCCCCACCTTTCTTCAGGTGTGTACCATCTATGGGGCTGACTCTGCTGCTTTAAAGCTCAGGCTGAGCCAGGGGCACGAGCCTCTTGGTGCTAGCCGAAAGGCTAGAGCACAAGGGCTCTTGTGACTCTCAGCCTTGGGGCGAGCTGCCCTGGGTTGGAAGATCTTCAAGACATCCCTTCAATCAAGAAGTCAGCATATGTTGTGTGGGTCCCGGACTTGGTTTTTGTTAAGTAGTGGAGCTGTGGCTGGCTGGACTGAGGAATGTCCCTGGGAGAGCAGGAAAGTGGGGTTGGTGTGTGGGCAGCAATACCACAGGTAGCGGGCAGAGGGAGATATGGCGGTGGGAGTTGGGCTGGCTGTTACAGGGGAAAACGGTCCAGGGAACTGAGGCCTGTTCCTTTTTCCAGCCCTTCTCCCAACCCTGAGACCCCTGGGAGCTCTGAGAACACTCCCTTGAGGATTAGGGTGCTGCTGCTGAATGCCAGGTTGGTTAATACTAGAACATCTCTCATCCACGACCTGATTGTGGATGAATATGCTGACCTGGTATGTGTGACGGAGACCTGGTTGGATGTGCTGGGCGGGGTTGGTCTCTCTCAGCTCTGTCCTCCAGGTTTCCTGAGTGTGCAACAGCCCTGCCTGGAGGGTCAGGAAGGGGGTGTTGCAGTCGAGAGACCCTCCCCATTTCCAGGTGCTCAGTCCGGTAATCTCAGAATTTCGAGTGTTTGTCCTTGAGAACGGGCCTCTGAGATAGGCTGGGGATTCTGCTGGTATACTGACCACCCCACTGCACCTCAGTCTCCCTACCTGAGCTGGCGGGGGTGGTCTCAGAGGTGGCCTTGGGTTCCCCCAAGCTTATTGTTTGGGGGGATTTCAATGTCCATGCTGAGGCCCCCCTAGTGGGTTCGGCTCAGGACTTCATGGTCTCCATGGCAACCATGGGCCTGTCTCAGCTGGTATCGGGCTCTACCCACGTGGCAGGACACACTCTGGATCTGGTTTTTGCCAACCGGGGAATAAATGATCTGGAGGTGGGGGAGTTTGAGATAACTCCCTTGTCATGGACACATCATCATCTGGTGGGGTTTAGTTTGACTGCTCCGTCTGCCCTCTGCAGGGGTGGTGGGCCTATTAGGATGGTCCGCCCCCAGAGGCTTATGGATCTGCTTGGATTCCAGATGGCCCTCAGGGAGTTTCCAGTGTCCAGAGCTGGTGACCCTGTCGAGGCCCTGGTTGATCTCTGGAATGGAGAGATGGCCCGGGCTGTTGACACAGTTGCTCCTAAATGCCTTCTCCGACTTGGTGGAACCCATTCGGCTCCTTGGTTTTCCTCAGAGCTTAGGGCGATGAAACAACTTGGACAACGGCTAGAACGACGCTGGAGGAAGAGTCGTGCCGAATCCGAATGAACATGGGCTAGAGCCCATTTTAGGGACTATGCCATGGCGGTGGGGGGCAGCGAAGAAATGTTTTTTTTCAGCCTCCATTGCATCTGCTCAGTGCAGACAAACAGAGCTGTTTTGTGTGGTAAAAACATTGGTCCACACATCCCCCCCAGACAATGGGGGAGGAATCATCTACAGCTCATTGTGATCAGTTTGCTTGTCACTTTGCAGATAAACCCGCTCGCATCCGTGCTGACCTGGACTCCAGAGTTTTGGCAGTTCCAGCAGACGTGCCTTTGGTGCCATCTGGTCCAGTTGTGTTAGATTCTTTTCAGTTGGTGCGGCCTGAGGATGTGGACAAGATACTGTGCAGTGTGCGGGCAACATTGTGCGCTCTTGACCCTTGCCCTTCATGGCTAATAAAAGCTGCCAGGGAGGGTACAGGCAGATGGTTGGAGGTGATCATTAATGCTTCATTAAGGGAGGGCAGGATGCCATCGTGCCTCAAGGAGGCGGTGGTAAGACCACTATTTAAAAAGCCCTCCCTTGATCCCTTCAACTTGGACAACTATAGACCTGTATCTAACCTTCCCTTTTTGGGCAAGGTGATAGAGCGTGTGGTGCAGAGGGTCTTGGATGATACGGATTATCTGGACCCTTTTCAATCTGGCTTCCACCCCGGATATGGGACTGAAACTGCCTTGGTCACTCTAGTGGATGACCTTCACCGGGAGCTAGACAGGGGGAGTGCGTCCCTGTTGGTTCTGCTGGACCTCTCAGCAGCATTCGATACCATTGACCATGGTATCCTTCTGGACCGCCTCTTGAGTATGGGAATTGGAGGTACTGTGTTGGAGTGGCTCCATTCCTTTCTTGGGGGGAAGGTCCAGAAGGTGGTGCTGGGGGACTACTACTTGGCCCCATGGCCATTGGCCTGTGGGATCCCACAGGGTTTGATTCTGTTCCCCATGCTGTTTAACATCTACATGAAGCGGCTGGGAAAGGTCATCCGGAGACTTGGACTGAGCTGTCAGCAGTATGCAGATGACACTCAGCTCTATCTCTCCTTGTCACTGGATACTAGGGAGGCGGTGGATGTCCTGAATCGGGGATTGGAGGCTGTGATGGACTGGATGTGGGCTAATAAACTGAGATTGAATCCAGACAAGATGGAGGTGATGTTGGTCAGTAGGGGAGCCAATCAGGATGAGGAGGTTTTACCGGTTCTGGATGGGGTTGGACTCCCCTTGAAGGAGCAAGTACGCAGCTTGGGGGTACTACTGGACCCGGCTCTGCTTTTGGAAGCTCAGGCGGAGGTGGTGGCCAGGGGTGCCTTTGCACGGCTTCAGCTGGTGCGCCAGCTAGTGTGCCCCTTTCTCGAGAAGGCAGATCTGGCCACAGTTACCCATGCCTTAGTCACGTCATGGCTGGATTACTGCAATGCGCTCTACGTGGGGCTGCCTTTGAAGAATATTCGGAAACTGCAGCTTGTACAAAATGTGGCAGCTAGGGTTCTATCTGGAGCTGCTCAGTGTGATCACATCACACCTATTTTAAAAGAGCCGCACTGGTTACCAGTGTGTTTCCGGGTCCAATTCAAGGTGCTGGTGTTGACCTTTAAAGCCCTTAATGGTTTGGGCCTGGGATATCTGAGGGACCGCCTGCTCCCAAGGGTTTCTGCCCGCTTGACGAGATCATCTGTGGGGGCTCTGCTCCAGGTGCCGACAATGAGGGAGGCTAGGTTGTCATGCACTCGGGACAGGGCCTTCTCTGTTGCTGCCCCCAGGTTTTGGAATGCTCTCCCTGTGGCCATTCGCTCCTCAGACTCCATTACTGTTTTTAGAAAGCCGGTTAAATCTTGGCTTTTTATCCAGGCCTTTACATGATTGTTTTATTGCTGCTTCTGTGTGTTTTTATCCATGTATAGTTTTTTGTATTTTGTATGTTGTATATTTAAATATCGGATTTTTTTTTATTTTTAGCTAAAAACTTTTAATTCATTTTTATTATGTGTTTTAACTTTTGTAAACCACCTTGGGGTTGTTTTTAGCGAAAGGTGGTATATAAATCTAACAATAAAATAAATAAAAAATAAAATAAATATAAAACTATTAGTTGAAATCTACATTGAATGCCATATTTTTATAGAGAATTTGATGCTCTACAATTTTTTAATTAACATTTCTGTGTCAGAGCAACAGTTTGTAAGATATATACGAAAAATGGTTTGGGGCATCATTTTTCCAAGATGGCAGCCAAAGCTCAATTTGTAACGATCAGGACTTTTAGAGGCGATCCACACGCGCATGCAAAACTGGGCAAAGGGATCCCAGCCTGGTTTTGCATGCTTGTGTGAACCACCGGGATCGCACCTGATCCCGGTGGCCTCACGGTGGCAAACACACCTGTGAAGCCTCCTGCTTAAATGAGGTTAAGGGAGCAATTGCTCCCTTATCCTCATTTTTTCAGTCATATATCTGCTGTGGCTGCTTGCAGCCATGGTGGGCACACTCGGGGGATGGAGGGTCCCACTATTGCACCAGGCACTCATGCGGTGCATTATTGGGGCTCTGGGGGAGCTGCCAGGTGAACCACAGGCAAGCTGCTGCTCATCCGGGTGACTGATCTGCCCATCCAGCGAGAGGTGAGTGCTCATCTGTAGGGAGGGTCGGGCTAACCCGCTCTTCCCTCAGACCTCGAAAGAGCTCTTCTGTTACTTACAACAGTGTCCTCGACATCCGTACAGATTTTCAAAACTTTGGTGTTGCCCCCAGTTACTTGCTTTAAAATAATTTATAATGACTGGACTATAGTGCTACTATAGTTAAGATGAAGATTTATTTCCATATTATAAACCATATTACTCCTGCTAACTTGGCAAAGAGGCACCTTTTTAATGTGGTGATTCTCTTTATTTAGCAGGGGGAGAGTAACTGGCCCCATCCACCCCCAGCACAGTACTTCCAGTGACTGTTGCTGGTGTTTGTCTTATGTTTCTTTTTAGATTGTGAGCCCTTTGGGGACAGGAGTCCATTTTGTTTATCTTATTTATTTGTTATTTCTCTGTGTGAACCACCCTGAGCCATTTTTGGAAGGGCGGTATAGAAATAGAATAAACAAACAAACCAACAAACAAACCATGACCTTCTGTTGGCCATAAAATCAAACTGTCTCATATCTGCCTGATCAGACATCAATTAGGTGGCAGGAGACAGCATCCTTTCAAATTAATTTAGGTGCAGATCCATTGAAAAATGACTTAAATGCAGAAGTATACGGGCATTTAAGTGTTGGCTACCTTTTTTCATCACAGATAATATATCTTTTTAATGTTTTAATACCTCTTTAATTTTCTCCAATAATTCTGTCCATGCTGCAGTGCATTTTGTTTGAACAAGAGTGACTTTTGATGGTTTGAAAAAAACCATCCATTTAATATTTTTCAAGTAATTAGTGGCCCAAGTCTCTATAACAGGATGAAATTAAGGGCACTCATTTTAGATTTTGCCCACTGAGGGGTCTGAATTCAAAGTTGGGTAAGGCAAGTCTTGGCAAGTTCTGGAGGCTGACTTCCTGGTTCTGAACAGGAACCAGTGAGGTGTGGTATATACATATTTGTAGTAGTAGCAGTAGTAGTGTGGTGCAGTGGTAAGAGTGTTGGACTAGGATCGATGAGGCCTGAATTCAAGTCCCCATTCAGTCATGAAACTCACTGGGTGACTCTGGGCCAGTCACTTATCTCTCAGCCTAACCTACCTCACAGGGTTGTTGTGAGGATAAACATAATCATGTACACAGCTCTGGACACCTCAGAAGAAAAGCAGGATATAAACAAACAAACAAACAAACAAACAAACAAACATAGCTGCCTGCTAAGGAGAGCCTGTGAGCACTCTTTGTATAAACAAGTGCTCCCTCCCCCCCCCTTCCTTTTATGGTTTTTTGTTTTCTCCTTCTGCCCCTTTTCTCTGCTCTTGCCCCAAGGGAGACACCAAAGATGTCCTGGTCCTGTACTGCCTTATGATTCCTCTGAGCCTTAGCGTATTGCTAGAGGAATTCTTCTGTGAGTGGACCCATGCCCATTTGTTGCTTATATCATTAGCTTACAAGATGGGTTAGAAAATTGGGAAGGAGCCCTCTAACATACTCATCGTTCTTATCCTAGCGTAATACAAAGTTCTATGAGACACCCCAGTTAGGCGGAATGATAGCACAATCCCAGGCTTGTCCCAAGCTCAGGGCAAAAGATTTATGACTGCCCCCCTACCACTGGCTTGCCTTCATCTACATATGCTTTTGATACAAACCACTAGAGGTTGTTGTACATTGCCCTATTATTAGCTATTCATTGCAGCTCAGAAATGGCCTTGAATTTGCTTCAGCAGTTTTCTCAGGGGGAAATCTCAATAGCTGTAAATAGCCTTCAAGTCCAGTTTTTAACATAGCACACATAATGGTTCAATGAGCACAGAAAGCCACTCCACCCACACACACACAGTTCCTGTTTCCAAAAGAACAGAATTGGGTGACCAAATTTAATTTCACTTGATATACCAAAGAGAGAAAGCTGTGTGCTTTGTTTGCTGACCCCTCAATGGGAGCCCAGCTAGCCATTGGAGAGCCTGGAGAATATGGCCCCATTCACACATAATGGGGAAACAGAGTTAGCCTGAGGCTGACAAACCTGACATCTAAATCAATTAAACCATGGTCCCATCAGAAAAGAGACTTGAGGTTTCCTTTCCCAAGCTCCAAATTGAAACCTCGGGCTGTAGTGAGCGTCACTGCTCCTACCTATGGTTTGCAGCCTGCTGTGGTCCGTGCAAATTCAAAACTGCAGGCCATGTTCACTGTAACTGGAGTTGAAGGATGAAACTCCTCCCTCTCTCCAGCTGTGATTGGCCGTCAGGGCCGACCTTCATGCCTGAAGGAAGCCCACAGTTCTCCCTAATCTCTGCAGTCTCCCTGACAGGTGGAGTGACAGCCCAAGGATTGGTGGTGCCCCAAGCAACATGACATGGCAAAGTGATTAAAATGCACTGCTGCAGGCTGGCTGCTCAGAAGCAGCTGGCAGCAGTAGACAGAGGCAGGGAGGAGAACAAGTGGGTGACTGGTTGGGTGATCGCCATCACTTGCCTGGCCGCCCACTTGCTCTCCTCACCGCCTCCACTCACCTTTGGGCAGCTGGCCTACTGTGACATGTTAAAATGACGTCACTGCATGACATAGCAATCTATATATATAATTCTCCTGGGTGTGCCTTGGAATGTGCGTCCCAGTGCCCAGCTGATTGGCTGGGCAGTGGAGGCACCTGATTGTCTGAGGCGCACCCAGGAGAATTGGCCGGCCGGGTGGCTGCGGAGGTGAGGCAGAGGCGGGCCCAGCCACGGTGGCGGCAACAGTGGTGGGCCCAGTCATGGTGGTGGTGACAATGGTGGGCCAGGCTGCGGCGACAGTTGCAGCGGATCCTGCCGCAGAGGCGAGGCTCGCCAGCAGCGGGCCCAGCCGCAGAGGTGAGATGAGGCAAGGCGGCAGTGGCAGGCCTGGCCGCTGAGGTGAGGTAAGGCGGGCCCGGCCATGGAGGCGAGGTAGTGGCGGGTCCGGCCACAGCAGCGGCACTTGGCCTGGCAGCCTGGGCCCGGCCGGAGACTGGGGCAGGTGTGGGGGGAGAGGTAGCCGGCCCCAAAGAGCACACACATGCTCTGTGTGGGGGTTGGCTAGTATGATTATAATGCACCATGGCAGGCCAGATGCCCAGAAGCAGCCAACAGTAGCACAAGCGGTGGACAGAGGCAGTGAGGAGAACAAGTGGGCGGGCGACAGGGATGGGAAGGAGCCGCTCGGTCGCCTGCTTGCTCCGACAATGGGAGGTGCCTGTGCCCCCCTGAAGGAGATGGGGGCACCTGCGTGGGTGGCACGTGACCCAGTCTGTCAGCACCCCTCCGCACTTGGTGCCCTAGGTGAATGGGCCGGCCCTGGTGGTCGTTCAGCCTCTGTCTGAAAACCTCCAGCAAATTAGAGCCTAGCATTCCATGATGAAAAGCCACCATTCCTTGTTCAGTTGTGAGATTATTCCTAATGTAATATTTAGCCTAAATCCACTTCCTTGTAATTGCAGCCTTCAACATTATTCTTAGATTGTGGGGTGCAGAATTCACGGTATTCCAAGTGCGGTCTGACCTGTGCAGAATACCGCGGAACAATTGCTTCTCATGACCTGGCCACTATATGTTCAGTTTCTTGCCCACTTATATGTCTAGGTCTTTTTCACATGTACTGTTGACAAGCCAGGTCTCCCCCCTATCCTATACTGTGCATTTCATTGTTCTTATCCAAAAGCAGGACTTTTAAATGCAGAACTTTTCTTTGTTGAACTTTATCTTGCTGTTTTTGGCCTGTTCGGGTCGAATTGAATCTTGAGTCTGTCTTCATATCTAAGGTATCTTTCCCCTTGGCCCATTCCAACTTTTTACCATCTGTAGATTTAATAAGCATCCACTCCATTCCTTCCGCCAAATCATTCATGAAAATGTTGAACAGGACATAGCCTTGTGTCACTCCATTCAATACCTCCTCTTCGGAGGACATTAAGCCATTAATGACTATTCACTGGGTACAGTTGTTCAACCAGCTCTGAAGCCATTTAGCAGTAGCATCATTTACTCCTAACTTGTCAACATATCATAGAAGATTTTTTCAAATGCTTTGCTGAGATCAAGATACACTATGTCCACAGCAATGTAATGATCTCCTAAACTAGTAACTCTTTCAAAAAAGAAAAAAGAAAGATGAGATTAGACTGGCATGACTTTTTGACACATTCATGCTGGCTCCTAGTGATCACCAGATTCTCACAGACAGACAGTTTAAGAATCTATTCTAGGATCTTGTTGGGTATCAACATCAAGCTGACAGGTCTGTAGTTTCCTCTTTTTGAAGATAGAGACCACATTTCCTTCAGCTCCTCATCCATTCCCTAGGAGTTATCAAAGATTAGAGGCAGTAGTTCTGAAAGCACTTCTGCAAATTCCTTCAGTATCTGGGGATAGAAAGATACTCTTTACTCCTCTTTAGCATAAATAGATACTCCTCTCTAGCATAAAGAGGCAGGCATGAATGCCTGAGTTTAAAACAATCAGGCTGTTCACCACCCAAATGGGCAGCGCAGCCAGTTTGCCTCCGCCCCCTTCCAAGAGGCACAAGGCACAAGCGAAGCCTATCAGCTGGCTGGCCCATGTGGGGGGGGGGGGGCGTGGCTATGGCCACGTGGCCAGTGTCAGCGTCCGACCTTCTCAGTCCGGTCTTTGCAGGCAGCAGGAGTGGATGTGGAGGTCGGAGCTGCAATCGGCCGCTATCGGGCCATCTTTGGGGCTTTTAGCCTCCACTTCCCAGGTCGTGGCAGTGTCAGTGGGTGGCAGGGTTCCACCTCGGAGGTGGCGGCTGCATTATTGGAGCAATTCTGGGGGCGATGAGAGCGGGGGTGGTCTTGTGGGGGAAAAACCCCACACTTTGGAGCAGGGCCTTCGGGCCAAGGGAGGGCATGTCCGTTGGCAGTGCTTTCTGCCCTATTAGCTTCTGCAGGTCAGAGTTGAACCTGTGGGGCCTATGGTCCAGGATTTGGCCTGGGGTTTTTTCCTGGGGAGCATAAGGCATTTTGGGCAATGGGCGCCTCTCAGGTTCCTGGTTTGTGCATATCGGCTGGGCAATGGGGCCCAAGAAGGCAAAAGGCAAGACAGTGGGAAGCCAGTTTGGCCCCCAGGAGGCCTGTTCCTTGCCACTGACTCATTTTCTGATGAGGACAATGATTTGGACACCATTAGGTCACTGATAGCGCATTTAGAAGCTCTTGAAAAAGAGAAGCATGTGGCGGCTGAGGGAAAGGATAAGGGTGGGCCTTCTGGGGTTCCAGCTGGGCCCAAGAAGTTTACCAGAGGTGCTGAGAAAGCAAAATTGATGCAATCACTGTCTGACAGGCAAGAAGCGTTGGAAGCAAAAGAACCTTGACCTGCTACTGTGCCAGTTGACCTGACTGCAGATAAGATGGGGTCCATGCCGGCGACAAGCCCATCTGGGGGTGACAGTCATGAATAGGACAGTGTTGGACAAGGTGAGTCTTTGTAGTATCCATGGCCATGGGGGGGGGTGCCTGCCCTGGGGTCTCCATACGGTCAGTGTGGGTAGCACCATGGTGCATGCACGCAGATTTGGCAAGGTGGAGTGCAGCTTCAGTGGTGCTCCCAGCTACTCTGCCCTCCATGGTGCAGCCAACACCATTACCCCAGGATCCATACTCAACAGGTGATACTTCTCTCCCCCTAGGGGACGATCTACTGCCAGCAGTAAAGGAGCGTATTTGGCAGGGAGAGTTTGTTGATATTTTCCAGTTGCTCTTTAGGGAGCCAGAGCCAGTGGCCAAGGAGGGAGAACAAAAAAGAGAGGAGGAAAAAGCTAAGCATAAGCCTGTAGAGCATAATTTGACCAACTGTGAATATGGGCCTTGTTCTCCAAGTACACTCATCCAAGGGTCCCACCCTGGTTAGATATAATTCATAGGGGCTATATGGACTTCATGGGGAACACCTGGGAATGCTACAATCATTCCTTTCTCCCAAGAGCCTCTCTGAATCCTGCTATTTTGTGGGATAAACAACATCAGGAGCTATGGCTTGTTATTATGACACCCTCCAGACTCATTCAAGGCAAGCGTTGCGATAGCAGCCATATAATTTCCAAAACTCCCTCAGCACAGTCCTCCGGGTCTGCTGCTGCACAGGGTGTTCAAAGTATCCTGCTGTGCTGGGAATTCAATGGCAGTGGGAGGTGTAACCGTTCACCCTGCCATTTTCATAATGAATGTGGGTTCTGTGGAGGAAAGCATGCTAGCGTCCACTGTCAAAGAGCTACAGCAGGGGATTTCGGGGAGGCTTTAAAGACCAACAATCAGGTGGCAGAAAGGGTGGAAGTGCTCAGCAGGGCAACAATGCTGGAAAAGGGCCCCAGTCCATCTAGGCTCCCAGTACTGGCTCGCTATCTGGGAAATTATCCTTGTAGGGATCAGGCAAGCTATCTATGGGTGGGTTTTAGTTGTGGGTTTCATATTTCTTATCCCAGCCCCCAATTTGAGGTCAGTTCTGGGCATGGAAGTGGTGGTGCTAAGAAAGATCCAGAAGGAAGTCACCCTGTGGAGGATGCTTGGCCCATTTGAGGAGCCGCCTATACCCAACTTGCGGAGCTCCTCTTTGGAGGTGGTACCTAAGAAGGCCCCTAGGGAACATAGACTTATACACCACCTGTCTTTTCCCCATGGCTCTTTGGTAAACGATGGGATCCTGGTCGAGCTCAGCTCTGTCCGGTATACCATGCCTTGTCAGTTCGGATGATCTGTTCTTGCGGGCCTGGCACGCTTTTAGCAAAATGTGACATTGAGTCTGCATTCCGTTTGCTCACTGTGCACCCAGATGATTTTAACCTCCTTGGCTTCGCCTTCCAGGGCCAGTATTACATCAACCAAGCCTTGCCCATGGGTTGCTCAGTTTCCTGCACTGCTTTTGAGGCATTTAGCTCCATGTTGGAGTGGGTGCTTCGATGCAGGGTGAGGCTTTGAACAATGGCTCGCTTTTTAGATGATTTCCTTTTTTCGGGAAGGGTGGGGACTGATCAGTGTAGGCGCCTTTTGGAGTCCTTTCAGGTTTTATGTTCTGAGTAGGGTGTTCCCTTGGAATGGGACAAGACTGAGAGTCCTGCCCCCTGTCCTCACATTCCTGGGTATCAAGTTGGAAACACAGTTGTGTTGTTCCAGACTCCCCAGGGTTAAGTTGACAGTTTTGAGGGCCTTGTTGGCGGATGCATGTGGGCATGCAGAGTCACACCTTGTCAGCTACAACAGCTTATATGTTGCTTTAATTTTGCATGCGGGGTAGTTGCCCCAGGCTGGCCTTTTCTGAGACATCTCTGTGATGCTACCATAGGCATCTAGGAAGCCCATCATCACATCAGGATCACGGCCCCCATGTGGGCTGATTTGGAACAGTGGGTATCCTTCATGGACTCCTACAATGGGGTGTTCTTTTGGCAGGACTCTCAGCTGTTAGAAGCTGAGCTTCAGGTCCAGTCGGATGCTGCCAGGGGTCAAAGTTTTGGGGTATACTTTCGGGGGCGCTGGGTCACTGAAAGGTGGTTGGAAGCCTGGGAAGCTGCAGGCATCATCAGGGACCTCACCTTCCTTGAGTTTTTCCTCATAGTTGTGGCCATACACATTTGGGCTGACCTGTTCAGGGATAAAACCATGCGTTTTTGTGTGACAAACAGGCCACGGTGCACGTCATTAACTGACAGACATCTAGATCTTCCTGGGTTATGGCATTGGTAAGGGCATTCATGTTAGCGTGTCTGAATAATAACATCTTGTTTGTGGCTTGTCATGTGCCGGGAGTACAGAACAACTTGACGAATGCCCTATCTCATTTCCAGGCGCACCGCTTTTGTCCTCTGGCACCAGAGGCAGAGATGTTACCAGATAGGATGTCCCCTTGGCTGTGGAGTCTTGGTGCCTAGAAGCACATAGAGCCGTCCTGGCCTCTTTGGCTCCAAGCACCCGGGCCACATATAGTAGGCAGTGCAGGGCTTTCCAGGACTTTAGGGAGCAGGTCGGAGTGGGTCAGGAATGGCCCCCACCCACAGAGCATCTTATCCAGTATTTGGTGCATCTGAGGAGTAAGAGTTTGTCACCTAGAGCCATGGCAGTTTACCTTGCTGCCATTGCCTTCTTTACTAAGGTGTGGGGTTACAGGAGACTTCAGGATCAGGAGGCCTTCTTTACTAAGGTGTGGGGTTACAGGAGACTTCAGGATCAGGAGGGTGCTGGAAGACTGCTCTAGGGAACATCCTGTCCAGGCCAACAGCTGCAGGCTGCTTACACCCCCAGCCATCCAGGGTGCAACAGAGCAATTTGATACCATCTGCCAGTCTCCCTGTGAGGCGATGCTCTTCCATGCAGCCACGCTGGTGGCTTTCTTGGGGGCCTTCCAAGCAAGTGAGCTGTTTCCAAGGGGTGAGGGGGCTCTACAGCCAGCGTAGTCCAGTTTGGGGACATAGTCCTTAGTCAGGGTTCAGTCAGGATGCAACTCAGGTTTTCCAAAACTGACCAGAGGGGCAGGGGGCAGTCTGTGGTGTTGCACCACACCAACAACTCAACTTTGTGCCCAGTGCAGGCATTGGAGAATTATGTGGCATTGCAGGGACAGAGTGCAGGGTGCCTGTTCATCCACAAGGATAGTTTGTCCAACGTTCTGGGTGGTGGTCCGTAGATCCTTGGCGGCAGCAGGGGTCTCCACCGAACACTTGTCACTCCACTCCTTCCACATTGGTGCAGCTACAGTGGCTTCCTGGCTGGGATTTCCGGGTGAGGCCATCCAACATATTGGCCATTAGCAATCAAGCACATACAAGTGCTATGTGCGCTAGGAGCCTTGACTTCAGTCACTGGTTGCTCTTTTCCTTGCAGGCCCAGCGCAGCTGGCCGAGCAGGCTCAGGTCCTCATCCTGGGTCATTCGACTGTGTTCTGGGCCCACAAGACAGTGTGTGGGACACAATCTGGAATACAACTAGGACTTGGGAAGTGGGCTTCGATCTCCTGGATCGGTCGGTGGGGTATGGTAATCACCCAATTCTTGCCCATGCTACAGGAATTTCTGTCAGCTAACCCACCACTGGACACCCTGGTGGTGCACATGGGAGAGAATGATCTAGTTACACAGTCAGGGCTTTCCATCACCCATAGCATCCAGGCAGACCTTGCCCCAGTACAAGAGTGGTTCCCTAGGACTATAATCATTTGGTCAGACATGTTACAACATAGAGTTTGGAGGGGTGCCAGGGACCCTTATAAGATTGAAAGGGCCCGCCCTAAGGTCAACACCTTTATGGCTCATTTTGCCCAAACCCTTGCGGGAGGGACTTTAGCACACCCTGACATTGTTTTCTCAGAACCAGATTTGTTTTGAGGGGATGGAGTTAACCTTTCGCCCAAGGGGATGTGTTTATTTCTTGGGGATTTCAAGCAGGGATTGGCCGCTGTTTTGCGTGGTTGGTGAGCAGTGCGAGGTGTTAAATAAAGTTGTGTCTTGTTTTAAATGGAGTACAAGAGTACATTAACTATTGTTCTGTGTTTCACGTGCATATATTAGCATAACAACAGTGGGGCTGGATTAGGCCCAAGGCCCATCTAGTCCAGCATCCTGTTTCACACAATGGCCCACCAAATGCCTCTGGGAAGCCCACAGACAAGAGGTGAGGGCATGCCCTCTCTCCTGCTGTTGCTTCCCTGGAACTGGTATTTAAAGGCATTTTGCCTGTGAGGCTAAAGGTGGCGTATAGCCCTCAAGACCAGTAGCCATTGATAGACTTGTCCTCCATAAATTTATCTAAACCCCTCTTAAAGCCACCCAGGCTGTTGGCTGTCACCGCATGTTGTGGCAGAGAATTCTATAGGTTAATTATATGTTGTATGAAGAAACACCCTTTTGTCAGTCCTTACTTTTCTAGTATGAAGAATGTCAACACTGACATGGTGGCTGTGTTGTGTGTGTGTTTTAGATAAGTATATATTTTTAGGTTCCACTATAATGATCTCAGGCAAATACTGGATTTCTTCCCCTCCCCCAAAACAGGTCATGCAACAGCAATCCTGCAAGGCAGATGTGATAGCTCTTTCCATTACTGAGCCAAGATGTTCATCAGCCTTTCCGCACCAACTGGGGGAAATTGACTGGGTATAAAAGGAAGGACCATCAGAATGTCAAGTTTTAACAAACCTGCTTCCCGCGTCTTGAGCCAGCCATTAACAGTTTTGTTAGAGGAGATGAGCTTGCTACCTCTTATCTATCCCTTCCTGTGAGGGTGATAAGCTTGAACTGATCTAATGTGCCAAGATATGAGGAGAGCATTTTGCTAGGTTTTTTAAAGGAAAATAGCCCTTATTAACTCATGTCTACTCCGGCTTCCTCACCTGGATTGGAATCAGGGAGGCGAACAGAGAGATGGTCCTCCTGGAGTCATGGGTTAAACTTGACCTAGAGCCACCTTTCCCAAGCTACATGCCAAGTGACATAACCCATGAATTAGCTAATGGTGAACTCACAATCCCGTGGGTTCATAGAGACAAAAATGGACACTTCAAGCTTGTAGCTCCACATCAGGTGTAGGGGTGCTCCTGGGAGCCCTGCAAACAGGCTATCTGGGTAACAACACATGACCCAGCCCATTAGCACCCCTCGCCACTTGATGCCCTAGGTGACCGCCTAGTTCAGCTAATGGACTGGACAGCCCCAAGCCTGATGAAGGGTTCCTGAAAGTTCAAAAACAAACTGCTCAAGATCTTTTTTATTTTTGTTAGTCTTAAATAAAAGTATTACTAGTGTTGAGAGTCCTGACTGCAGCCCCTCTGGAAAAGAAGCAGCCTTATAGCAATGCACAGCATTGCTGACAAGGCACCAACAAACATGCATACAACATTGATACAGTGGTGCTTGCTTGGCAGAGCATGTCCAGTTGCCAGGGCAACAAGACAGGTACTTACACAGGAAAGAACAGTATGAGGCCTCACAAGAGTCAGGGATTGGGAGATAGGTATTTAAAGGACAAGAATAGGAGACAAGAGGAGAAGATGAAGGCAGCAGATGGCTGGGCATCCAGAAGAGGAACCAGCCAAAGCCAAAACGAAGCAGCCTGTTGGAGGAGGAAAACTTGGATATTGAATAAACCCTCTGCCTTCCTTCATCTTCGGGTTGGTGGGAGGTGGGGAGCTCTGTGCTTTTGGACTTTGGGAGGCTGTTGTGCTTTTTCTAACATAGTTCAACATTGTTACCTCTATGTTTTATGGACTCAGGAGAATACCATACATTCTCTGGAGGAAACTGCCTTCTCCCATCTGAATATGGAACTTCACATTTTTTTAGGATGGTATGCTCTCCAACCACTAGGCAGTACTACCAATTTTGCTTCTACTGATATTTCTGCCTAGTGAAACATGTAACATAATCTCTAATTCTGTGAATATAAAAAGACTACCACATTTCTTCCTCACTTCTGTTTTCTGCCTTACTTCTAATACTTTGATTAGAATGAATGATTGAATGAATGAATGAATGAATGATCGATTAGCACTAATGCTTTGATTAGCTCTGGAGATGGGAGCTACTGGATTTATTTATTTTCTAAAAACTGAAGTGCAGCCATGATTTGGGTTTTTTTACATCTTGGAAGAGCCCTTATGCAGTCTGAAATCATATCTAGCGCCTCATGAGGCTAATCAAAATTAATTTACCTAACTCTTCTTGACTCCATTTTTATAAAATGTAGACCTTTTGAAGCTGTTTCACCAGGCCCAGCTCCCCGCTGCCCGCCCCACCTTTTTTTCTTGATTTGTCTGTCATTCAGCCTGATAAAGGATTCTTAAGAACTGGAAAACTAGCTGCTCAACATGTTTTGTTAGTTTGGTTGGCCCTAGTAACGGTATTAGTAGAATTGGCTTGTTGATCCCTTCATCTATGTCACTGATTAAAAAGTTGAAGAGTACAGGGCCCAGGATAGAACCTTGTGGCACTCCACTTTGAAACCTCCCTTTGGCTAGATGAGGAGACTTGATGAACACTCTTTGAGAATAGTATTCAAAACAGTTGTGAATCCACCTGATACTAAATCTCCACATGAGCATCTAAACCTTCGTTATCTGCCTCTAGTCCAGGGTTGCATGCTCATGTTGCACATGAGCATGCATGTGCAAAACAGCCCTGGTAGTCCAAATCTGGGTAACCCTACTTCTAACCCTCAGTCTTAACCCAGGTTAATTAAAAACAGGGGCCCTGGTCCCTGGGGTTGATCATGTGCAGAGCTGTACTTAGGTAATTTTGGAGCCTGGACCTAAAGGCCCCTGGAGGCGCCCCCCCCCCCCCGCAAATTAAACATCTGGCAACCACACCACTTGGGACAGACTAAAGAGGATTTGGGGACCTCCAGGGGCTGTGGAGGCCCTGGACTTTGGCCCTGAAGTCCAGGGGTAAGAGCACCTCTGATCATGTGTCCACTTTCCTCTATATTTGCAGGTCCTGGACACCAGTTGCCATGTTTGTTAGAGAGCACTGCAGCTGGAGGGGCTGTGATCAGTGAATGCGATCTCTGTGCAGCCCACTCCATGATCACTTGCTCAAAATGGCATGAATGGGGCTTGCCCAGCCTGCTTCCCCTTCATGGCCAATCAGAGAGCAGCTGTGATGTAATGAGGTTTCCCCTACTGCTGGCAGTAGTACCGCATTGTGGGAGGTTTCTCCTGGTACCTGGAAGATCTGTTCCCCTCCAAGGTCTCAGCAGCCATAATCATCTGGGTGGTAAATAGGGAGGGCCCAATGGAGGCTCTAGTTGTGTGTGGGCATCTGGGTTAGAGCTTTTCCCTAACCCAAACCATCCCCAAATGATCGTGTGCAAGGCCCCCATATGTAGCCAGCATTTGAACAGCTTGCTAACCAAAATATTTTTGGGAATGTGGTGAAATCCTTTGTTGAAATCAAGAGCTAACATAATATCATGGCTCTGTGATGCCACACCTCAGGGCTGCTGGACTTCAAAGGCAGCATCGACATTTTCAAAAGCATCATTTGAAAATGTCGATGCTGCCTTTGAAGTCCAGCAGCCCTGAGGTGTGGCATCACAGAGCCATGATATTATGTTAGCTCTTGATTTCAACAAAGGATTTCACCACATTCCCAAAAATATTTTGGTTAGCAAGCTGTTCAAATGCTGGCTACATATGGGGGCCTTGCACACGATCATTTGGGGATGGTTTGGGTTAGGGAAAAGCTCTAACCCAGATGCCCACACACAACTAGAGCCTCCATTGGGCCCTCCCTATTTACCACCCAGATGATTATGGCTGCTGAGACCTTGGAGGGGAATAGATCTTCCAGGTACCAGGAGAAACCTCCCACAATGCGGTACTACTGCCAGCAGTAGGGGAAACCTCATTACATCACAGCTGCTCTCTGATTGGCAAAACCTCTGGAAATATTGCTTCTGCAACCACTGCTTCTGAACAGCATCAGAGCTGCTTTTAAAGTCTGCAGCAGCCCCGAGGTACAGCATTTTGGAGCCATAATTCACATCATGTTAGCCAATATAACTGCATCCATGGCACTCTAAACAATCCAATCAGTTAGGAACCCAATTAAAAAAACAAATAAGGATAATCGGGCAGGACTTACTCTTGACAAATGTATGCTGGTTTCCACTAAACACTGCTTTGTTATCAGGATGCTTACAGACTGACTGCTTTATCATTTATTCTAATATCTTCCCCAATATTAAAATCAGAGTGGCTGGTGTATAGTTTCCAACAGTGTTCCCTCTACCAGGGATTCCCAGATTTTGTTGACTACAACTCCCATAATCCCCAAGCAAAAGCCATTGCAGCTGGGGATTCTGGGAGCTGTAGTCAACAACATCTGGGAATCCCTGGTAGAGGGATCACTGGTTTCCCGGTCAGATCTTCCTCCCTGCCCCTCCCCCCCCCCACCATTTGAAGACTGGGATAATAATACCGTCCCATCACTAGTCTTGTGGCACCTTACCCATTCACTAGGATTTCCCCAAAGAAAATTAAGGAGAGTTTATTCACCTTTCCTTGTGCAATACTGACATCGTGTGGCCTGATAGCTTTATTGCAAATAGATGATGTTTTTTGAGAATTTAGGAGCAACATGGCTACTCTTACACTACAACATCTTCAGGAAGGCCAGTTCAAGCAAGCAAGAAAAATCTGAAGAAAAAACAAAGTGCACTTTCCCTGTATTTGGGGTGGGTGGATTATTTCTAATTCTTAATTACAAGGAACATTACTACTACTACTACTACTACTACTACTGCCATGAATATTTATATACTGCTCTCCAACCAAAGTTCTCAAAGCATAGGAAAATACATAAATATGGGACACATACATGTTTCTCACCTTCCTGGTTATCCTCAATAACCCTATGAGGAAGGTTATTATCAGAAAGTCACTCAGGGCTTGTTTGGAAAAGATGCCTTTTGGAAAAGATGCACATGCAATAAGGATGAGGTTGCACTGAGTGTGTGCCCACCCTGACATGACCAGAAGATATTCTGATGGGCTCTCAGGGCATCTTTTAATCATATGAGGATTTGAAGTGTCTAGCAGTTGAAGCCATCTGGGCCTCCAGCGTCAACAGTGCTGGATTTAACATTTAACAGCAGTTGGAAGCACATATAGAGGAACAATTTGGATGTACAGCCCTCTCATATGATTAAGGGATATTCCGTGAGTGTGTTGGGTCTTCAGGGTGGGCACACTCTAAGCATAACCTTGTCAAAACATGTGATTGTGGGTGTTTCATCCAAATTGTCCCACAATGAGCTTCATGGCTGAGCAGGACATTGAACCCAGATATCTCCAATCCAAGTTCATCACACCTTGAAGCAAGCTTGAGTGATGTGGCCAACCCCAGCTGGTCACAGGGTTCACATCCCCCACTGACATGCTCATTTTCAAATCTGTTTAATCATTTAAATATAATCTAATACTAACCCTAACTATAACCCTAACCCCTGCCCTTTGTGGCTTATTAAAGCAGCCAGAGGTGAGCTGAATACCTGGGTCTCAGGAGTGCTTCAGGGGATTGTCCCCTTGTCCTTGAAATATGTGTGAGACCACTAAAAAAACAAACAAACAAAAAAGCATCCTTGACCCTAGACTGAGTAATTAACAAACAAGGATGTGCACAAAACCAGTTTGCCCGGTTCAGTTCAAATTTGAACCGGGTTCAAACTGGGAGGGGAAGGTTTGGTTTTGGTTTTGTTCAGACCACCCTGGTTCGGTTTGAATTTGAACCTTTTTTGAACTGGTTTCAGCCAAAAAAAGGTAGGTTGTGTGGTAGGCACCCATGGGTGCCAACTACCATCCAAACCCCAAATCAATTGGATATTCCTATGATTTTTTTAAATGATTTAAAAAAATGGATTTTTTGCCCATTATTTCCTATATAGAGTACTTAGGGGCAAAAAACTGGGGTGGGTGGTGGGCACCCAAGGTTGCCCACCACCCACCAATTCCCAAGGCAATTGGGTGCTCCTAGTATTAATGGTGAATTTAAAAAAAGTTCCCCCATAGGATATAATGTAGATTTGAGGCAGCCCTACACCCCTCCTCTGGGGGGTGGCAGGGCACCCCAAAGTGGGTCTGGGGCCATGGCAGGGATGGCCTCAATCCATCCCAGACATCCCCAAATTGATAGGAGTGATTGCTCTTTATTTATGAATTTCTATAGATTTTTTTTTTAATCCCCATAGGAGATCATTGAATGTGGGTTAGTGGGTGAACCCTAACTCACCATCTCCCCTCTCCCATCTGGAAAACGCCCCCCCCCACTCTTTGGGCTTTGGAATTTTTTGATTTAACTGTTCTCTGTGTGTTGCTGATTATTGTTCCCCACTCCAAGCCCTTTTAATATAGGCCAGGGCCCAGGGTGCCCCTTGGGCCTGGTGTCTCCCCCACCCCCTGCCATCTCCCCTCTCCCATCTGGAATCCTCCCACTCCTCTCTCCCTCTCTCTGTGCCCCTTGGGCCTGGTGTTCCCCCCACCTGCCATCTCCCTGTTCCCATCTGGAATCCTCTCCCCCACTCTTTGTGATTTGGAATTTTTTGATTTGTTTTGTGTGTTGCTGATTATCGTTCCCTACAGGAAGGCAGGGAACAATTAAAAGAACACACTAAACAAAATCAAAGCAAAAAGCAGCACACTGGACAGGAGAAGAGGACAAGAAGTAGAGGCAGGGTAGAATCAATGCAGGTGGGGTGGGGTGGAGGGGGTGGAGGGCCAAGGCCTGTAGGGTCCTGGCCAAATAATAAAGGAAGGAATGAGAGAGAGAGACAAAGCGGGGGGGGGGCAAAATGGGAAAAGGTGTAAATCAGAAGATATGACAGGGCACAGAGAGAAGGCAAGGAAGGGAAGAAGACAGGGACAAAAGAAGCACAGTCTGAAGGACTCACACCAGTAGCTGAGAGCACATGTTCCAGAGATCCAGCAACTGAAGCCAGAGAGAATTCCAGGCCAGAGCTGGGGTTTAAATAGGTTTGAAACTCCCTCCTTTGGGAGCTCCCACCTTTGCACTCCCCCCCCCCCCGGCCCAGCCAACAGGGTGCCAGCTCAACAGTCAACAGCCTACCAGAGTGCAAGACTCATTCTGGCCAATCACAGAATCAAAGCTCAGCCAATGCAAAGCCTGAAAATTGAGCACAACAAGTCTCACAAAATGGAGGACAGAAAGTGAGCAAACAGAAGTCTCACAAAATGGAGGACAGAAAGTGAGCAAACAGAAGTCTCACAAAATGGAGGACAGACTCACAGCAGGCAATGACAGACCCTATAGAATGCATTGGACATTCAAACCAGTTCGAATGCATTTGAACTGATTCAGTTCAAACCAGTTCAGATTCGGTTAGAACTCGGACCAGAAGGGCAAAACCAAAGCCCTGTCTGGTCCGTTTGAACCTTCAAACCGAGCTGGTTCGAACTCGAACTGGTCTGCACATGCCTACAAACAATGTCCAGCCAGCCTTTAGTTTTGGGGTGACAAAGCTCCAGGTAGTCTTGGATGAACTGATTGTTTAGATTCCTTCCAATCTCACTTCAGGTGTGACTTTGGGATGAAAACTGTTTAGGTCACCCTGGCAGCTAGGTCACCTTCCCTGGCAGCTAGACAGGAATGGGGACAGGAAGGAGAGCAACCCAGTTGATTCTCCTCTGCTGCTATGGTATCTTTCTGGGTCACTTCACAGGACTGGGACTTGGGGAGCATTGTATAGCAGGGACTTTGGTCCTACCTTCGGGATATACCAAGAAGTAGTTTTTGTGTGATTAATTCTCTTCCCCATGGCTATGGCCTAGGAGATCCCACAGATCCTCTTTTGTTCCCTATGCTAGTTAAAACCTCCATCAAACTTCTGGGACAAGTAAAAGGTCTTGACTGAGATGACATCAATATATGTAGATGACACTCAGTGTCAATATGTAGATGACACTCAGCTCTACCTCTTGTTTCTGCAAAATGATCCCAGAGAGGCAGTGGAAATTATGAACTGGTATCTTTAGGAAGTTCTAGTCTGGATTAGAGCAGACAAGTTGAAAGTTAATCCAGTCAAGACAGGAGTGCTCCAAGTTGAGAAAAAGCTCCAAGCTTTTTACCAGTTTTGACTAGTGTGCAGGCTGCTGCTCTGCTCTCCCAAGAGAAGGCAGGCCTGATATCAGTCACACACGCATTGGTCAAATCCAGACTGGATTAGAATAATCCAGCTGGATGCAGGCTTGTAGGACATAGTCCAGTCCCCTGCTTGATACAGGAAATCCAGAGCTAGAGCCAGCAGAACCGATGGCTGTGCAGGGAGAGTCCACTAAGGTTGACAACAGTCCTGGACCAGCCGGGATGCCCCATTTTTGAGGAGAAAAGTGATTGTTCCATTTGGGATGCCCTTTCCCCCATATTATGGTTTGCTGCCACTGGCACAATCTCTTCCACCCCTCCAAGCCAGCACCAGCCAATCTGCAGTACTCCTGGCCACACAAGGGGAAAGCCAAGCTGCTCCAGAGCCCAGGCTTCTCTTCCTCACCACCTGACAATCAGCTGCTTGGTGGGCTGAGGAAGAGTGTGCTGTTGCCCACCTGCAGCATGGACTCCCTCACTCTCCCCTGCGTGGGCAGCCCAGGCAGTTGGGCTGCCTGATTCCAATTATCCAGAGCAGGAAGCCAGACAGCCTAGTCTCAACATTCCCACACGTTGGCAGCTAGGCAACTGCAGGGCTGCCCAAATCAAAATCTCTTCCAGGCAAGCAGTCTGACTGCCCCTACACGGGAGAGTTCCTGACTGGAAAGCAGGCAGGGGGGCAGCTTGCCAAAGTGACTGCTTAGTGTGCACTCTTGTTGCCTCCATCTTCAGGGTGCTGCTGGTGCCTGGGACTTTTACGCACAGCAGGCTTTACTGCAAGTTTTCTGGGTGGGAGGCTTTACTGCAAACTCGATATTGTCCCCCAAAACCAATGCAAATAGTGGATTTTTTTTACCCCAGATATAAATCGGGCTAAAGTAGAATGTGCAGTCCTAATTCAGGGAAAACCAGAAACACATGTGGACTGGTCCCCGATAGCCTGCAGTGACTTTGGGGTAAATCCAGTTGATATGTGGACTCGCACCCTCCATTCCAGAGATGCGAGTTAAAATCCATGTCTGGATAACTTCTGGGTACCTCTTTGAGTCTTCTTACCTTGCCCTTTGTCTGCTGCACCCCACTCCAGCCTGCGGGAGCTCTGTTACCATGAGAGCCTGTTCGAAAGGCTCCCCCAAGGAGCACCCCTCTATGTTTCGAACTACAAGCCGGTAGCTACTACTGCACCCTGGACCTCACGGGATTGTGAGATCTCCATTCCATTTCGCCTGTAGCTAACTCAAATGGCATGTCACTTTGGCAAGAAGCTTGGGAGAAAGTACTCTTAGGTCAAGTTCAAAAGCACAAGACTTCAGGAGGGCCTCCCCATGCAGTCAACCCCTGATTATTCAACAGGTGGGAAGCTGAAGCAGACTTGATTTAGTCAAGAGCTGTTCTTTAAAGAATAAGCCAAATATTCTCCCTGTGTTGGCACAGTGAATTGTCAAGATAGCACCTCCTCAGGAGTGAAGAAAGCAACAGGTCATCTCCTTTGCTAATGAGCATGTGAATGGCTAGTTCAAGGTGCTGGAAGTTTGCTTGTTTACATTTTAGTTGCAGATATTCTGACAAACATGAGAGATAAACTTTGCTATGTTCATTTGGCCTCTCCCCACATGGGTCTTTTCAGACCTTTCCTAGCCTTTGTCCAAGAACAAACTCACTTTTGTCCAAAAAGAAGTTTATTCGTCACTTTTGAATAGCACAATGGCACACCTTTGACAAAAGCTTTGTCCCTTTTGCCTGCCTTTGCAAGGTATGTTTAGTGTAATGCCGTCAGGCAAGAATTTGCCTATAACTGGTGAAGAAACCATCAATCAGAGTCTTCTGTGCCACCAGTGCCTTCTTTGTACGTTGGAACCACCATTCCTTTTCCCATGTCTTGGCTTCAGCACTTCTATCTTGCCCTACCTTGGCCTACACCTCCACACTGGCTTTACCTAACCCAGTCTGCCCATCACTCATGGCTATGAGGTCCCATTCATTTTTTGATTTACTTTTGGTTCCTGGACCCCTGCTGAGCCTCTGGATCTCTGTTGCTGCCTTTCTGCCTTGGAGAAAAGAAGTCTCTTGGTAAAGACTGAGCTGCAAGGTTTCAGCGCATTTCTCTTGGAAGGAGTGAGATAGTGTTATAACCCCATCCTTAAAACTCTACTTACCTTTCCCCTCATTTCTCCTAAAATGCAGATGTGTTCATTTCTCTCTAGCCAGACTTGAGTGAATCTAATTAGAAAACCCAAGCCTAATTAACTCCTTGTGAGCTGTAACATAGCCTTTGTAACTTGTTGGTTTATTGCTAGCTAAATATTATTGCTTAATTTAATAACCATTATTTTCTCTTCCTGTGCCCCAAAACCTTTCAACAAACCTCATTTTATTTGAATTTTAACTTCTCCATTCAGTTCTTTCCATGACTAAAGCTTTGAACAAATTTATTATGAAGTCCCAGTCTATCCCCGGTCCCCAAACTTAGGTACACACATTCAATATGGTCAGACACTTCAACAGGGATCCTGGCAAGGGAGATATTGTTCTTGTAGACCACAGCCACTCCACCTCCCCGCCCACTTCCGCTCCCCTGCTCCTCAACAGAGTACCCTGGAGGAAGAAGCCGGGACCAGACTAGGCTATTAGCATCCCCCAACCAAGTCTCCATAATACATACCAGATCAGCCCCTTCATCCAGAATCAAATCATGGATGATTTCAGGTTTATTCTGGACCGACCTGGCATTGCAAAGGAGCACAACAAGGCTTTGTGGGTGGTTAGCCATTGCTTTCCAAGGTCACATAGCTGGCAGGACAGCCAGAAGGGGAGACAGCAATTAAGTTTTTGATTTCCCTTCCCCTGCAATGGCCTGCTGACCTGTCAATGTTACTTCTTCTGTTCCCCACCACCACTGGAATAGCTGCCCCATAATCAGTTGACACACCCTGGCCTCCCCATCTCCAGACAGACCCAGACACATTAACGCAACTCACCCAGGATTTCAAAGAGAAGCCCAGTTATAATACCCGCCCTCCTTTACACACCCACAAGGGATTTTGAGCTAAACAGCCTGGCCCTCACCCTTGTTATCATCCAAAGGGGCAACCCTCTTTAGTGTTGCCCCTTCATTGTCAGGCCCGCCATCACAGGCAGCATTCCTATAAAGCCCAAAGCTGAGCAGGTGACCCGAGGAACTACTGAGTCACTCAGGAGCTGGTCTCAGTCCTGCACATACTCCCCACAGAGGCAGCAGGCAGCAGCCCCACAGGGGAAGAAGGAGCGGGCAGGTAACAGCAGAAGGAGCCCACAGCAGGCAGCACTGGATGGGAAGGGGATGGACTCTCCCTCTCCATTGCTGGGCTTCTAGTTGATATATCAGGCTGAAAAGCTGGATTTGGTAAAGCGTCTAAAAAAAAGCTCCTTGCAGCACTGAATCAAAGTGTGCATGCTGTATAAGAGCAAAGGCAACACAGCCTGCTTTTCTTCCATGCAAAGAAAGAGAAACACAGCATCATTTGGATCTGATTCTTAATGATGTTTGTGCAATTTAATATATTTAATTTAATTTATTACTTGCATTTAATTTAATTTAATTCAATACAAGTTAATACATCAGGAGGGAATAAATATGTTCTTACTTTCATTGATGATTATTCTAGATACACATATACATACCTGTTAAGTGAAAAGAGACAACTATTAGAAAGACTAAAAGAATATGTTGCATGAGTGAGCAACACATTTGAGAGAAAGCCACAGATCCTCCACAATGACAATAGTGGCAAATACCCTGGGAATGATGTCATAAGATTCCTAAAGGAGGAGGGCATTGAACACCAAAAGACTATTCCTTATACTCAAATGGAGTGGTGGAAAGAATGAATCATTCTGTTATGGAAATGACAAGATGCATGCTTGTAGATGCTGGTTTGGCTACTAAATTTTGCGGAGAGGCAGTGATGACTGCTACTTACCTGCAAAACAGATTGCCAACAAAGGCCACAGGAACAATGCCACATGAGTTATGGCATGGCAACAAGACTGCTTTGAGTCATACAAGAGTGTTTGGATCTATAGCAAACACCTATATACCAAAAGCCAAAAGGATGACCAAACTCAACGATCTGGGGAAGGAATACTTGTTGGCTATTCCATAAGGAATGGAATAGGATATAGGATTTTAGGATATAGGATTTTAGGATATAGGATATAGGATTAGGTAAAGGATATAGGATTTAGATGTTGCCACAGAAGCAATTAAAATATGCAATGTAACATACTTCAGTGAAAAAGAAACCCAACCACTAGTGAGCTGCCAAACTTAGCGTCCAATTGGAGTTGGAAGCCTACTCTACATAAGAGGTGAAGGACCGAGAGCATAGTGAACAGAGCACGGCGAACAGGGATAGCAGGAAGTGTGCGGGGGAGCCTCGAACAAGCCCCTGCGATCACAAGGATCACAAGGAGCCTGGTGGAGAAGAGAACGTAAGTACATATCCCTCCCTCATATCCCTCATATTCTTGGGAAAGGCTGTTTGGACAGTTAAATAGCTGACCATTGCAACTAAGACCTATCCTTCTAATAAACTATCTAATAAACAGACAATAAACTCTCTAAATACTGTAAACAGCCAACAAAAACAGTATGAAGATAGAAGGTCAGCAGGGGAAGGGGCACTTCCCAGTGTATTGCACAGAGTGCCACATATATGACTATTTGCCCCATGGGCAGAAGTCATGGGTGTGTGCTAGGTGCAAGGAGCTCCTGGCTCTCAGGGAACAAATCCGTTCCCTTGAGACCAAGGTGGCGAATCTGGAGAAGCTCAGAGAGACAGAGAGGCATGTGGACGAGACCTTCAGGGATGTGATAGAGGCATCCCACTCCAGGGCTGGTAGCTCCTCTGCTGTCAGGGAGAATGAAGGTCTTGGGCAAGGAGGACATTGGTCTGAGGAAGAGGGAAATGCTCCTTTAGAAGGGACCCCTTCCGTGGATGATGAGCCCATATCCTCTCGCACAGGGGATACTTCTCTGGGGGGTGGGGGCCTCCTTGTAGTGGGTGATTCGATCATTAGAGGGATAGAGAGATGGATTTGTGACCTGTGTGTTGACCGCAGAGTGACTTTCCTGTCTGGTGCAAAGGTTGCGGACATCACGCAGCGTCTACACAGGCTCCTAGGCAGTGCTGGGAAGGAGACAGCTGTCATGGTGCACGTCGGCACCAACGATGTGGGGAAATGTAGTTGGGAGGTCCTGGAAACCAAATTTAGGCTGATAGGTAGTGTATTGAAGTCCAGGACCCCCAAGGTAGCATTCTCAGAAATGCTACCTGTTCCACATGCAAGTACAGTGAGACAGGCAGAGCTGAGGGGTTTCGATGCGTGGATGAGACATTGGTGCCGGGAGGAGGGGTTTAGATTTGTTAGGAACTGGGACACATTTGGGAGCGAGCAAGGCCTGTACAAAAGCGACGGGTTGCACTTGAACCAAGATGGAACCAGACTGCTGGCACTTAAAATCAAAAAGTTTGCAGAGCAGCTCTTAAAATGACACCTGGGGAACAGCCGATGGGAGCTGGGCAGTATCACGTTTGGCAAAAGCCATCCTTTAAAGTGTGAGGGTGCAAAGAATTCAGATAAAACAGAAGGGGGCAGAGCAGAACCGCATAAAGAGCAGACGGAAGTCTGTGCCAGCCGGTCAAAGAGTCAAAATAATAGCATACATCAGGGGAGAGATTCAGTGTATAGGTGCTTATATGCCACTGCCAGAAGCCTCTGAGCCAAAATGGGTGAGCTGGAGTGCTTGGTTGGTAACACAGAAATAGATATAGTGGGCATAACAGAAACATGGTGGAACAGTGAGAACCAGAGGGACACTGTTATCCCTGGGTATAAACTCTATAGAAAGGACAGGGAGGGGCGCCTTGGAGGAGGGGTAGCACTGTATGTTAAAGAAGGGATAGAATCTAACAAGCTAGAAAACCTAGGTCGACTGGAGTCCTCCACAGAAACCCTGTGGGTGACTAAACAAGGCCGGAAAGGGAACCTGCTACTGGGGACGTGCTATCGCCCTCCGGATCAAAATGCTGACAGTGACTGGGAGTTGCAGGAGGAAATCAGGAAGGTGTCAAGGAGAGGCAGGGCTGTAATTATGGGTGACTTCAAATACCCACACATAGACTGGGAAAATTCACATTAAGGTCAGGACATTCATTTCACATTCAGGTCAGAGGTCAAATTTCTAGATACGCTAAATGACTGTGCCCTAGAACAGTTGGTCATGGAACCAACCAGAGAGAAGGAAACCTTAGACCTAATTCTGAGTGACACCAAGGACCTGGTGCGTGATGTCAGTGTCATTGACCCTTTAGGGAACAGTGACCACAGTGCCATCAAATTCAGCATACATGAGGGAAGAGAATCACCAAGGACGTCTAACACATTTTGAATTTCAGAAGAGGAAACTTCTCCAAAATGAGGAGTATGGTGAAAAGAAAGCTGAGGGGTGAAATCAGGAAAGTAACTTCGCTCCAGAGTGCTTTGAGTTTACTTAAAACCACAATACTAGAAGCCCTGTTAGATTGTATACCCAAAAGTAGGAAAGATACCACTAAGTCCAGGAGGATGCCAGCATGGCTAACGGGTACCGTCAAGGAAACCATGAAAGGGAAGAGGACTTCCTTCCGAAATTGGAAGGCCTGTCCAAACAAAGAGAACAGAAAGGAACACAAACTCTGGCAAAAGAAATGCAAGGTGACAATAAGGGAGGCAAAAAGAGAGTTTGAGGAACATTTAGCCAAAAGTATCAAGGGGAATAACAAAAACTTCTTTAAGCACATCAGAAGCAGGAAACCTGCCAGGGAGGCGATTGGACCGTCAGACAATGAGGGAGTATAAGGGATTATTAAGGAGGATATGGAGGTTGCAGAGAAGCTGAATGAGTTCTTTGTGTCTGTCTTCATGGCAGAGGATACTGAGTATATACCTGTTCCTGAACCAGGCTTTTTAGGGATGGAGGCTAGAGAGCTAAGCCAGACAGAAGTGACAAGGGATGGTGTTCTAAACTGTCTTGAAAAACTGAAAGCTAACAAATCATCAGGGCCAGGTGGCATCCATCCAAGAGTCCTCTTCCGCCCGGCATTAATAGTTAGTTGTTTTTTAATCTAAATTGCTTTTATTTCTTTTACTCTCTGTGTGTATGTTTTTAAAAACTTTTACAGTTTAAACAAATAAGGACCAACTCCCTGGTGATTAAGTTATCTTTGAGACCCCTTTGCAAGCTATCTGTTCCTATTGTTGTTCTAACTACTCCCCTCCTGTGCTGCTTAACAAAATTGATAACCCAATCAACACCATGGTGCCAGGAAGACCTTGCTTAAACGCCCTCGAGCAAGGCGAGCGATGCAGGATACACATAGAGAGAGAAGAGGATGGAAACTATTTGCTTAAGCAAAAACAGAAAATAAATGATTTACTAAAGTATTTGGGACTTACAGTGGCCAAAGAAACAAATAGACCCATGGAAACAGGTTACCTAAAACAGAAGAAGGAGAGTGAGCTTCTGCCAGACAACAGTGAGTACAGGACAATGACTGGAAAACTTTTATATGTAGTTATGATAACAAGACTATATAGCTTGCATCTGGGGGAATCTTTAGTAGGACAGTAAGCACTCCCAGCAAAGATGACTGGACTGCGGTAAAGAGACTAGGCAGTAGGGATATGCATGAATTGGGGTTTTTTATTTGATTTGTACCCAAATTGAATCACCCCCAATTTGTTTTGGTTCCAAATCTGCCCCCCTGAATCACCCCATATTCAATTTGTACCTGAATTTTCAGAAACCAAATCCAAATTGATTTGTATCAAAAAAGGGGGCCCTAGGGCCAAAAGACTAGGATGGGTGGTAGTGCCCAATGGGTGGAAGCTACCATCCAAATTTCAAAAGAAATGGGCATAGGGGTGACTTTTAAAGCATTTTTGAAGTTGGCACATCTTTAAATTTTCCCCCATAGGGAATAATGGGGATTTCAGCAGCCTTAATTATGACTCCCTGGGGGGGGGACTAGGGTGGCCCAGAGTGGGTTGTGGTGGGTGGTGGCATCCAATGGGTGCAAGGAAGCTACCACCCATATTTCAAAGAAATTGTGCAAAGGGGTACTTTAAAAGAATTTTTGAAGTTGGCATGTCTTTGTGGCAGATTTGGGGCAGAAAGGGGGTTTTGAGGGCAAAAGAGTGGGTCAGGTGGTAGTGCCCCAATGTGTGCCTGCTACCACCCAAATTTCAAATGAATTGGTGAAAGGGGTTATTTTTAATTTATTTCTGAAGTTTGCACATCTTTAAGCTTCCCCCCCATCAGGAATAATGGGGATTTCAGCAGCCCCGTAACTCTACTTGGGGGGCACCAGGGTGGCCCAGAGAGGGTTGTGGTGTATTGCACATAGGGTGCCAACATACCACAAGCCCATGGGGCATTGGGTTTTGTTGTTTTCAATGTCTGAGGTGTTCTGAGAGTTGATTCTCTGGTAGGAAATGAGAGCGGATTCTCTCATTTCCTACCAGAGAATCTACTCTCAGAACACCTTAGACATTGAAACAACAAAACCCAATGCCCCATGGGCTTGTTGTTCTGGGGGTAGTTGGCACCCTATGTGCACTACACCACCACCCACTCTGGGCCATCCTGGTGCCCCCCAAGTAGAATTATGGGGCTGCTGAAATTCCTCATTATTCCCTATGGGGGGAAAGCTTAAAGATGTAGAACATCTTTAAAGCTTAGGAACATAGGAAGCTGCCTTATACCAAGTCAGAGCATTGGTCATCTACCTCCATATTGTCCTCACAGACTGGCAGTGACTTCTCCAAGTTTAGAGGCAGGAATCTCTCTCAACCCTATCTAGAGATGCCAGGAAGGGGAACTGGGACTTTCTGTATGCAAGTATGCAGATGCTCTTTACAGAGCATCATTCCCTTTGCAGAGGGAATGCATCATTCTCTTTGCAGAGGGAATGCATCATTCTCTTTGCAGAGCACCATTCCCTTACAAAAATATCTGACACTGCTCACATGTAGTTCAAATGCAAACCAGGGTAGACCCTGCTTAGCAAAGGGGACAATTCAAGCTTGCTACCACAACACCAGCTCTTGCACCTTGGATAGGTGGGCCCTGTGAGTTGGTTTAATGTTCTTCTGGTAGCATATCCCTGTTATTAATATTAGATCTCATACTATTATTGTACTACTTTCCACAATTTAAACTGATCTTTAAATTCTGTTGTATATAGAATTGTATATAAATTTATTCTTCTTAATAAAGGCAACTAAAGGTTAAAAGTTGTTAAAAGTTAAAAGTTGCCTTAAATAAAGTCCTGAAAGTGTCCAGAATGTGAGGAGAATTGAGGCTAGAACTTGTTTAAATTCCTTAGATTAATACAAGGTTCCGAAGATAAAAAGGAAGATAATTGGTCCTCTAATTGATTGTCCCAAGGTCACCATTTGATTCCATGAGGTCGTTCTCATGACCAGGTGGGGCAGTGGGCAGGTGGCAGGGAAGGCTGCAGAAGCCCGCCTTCCCACAGATGATCTCCAACGACCATCTGGGCACACATACCCAGACAGTCCACCACTGCCCCAGGGAGTGCAGATGCGCATGGGCTGGGACGCGTCCTGGCCCCTGAAATTCCACAATGTATTGCACAAGTCCAGTGATGGATGGGTGCCTGTCAGTGCTTCAGTGCCAGCTGAAAGCACACAATCAGGGAAACGTGACTAAGGGAGCACTCACTTCCTTAATCTCATGGCTCCCTAGGTGTGCCTCCTGGCAGTTCTTATGGGCAACCAAGCCCGGGCTTGGCTTCCTTTGCCCAGTCTTGGCTGCTTGTGAGCATAGCCTCTATGAGTTAATGGCTGACTTTGGCTGCGTTCTCACAATCATGGCAATTCTGGTTAAAGAGTGAACTTGGATTGCTGAGCCCTGCGGAGCTGATTGGGAGAATGCAGATTTCCGGGACAATCCAGGTAAAACTGCTCTGGTTAAACTGCATTTAACCAGAATAGTTAACCAGGATCAAGTCTGCATTCACACAACCAGCTCTGCAGGGTTCAGCAATCCAAGTTCAATCTTTAACCAGGATTGCCATGATTGTTAGACTTTAACACACTGAGGCTATTCACACAACAGCCCAACCCAGGGTAGGGCAGTGCAGGGATTGAGGCTGATTCTGGCACTGCCTTCACTGGAAGCCCGGCTTTTTACCCTGACCCTTAACCGGAGTTAGAGAGCATGAGTGTGCCCTCAACTCCAGGGCTAGGGTCATGTGTGTGCTTTGGTTGCACACAGCCTGAGTAGACACAGAGTTAGAACATGTCTTTGCTGCTCCTAAGGGTAAGACTAGAATCAAAATAGATTGAGACGACAAAATAGATTGAGACAAGGAAGCAGATTCAGGCTAAGTATCAGGAGGAATTTCTTGACTATAAGTGCTGACAATGCAATAGTCTTCCTGTTGCAGTGGTGGGCACTTCTTTAGATGATTTCAAACAGAGACTGGCAGGGGTTTGGACTAACAGACCTCCAAGAACCCCTACAACACTAAAATTGTATGATTCTATGCAGCAATGCTATCAGGTGTTTGTTACTGATGGGAGGATGTGAAGGAATGAGGCCTGAAACTCCTCTTTGTGTTTTACAGATTTTCTTATTTGTATTTGCTTACTCCCTGAAGCTCTTCTCTCTCACACACACCCCCAATGATTGTGCTGGCTGTGGCTACAAGCAGCTGCAGTAGACACATGATCACTTAGCCCAGTTTTGGGGCGCTCCAGCACCCAGAATCCTGGCTAAGTGGCAGGCAACTTGAAAGGGCTTGCCGCTGCCGGGAGCCACGCAGTGAAAACCAGCCTGGTCTTCCACATGAGAATAGCATCCCTATTTTTTGTGTTAAGAAGCTTTGCAAGGGTCAAAAGTTCACAGATTCTATTCTATAGTTTGGTTTGGGAGGGGGAAGAATTTTACTATTTAATTTCTGGAGGGAAGAGAGGGATTGATTTGACTGGGTATGTTTTTAAAAAATGAGTTTGTTTTGAGTGGTTTGTTTAGAAACATTGGAGGGAATGAGAGAATAAAAGGAGGCTTGCCTGCAGCAGAGAATTCGTTAAAGTGGAAGGAAGAGCTGAGTGAGAGTAAGACCTAAAGAGACAACGATATAAGAGCATAAGAGCAGTGAAGAGACCAGCAAACTGCGGGAGAAAGCTGACTGGGGCAGTCAGAGGCAGAAATCTTGAAATCACTAAGCAGGAATCACTGCAACATAGGAGAGACAGAAGTTGCTAGGATGTAGCAGTGAAGGAGCCAGGCCCACCGCAGGGGAAACAGGAAAGTTTTCAGAGAAGCTATCCTTTGCATTCCTTTGAGACAGTTGCTGGGCCTAGTTTGCATAGGCAATTGAACTTAGTTATTTCAATGCTTTTCTTGTGCATTTACTCAACTGAACTTTTTTCTGTTCTTACTTGATATTACTGCACTGTTTTGGAACTAAGAAGATTTTGAACCAAGTAACCACTTTCTTGGTATAAACAAAACAAAAAAAAACTGTTTCAATAGTTTCTCTGCCTATTATTTTCCCCACCCCATGCTTACTTGCCCAAATTGCCTTCCCACTCTACCTTTTTATAAAGCTAATAGACAGTAAGACTCTACACAAGAAACCCCCTAATAGGGTATGGCAAGGAGAGCAGGTCAAGCCCACATTCCCAGCACACAAGCAGCTAGCCCGCCCTGGGCAGCTGAATCAGCCACCTACACGACTACCGGCTCCATCATGGAGCCGGTTGAGGCGATGGGGATTGGGGGCCACCTGGCCCCAAGAAGTCCCAGGATGCCCTGCATGAGTGGGGAGACCCCCGAGGCCGGCAGACTTGCTGTTGCCTCCTGGTCGAGGGTCTATCCATGAGTCGCCATGGCGCAGAACCATGCTGTGGCTACTCACGATCAATTAAATGGTGTTAGCGGAGCGCTAACTCTGCTAACCTTGTTAAGGGGGGGCAAGTAAGTGGGCTAACTGTGGGGAGCCGCACAGCTCCTGGCAGTTCACATGCATGGGGGAAACCAGGTTGGGCTCCCTTAGCCCGGTTTTCTCCACGTGTGTGAATAGCCTCAGTGTCTACAGTAACTGGATGACAGAACCAGTCAAAAGAACTCTGCCTGGTGGCAGTGAGTTGTTTATGCACAAGACCAACTGAGGTGGTACCCTCCACAGAGGGTCAAGATGATTCTTGAACAAATAAATATTCCTATTCCATTAAAATAATTGATTTTACAATTATTTTAATGGAGAGGGAAACAAGTTTTGTAGCCACATCAGAAATGTCGTTGTGAGGGTATGTGATAAGGAACAGATTCATTTGGTCCCTGGAGTATCTTTCCAATTGCCTTTCTAATCTATATCAGTGGTTGTCAGCTGCCTGCTGCAGCTCTCACTTGTTCCTTCTGTGCATTGAAGGCAGCAGCTTCAGCCAGCCATTGATTGGGGTGTTTGACTCTGCTTCCAAGCACACAGCCAGCTCATCAGGCCTCCATAGACTTGCTGCTTTTTGTCCAGATGTGGAGATGTTCATCTCTGTTGTGATTTTTGCCGAGCTGGAGATTCTGTGCTCAGCATAAGCAGGGGAAAAGAAGAGTAAAGCGCAGACTGGGGCCGGAGCATATCAGCCAATGCCCTAATTGGCAATGCCCAGCCAATGAGGAGAAGAACAGAGCTAGAGCAGGCCCCAGCCCTTGTGCCTGTGCTCTGAGTGATTTATAGATACTAATTACTGAGGCACTTAATGGCTAGTTTGGATGAGAATTAATTCTTGCCTGCTGGATAAATAATACATGTTGGTTTATTTAGCTAAATGTAAGGCAGCACAGAAGAGGTTGGTGCTGGCAGGAGTCTGCAAACAGGCAGGATATGAGATGCTGAAAAAGGTGCGGCAGCATAAGGGGGAAAGCAGGGAAGAAGATGGAAATATGTTGAAGGCAAGAAGTTCTTCCTACAACTAGGGAGACTATGTTGAGCCCCCAAGTAATACAAGCCAGAAGAGGTGAGTATAACTTGGATCTGTGTCTTGCACTATGTATGGAGGGAGACTATAGTTAGATTAACATTGTTTTCTAGTGGCATGTGAAAGAAGAAAAATCCCTACTCTACGCACATTATCTATTATGATCTACTCCTCCCCAAAGTAATTGGATGGATGCTACATTGTCAATACTGCATATTCAGCTGCAATAGTTTTCTCACTGTTGCAAACATGTTTTCTGACTCTGAGGTACACTGGATGATTGTCTGGGGTATGGATGCATTCAGTATCTGGTTTTGCTAAACCTTTAGAGGAACAGCAAACACCTTTTTTTCCTGGATGCTGCACACCACTAGGGACCTTTTCCATTTTTTAGCACAAGACTTGTGTCCCAGAAGAAGTAGTGTTTAACTTTGTCTTCTGTACCTTTTCTGCTCGGCTGCTGAGTCTGTGTAGTCCCATTGTTTTGCTACTGTTCTTCCTTCAGCTTAAGAGTATTTAAAGCATGGACACTTCTGCAAAGGTTGGCAAGAACCTGATGGCCAACCTGCACATGATGCAAGAGATTCATAACCAAATCTTCTGACAGCTTTTTATTTTCCTAAAAATAGCTGGGGCAATTTAGATCAGAACTACAGTACTATGGGGGAGGAATTAATGCTTTCGCTTTGCATCAATTTCTTGATGGAAATCATGCACACCCTAAGTTGCTATTGTGGAAGGGGAAATAGAAAGGTAGTTGCATTGTATTAGTAAGTGCACCCTCTGCACCCAGTTGCATATTGGCAGTGGGATTTGCATCGGTGAGTTAACAAAAGGGAAAGGCTACCCCACCCATCACCATGTTCCCAATCGAAATCACACACCCCTCACCACTACTACAACCACTCCCACTCAGCAATAGTCATTGGCAAGGGGTATAGAACGCCAGCTTGCTCTGGACAGAGCCATTTACATGAGGAACAAGGACTCAGATACAGGAATGCAAGTAATCCCCCATTTGTTTGATTTGTAAGCAAAGAGCCCTTGGTCGTGCCTGCTTTGATGAATCATCCGGACTGAATGACTCCTGGATTCTGTAGTTGTATGCTGCTGCTGCATTTCCATACTCAGCACTGATTTTGGAGATGATGCTTGAGTTATACATGCCATTTGATTGCCAAGCAGTATCCCAGATTTGTCTCTTTTCACCTGTTAGAAATATGATTACTCAGATGCTTTCCTAGAATCTGAGCAAATTCAGTGCATGCTGAAATGCAGAATTAACTCTTGTTTTCTTCAAATTTAGCAATGTGCTGGTTAAGGTATTATACTATGATGTGGATGCTTTTCTTGGGGTATTCTTTGCTGAATCACTCTATGCTTGGAGCATGCCTATTTGAATGCCCATGTATAAAATCCTCCAACCCTGATAGGCCAGTCATTTTTTGGTTAAACTGCAAATTGCAATAACAATGAATTTTCATAGGGAAGATAAAGGAAGGTAACCCAAGAAATCTATCCAAAGTCTCCCATAATCTGAGTAGGTTGTGTGTGTGTGTGTGTGTGTGTGTGTGTGTGTGTGTGTGTGCGCGCGCGCGCACGTGCACGTGTGCATATTTGGGTCACCATTGTTGGATTTTACTCAAAATGACATGAATTTTTTAAAAAAATGCACATATCTGGTCTTCTGTTGCTCTAAATCATTTAAACTTACTTGCCTAGCCTAAAATGTACCTCAAATTAAATGTAAACAAAGTTATTGATTTTACCATTAAGCTAAGATGCTGTCTTAAATAGCTTACACTCGGAATACTTAGGAATATCCAGTATATGCTTAAATGCATATACACCTCAAAGTGAGCCATAGGTCACCTGAAACACACCCCAACAATCAGAAGACCCTCCCCTAGAAGATGTAGCAGGTGTAGAAGATGCCTGACACTGGACATGACCATTGCACCTGTCCGGAAGTGCCTAGTATAGGTTTAAGTGAACAAGGAACTTGTGCAGCACATCCCAAAATAAGCCTTGGGTCACTTCAAATCACACACTCCCATGACCAAAAGACTCTATTAGACATATAGCCTGACTCAATGCTTTGCTTTTGCACAGGACATTGCCAAATATGCTGCCCCCAACCCCTACCAAAAATGTCTCATATATGAACAAGGAACTGGTGCTCTGTACCCCAAAGTGAACCCTGGGCTACCCCAAAGGACACACCCACACAATCAGAAGACTCTCCTCTAGTCAGGGATCACTCTCATGAAAAGAGCAACTTTGTTGATATTTTTGATAAGCTGGCATATATATCCCCCCCACCCCCCCGCCGCCCCAATTTGACTGTGCTGAATGCTGTGGTGGATTGCAGTTTCCCTCTTCTACAACTACAGTTGTTTGATCTTCATCCAGTAGAGTATCCACATTTGCTGATTTTGACACAAGCCTCAGGCATATGAGTGACATGAACACATTTGGAATAAGTGTTCTATTGCATTTTGCCCAACACATTCTTTCAGGCAATGACAGGCTTGTGGGCAATTAGGCAACAAAAGTTGCTTACAAGTAGCAAAAAACTGATTTTTATTTTTATTTTTATTTTTTTATTTTTTGCTATTCAATTCAAGGTTGAATCTGAAAACCCGACACCAATCAGATTCAATTTGAGTTGGATTAGATTAGGTTCCAACCTCAAATTGGTATGTTAAGGGATGCCAAAGGACAGATAGTGAAGCTATTCAGACGAGCAGAAAACAGGGTTACCTCCTGAAAGTAGATAGAACTCTATTTTTACCTCATAGCAAACAGATGGGCACATGCTGCAAACCCGGCAGGGAGTGTGAGTGACAGACGATTAACATTCTGAGGCTCCCTCCAGCCCCAGGTAGCATTGTTGGTCCTCCAGCCACGCCCATGACAAGCAGTTCCCTGAGTGGACGGGGCAAGCACGTGACCCAAGGAGACCACTCAGAGGGCTCCAAGCTGCAGTCCCTCTTTGCTGCTCCCTGATTGGTAGCCTCAGTTAACCATTTCCTGGCAACTGCAGCACTGTCAAAGGCATTGAACTCTGTCCCATGCCCAAAACACCCTGCTCACAACAAGGCAGGAGAGAGAAGAGAGCCGTTGCAGCTGCCGCAGCCAGCAAAGCAAAAGCCAACATGAACACACACAAACTCCAACACACACCCCAGATCCAGGAGGGACACAGCAGATGCCCCCTGGAGCAGTTGCCAGATGCCGGTGAGAGCAGCTGCCAGATGCCCCACAACTAGCCCAGGCACTAAGCTGGTGGCAAGGGCGATGAGATGTGTCTCCTACCACCCCTGGCCAGTTGCCCCCTGATCACAGTGGACGGGTAGACAAGCAGGCAATGGGGAGTTTGCACCTGTCCTCCTTGCCACATGTGCCACCACCCCCTTCACTCTTGCTGTGGCAACCCCTATCACCCCATTCCACCGTACAACAGCATGGCTTGGGAAGGCAGAAGGGGGAACCTGCCCCACCCCCTCACCCTCCCCGCAGCTGTGGCCTCCGTGCCATGCCCCCATCCCACTGTATAATGTGTGAATATGGTAAGAACCCCCCTTCCCCCCCCCACTGCCGCCGTAGCCAAGTGGCAACTCTGCCTCCCCATCAATCTGCCATTCCCTGGCAGCCTCCCAAATAACAGGGAAGTCAATCTGCAACCCATTTTGGTCCTCTGCACGTGCACAGAGGCCACTCACGTTACCAGGCGAGTGGGTGTAGGAGCTGCTCTACCCACCGCTGAGCCCCTTGCGGCCACCGCAAGCCCTCCGCCACCGCTGCCATTGCCACCATGAGGCCGAAACACTCTTTGCAAGTATCCCAGTCACCATGTGCGCACCACTCCCCCCCCCCCGCCGGGGCAGTGGTGTGCAAACCAAGAGCGGCTGCTGTCAGTCCAGCGGTCACTCCTGTTCCACCACCCCACCACCACCACAGGAGCCGGCTCCAGCCCTCCCCCCCACACACACACATGGTGGCTAGAATACTTGCAAAGATCAGCAGTTTGGCTCAGCGGTGGGTGGGTGATGCTGATGCTGAACATCTGTCCACCCACCCCATTCACTCGCCATATGCTACGGCCCCACATGTTTGAGGGCCCCACACACTCCCCGCATGGAGCGCATTTCAACATCCCCTCGCAGGGTGCAAAGGGCTCCCTCTCTCACAGATGCAAGGTGTGAGGGCCGGAGCATGCCCAGGAAGGAGAACCCCATCCTCCAGTGGGGGGCCGCAGAACGTCCCTGGTTAGCAGTGGCCAGTTCTGTTGCCACCACCATGGCCCAGCCTGGAAGCAAGCACGACAGCGGGCCGAACCTCTGGGAGTCTCTGGAGGTGGGATGTGCGGCGGGCCCGTTGTGCTTCGAGAAGGGGCTCTCCTGCCTGCAGGAAGGTCGGCCGGCCATCCCACCCGCTCCCTGCCTGTTTGAGGCGTTGTCGGACCCACCCAGAGCAGCCACTGTCTGCTTGGGAAGGAGGAGAGCATTGGCAAGACTGCTGCTGCTCCCTACGCTGCCTTTCCCTGGATTCTGAGCGGGGCAGGGACTTGATTCTTGGGCTGCTCCCTCAGCACCTCTGTTGAGTGCATCTCTAGCCTGATTCCCTTTGAACTGGCTCCCAGCAGCAGCAGCTACAGCAGCAACAGTCCCCCCCCACCACACACACACACACAAGCACCAGGAAGGGGAGAGCAGCAGCCCCATCACCTGTGCAGTTTCCGCCTGGATAGAGCAAGGGTGCTGGAGATCTGAACTTGGGTCTCCCCAGTCCTAGTCCAGCACTCTAACCACTACACCACGCTGCAGGCAAGGGCAGCTGCAGGCAAGGGCAGGGACACTCCTGCTCTTGCCCAGTGACTTGCAGGGGACAGGAAAGAGCACAAAAATCCCCATTCAGCCATGAGACTTGCTGGGTGACTCTGGGCTAGTCACTTCACTCTCAGTCTGACCTACTTCACAGGGTTGTTGTGAGGAGGAACTTGAGTATGTAGAACAGCGCTCTGGGCTCCTTGGAGGAAGAGTGGGATATTCTATATTATTAATTCTTCTAGACAGGCCATGCACCCTGTGGGGCGGCTGGAAAGCAGTTTGACAGTTGGATCGGGGGCGCTGTGAAACAGCAGGGAGCTCGGAGGCTGGGGGCAGCTTCGGGAGCTGGACAGTTGGCTCTGAGGGCTGTGGGCGGCAGGGAGCTCGCAGGCTGTCAGGCGAACAGGCGACAGTCCCTGGCAGTGGCAGGGGGAAGCAAGGACTGCGAGACAGAGATAGAAAGATGGAGGACAGAGAGCACGAGCACGAGACTTGCGGGGGGGGGAGAGACTTGCGGGAGGCGAGCGGGGTGGCAAGAGTGAGCGAGAGCGTTGCGGGGGGCGGCAAGAGCAAGCAAGAGTGTTGTGGGGGTGCAATGCCACTGGCTCAGTGCAAGACCACACAGATGCTCTGTTCAGGGTCAGCTTGTAAAATGTAAAATGAATGAATAGTATGACATGTGTCTGTGCAACTATTCCCCTTAGGGCATAGGGCTGCTATAGGAAGAAGGATTTCAGCTCCCTGCCTGGCATCTCCAGGTCGGGCTGAGCGGGAATCCGGCCTGAGAGCCTCGGGAAGCCACTGCCAGTCTGTGTATAGACAGTACTTGTTGGAAGTTAAAGGACTTTGTGCTGTCTCTTGTCTCAGACAGTGGAGGACAGACTAGTGAGTCAGAGGGCTAGAGGGTCAAGACATTGGTCACCCCTTCTCCACTGCTCTGACACTGTCCCTTTGAAATGTAGATTGCTACTCTTAGGGATCAACTTCCTTCCTCCTCTCTCTTCCCTACCTGCCCTTCTACCTTGCAACATGGCAAGCTCCTCTCCCTGCACCATGTGTGCAGAGAAGATGCAGAATCCATCTGCATCCAGCTAGATAGATAGATAAGAGATCCTAACTCCTCACTTTCCTATCTAGAATGGAGTTCCTTAATAAATGCCTTATATATTGATTTGAAACTATGAACTGGCTCCAAGTTACTTTACTCTCAGCATACACACATGCCTAACTAAATTCCGCTGTGTTGTGCCTCTGTGCACTCTGCTATAATGAGAAAGGGATTCTCTCACCACAGAGAATTTCCAACAGTACTAAGCTGGATGGACCAATGGTCTGACTCAGTGGAAGACAGCTTCCTATGTTCATATTTTCCCTTGGGCTCATTTGCAAGGTGCCTGTCACTTTAAGAAAGTTGGAGCAAGTGCTGCTGAGAGCTGTGGCTGGCCAGGCTTTCCCCAAACATTCTGCTTGCCTTGCAGGGCACTCTGGTATCCTGGCTCTATGGTATCCCGGTGAAGAGGGGGGAAGGGAGCCTCAAGCAGCGTCCCGCAGCGTCCCGCAGCGTCCCGTGGCTCCACAGGAGCACTGGGAGGGGGTAGGCAACCTCCCCTGCTTGCTGAACCTGGTTTTAGAGGAGGGGCTGGGAACTGGGTGACCCTCTTTTGACAGAGCCCTGTTTGGGAGCATGCCGAGGTTCCACACGGTAGTGCTAACCCTGCCTTCGGACCTCAAGCCCTGTTTTTGCTGGTCATGAGAATAGCTTCAGTAACTGCTTCAGAGAACATCAAACAGAGATGGAATGGAAGAAGTATACTGAAAATCTGTACAGCAGGGTCATCAACATCTAAGATACTCTAGAAGATATTCCCTACTTGCAAGAACCTCTAGTATGGGAAGATGAAGTTAGATCATTACCAAACCGGAAGGCTACAGGAATTGATGGAATAGCTACAGAAATATGGCAGGCAATAGAAGAATCAGTCAAGGCTCTAACAGAACAATGCCAGCAAATCTGGAGAACAATACAGTGACCAAAAGATTGAAAGAGGTCAGTCTACATACCCATACTAAAGAAAGGAGACTTAACAGATTGTGCAAACTGTCTCACAATATACTTAATTTCACATGCTAGCAAAATAATGCTCAGGATCATCCAACGCAAATTAGAGCCCTACGTGGAAAGGAGGATACCGGATGTCCAAGCTGCTTTCAGAAAAGGCTGAGGAACATTATTGCTGATGCATGCTGCATAATTGAGAAAGCCAAAGAACACCAAAAAGAAGTCAATATGTGCTTTATTGGCTACAGAAAAGCCTTCAATTGTGCCAACCATGCCAAGTTGTGGAATATCCTTAGGAAAATGGACATCCCAGACACAGGACAGGAAGCCATAATCCAGACGGAAATAGACTGGTTCCAGATCGGCAAAGGAGTAAGACAAGGCTGTGTACTTTCTCCTTATTTATTCAATTTATATGCTGAAAAGAGAAGAGCTGGATTGGAAGAAGATGAGTATGGTTTTAAAGTTGGAGGAAGAAACATCAATAACCTGCACTACGCTGATGACACCAATCTGATAGCTGAGAATGCAGGGTCAGACTGAGGGCACTGAGAGGACGGTTGGATGTATGTGGGGAGGGCTCTGGGTTTTGAGCAGAATGGGTACTTAAGGGTGGGAGCATTCACTGCTGCCGAGTGTGGCGGGGCACAGGGCACCCCATGGATGGGGTGCACCGGGAATATGTCCTGTTGCCCTGTGGTCCAGTCCGAGCCTGTGAGAATGCAGATGATTTGCAAGCTCTAGTAATGAAAGTCAAGGAGCACAGTGAAAAAATTGGACTACGACTAAATGTAAAGACTAAACTAATGACAATGGGTACAGCAACCAGCCTCAGAATTGATAATGAGGACATTGAATTGGTGGATAGCTTCTGCCTTTTAGGATTGACCATCAACAGTAAAGGATCCAGCAGTCAAGAAATACTCCATAGACTAACACTTGGTAAAGTTGCAATGAAGGCTTTGGAAAGGATTTTTAGATGCTGTGACATGTCTGTACCTACAAAGATTACCTGTAGAATCTTTGTAGGTATGTTTTTCCTTTGACACTTTATGGATGTGAAAGCTGGACTTTGAAGAAGCAAGATAGAAAAAATATTGACGCTTTTGAACTTTGGTGCTGGAGAAGACTTTTGAGGATACTGTGGACAATCAGAAAAACAAACAAATGGATCATAGAACAAATCAATCCAGAATTTTCACTTGAGGCACAAATGACCAGGCTCAAACTATCATACTTTGGACACATTATGTGAAAACCCTACTCCCTTGAGAAGTCCATAATTCTGGGGAAAGTTGAAGGAAAGAGAAGAAGAGGACAACCAGCAGCAAGGTGGATGGACTCGATTACGACAGCAATGAATGCACCACTGAGAGCAGTATCTGTGTGGTCACTAAAAGTCGACACCAACTTGATGGCACTTAATCAATCATATTAGATTCAGATTTGAATCAATTTGACCCACTTTTAAAGGTCCAGGGGGCACCAAAGTGGAGTGGTGTGTAAGGTCCTATGAGGGTCACCTACCACCCAAATTTCAAGGCAGTGAGGGTTGGTTTTTTATTATTTATTTTAGTTTTTAGTGATTTTGTATATTTCTGCCACATGGAATAATGGGGTTCAAAGCAGCCCCATTACTCCCCATGGTTGCACCAAGGTGGTCAAAAGTGGTTTTGGGGGTAGGGCACATTGGCTGCTAACTACTCCCCGCCCAACCAGCAAGGCAGTGGGGTTTATTTTTTAGGAATTTTTGAAGTGTTTAGACTCTTTGGGGGTGTGATGAATCCTCATAGGGATTCATTATGAGGAAATTAGACACCAAAGAGTCTAATCACTTCAAAAAATATTTCTAAAGAACGGAGTACCCAATTGGCTTGCGGGTATTGGGGTAGTTGGCACCCAATGTGCCCAACCCCCCAAACTTCCTTGAACCATCTTGGCACTATTCACGGGGAGTAAAGGGGCCACTTCAAATCCCCATTATTTCCTGTGGTGAAGATAAAGGAGCAATGCTGACTGAGTTCATTTTCATTGCCACTAAATTCTACAATTGACCCTAAAAAACCCGGCACTGGGGATTAAGGCTCTCATGCTTAAGCCTTGTCAAGATCACCATTTACATCCTGAGATAAATACATAAAATGCAACACCAAAATGACTATAAGCTTTAAAAAGAGCAGGGAGGAGGGATAATTCATGGTGGCCTAAAGAATTTTTTTAAAAACGACAATACCAAAGTTTTTATAGAAAATAAATGAAGACTATATGAAGTTTGACATATCCTATCTAATAAAAGGCTTGGTGTCCGTCCGTGGACGGACACCAAGCATGTGTCCGTGCCTCCCTGGCCTCTTCTGGGCATGCGCGAAGCGCATGGCCAGAAGGAGCCAGGGAGGCAGGACCGCCAGCACCCGGCGGCCATCTTGGGCGGCCAGAAGCGGCCGCCCCGAAGAAGCCGGGTAAGCGGCAGCGGGGGACACTGGCCGAGGCGGCGGCAAAGCCGCCGCCTTGGCCAGAGGAGGCGGCACGGCCGAGGAGGCGGCAGAGCCATGGCCGAGGCCTGGCCGTGCCGCCGCTTACCCGGCTTCTTCGGGGCGGCCGCTTCTGGGCAGCGGTGGGCCAGGCCGGAGCCGCGGTGGGTGGCGGGCCCAGCCGGAGCCGCGGGCGGCGGTAGGTGGCGGGCCCGGCCGGAGCCGCGGGCGGCGGTGAGTGGCGGGCCTGGCCAGAGCCCCGGGTGCCGGGGGGTGGTGGGAGAGGGAATGGCGGCGAACGTCTGGAGTGCAGAGCTCCACTAGCGCCCGTTAACCAACGGGCTACAAAACCACTAGTTAACAATAGTAATAGAACAAAAAATGCACAGCTTCTCAGTTAGGGTTGCATTTCTGTACACACTTGAGAGAAGTTCTGATTGAAACCAACAGTACTTACTTTTAAGTAGGCATGCATAGAATGGATTGCACTATAAAGCCAAAGACTGTAAACATTACAACACATAGTCAGTGATAGGGATGTGCAAACAGGTTCAAAGTTGAAATGGTTTGGTTCAACTGTTTGGGGCCGAACTGAACCATCCTGTTCAGTCTGACCCCAGACCGAACACCCCCTGATTGTTTATTTTTTAGGAATTTTTGTTCAGGGGGTTCACGGACTTTGTTTTTTTTAAAAAAAAAATTAAAAATTTTTTGTTCAGGGGGTTCACGGACTTTGTTTTTTTTTTAAAAAAAAATTAAAAAAATTTTTTCTTACCCACTCTGGGGGAGTTGTTTGAGGTGGCATGGGGGTGGCCACGGAGGTTCCCCCTCCCACTGCTGGCCTCCCTTGATGCCAATCCCAGCCAGCTGGCTGGCTCTTCAGCCCATTCGTGCCTTCCCCCTCCAGTGTGGTGGCCACTTCGGAGGCCATCGTGCCTGTGCAACTGGCCTCTGCATGGCCTGGGTGCAGGCGTGGCAGCCTCCCAAATGACCACTGCACCAGAGGGAGAAGGCCAAAGAGCTGGCCGGTTGGCTGGTATGGTCATCAAGGGAAGCCAGTGGGGGGAGGGGGAACCTCCATAGCCCCCCCACCTCCAACAACTCCCCTGGAGGGGGTAAGTAAAGAAATATTTTTAAATGTTCGTGGACACCCCCCCGGACTGGACTGGACTGGGGGGGTTGAGGGGGTGCCAGACCAAACTGGCCTGGTCTGGTTTGGGCCCGGTCCAGACTTGAACCAAACTGGACCAGCTGGTTCCATGCACACCCCTAGTCAGTGATTTACATCATAATCAAGTTATCCTCTCAATTGCCCTAATAAAGATCCCCTGGTGATAAAAAGCAAAGTCAACATTCCTCAGGGGATTACTTATTGTGAATCTCTCCCGGCCAGTGCTTTAACTCTCCTGTGCTTTGACTGCCTTAACTGAAGCCCAGCAGTTGAACAGAATAGTGACCACATTTTTTGCTCCATAACTCCACTTCTACAAGGGCTACAGCTTAACTTTAAAAGAAAAAAGAGATCTGGGAATCTGAGGGAAACTCAAATCCCAAATCAATTTGAATTGAATCTAGGGAGAATCGATTCAGGCCAGTTGTGACTTGGCAAATTTGTTCTGAAGTTAAATTACTCAAATTAACCAGATTCCTGTTGAATTTATTTGCACATCCCTAGTTGCTTGCCTTCACACCATTGACTAATAATGTGCTCTTTATATGTGGAACTAATGTATCACTTGTAGGAGGCAATGTTCAGGAGAATGACGTTTGACAAACAAAACCACTGTTGCCTTAATAAAGCTGCCTGCAATAGGAAGATTGTGGGGCCATTCACACAGCCTACCAAGTGGGCAGGCGGGCAGGTGTGGGGAAGGCTTCCGAAACCTTGTCTTCCTCCCAGATGATTGTTGTTTTTTGGTGGTGGGGATGCGCAGTGCAGGGTGGATTGATCTGAGACCAGGACTTGTTGTCCTGGCTTCCATGAATCCACATGCATGGTGCACTGGGGGATTCCCTCTGTGTGTGGCCTGGTTGGGAGCCCTCGGGCAAGTAGCCAGAGGTAAGGGTCCGCTTGCTCCCTTAACCTTAGCTAACCCCTGAGGTAAATAGCAGGGCTAGGCAGCACTAGCTCACCGGGATTGGGCCCAATCCTGGCTGTTCTCACACGTTAGGCTGCACATGGAGCTAGGCTGCGATAAGAGAACAGCCTCTGTAAATCCTGCAGACAAATTTCTCTATTGACTTATATGTTTCTTGTTGAAGTTCACCCTTTCCTAGATTTAGGAAGACCTAGATCTGAGCAAAATGCTTCCCAATCTGCCCAACCTGTGATATCACGAAATTGAATTATGCTGGTCAAATTTTCTAGATAATTGGACAGCTTCTTACAGATGGTGCCCAACTTAATCTACAACATTTCACAATTTAATCTGTTGAAATTGAGCCCTAGAAGCACTTGACTGATGTCCAGGCATGCATGGTTGCACCAGGGAAGCCTAATGGTGCCTAATGATCACTTTTGGTGACCACACTGACCATTTTTGAAATGTATATTTCAGAGTGGACACAATTTCAACAGGATTAACACTACATTTGACAGATCAGATCAGAATCTATGAAAAAAGGGACAAGACAAAAACTATCAAAAGGATGTAAGCCAAAAGGATTGTTGGACAGGACTGATTCACTTTCTTGGTTCTCCCAGGCAATAAGGTTGAGCTTGCTTGCTCCCTTTCTGAACAAATCATACTCCAGACCAGAAGCGGCCAAAACTAATGAGCTGGGGTGGGAAGCACTGAACAATAAAACCTGATGTATGGACAACCTGCAAGCCTCTGTCCTCTAGCCACAATCCTCTAAAATCCAATTCATGATCCTCTGATCATGAATTGGATTTTGCAATTCATTTTGAGCTCGAAACCAATTGCAAAATCCTCAAATTGATTCATTGAAATGCTGGCCAAGCCAGTTGTTTCAACGAATCAACATCAAAACTATTTGAGTGGTTCAGCATTAAAAATATTTTAACCTTTCCCCAAGCCCCCATAGGATCCTATGAGTGTTTGGGGAAAGGCTGTTTTTTTAAAAAAATTCACCCTCTTGTCCATTTCTTTTGTGGGTTAGGTGGTAGGTAGCAACCATCACTCCCTACCATCCAATGCTCTTTGGTGTCCCTAGGACTTACCCATGGGGAACAATGGGGCATTTAGAGTTTCCCATTGTTCCCTATGGCCAAAAGATAGTATTTTGAAACCCTGCCTCAAAAAACACTGCGGATTAGACACACATAGTTAAGGAATCTGCCCCTCCCAACACAGAACATTTTGAAACACAGTCCAAAAATGGCCAAAAAAGAATCACTGACCCAGAATCCACTGCCAGCAACAGAGCATGTGCTGCAGTAACATCACTGGCACAAGTTGCTCTCTCACACAATTATGACTCTTTACTTCAGCATTATAACAGCTGCCACAGCAGCACCACAAGCTCGATTAGAACAAAGTCTTCAGCCACATTTTGACTGAGTACACCTTGCAGTGTAGATTGCAGAGCAGTCAAGGCAAGACACAGAGCTCATCATAGCACTCACCAACAAAATATGTGTGGGCAGGATTAGGACCAGCTCCTGAGTGACTCAGCAGTTCCTCGGGTCACCTGCTCAGCTTTGGGCTTTATGCTGCCTGTGGCAGCGGGCCCAACACTGAAGGAGTGACACCAAAGGGGATCGCCCCTTGGGGGGAGCCACTTCAGGGGATGATGAAGGTGAAGGCCAGGCTGTTTGGCTCAAGATTCCTCATGGCCTTCGAGGGTGGAGCTGAGGGCTGGGGGGTTGGTTTGTGACAGGCCTCTCTTGAGTGGGATGATGCTGGGGGTGTGCCAGGCAGTTCAGGGGCAGCTATTACTGTAGTGGTGGGGAATAGAAGAATTTGCGTTGGCAGAGCAGCTGGCCATTACAGGGGAAGGGAAATCAGTAATTTAGTAACTGTTTCCACTTCCAACTGCTCAGTCAACTCTCAGGCCTCGGGGAGCAGCTCCAGTGACCCACAGAGTCTGGCCTTACTCCTCTGCAATGCCAGGTCAGTTCAGAATAAGACTGAAATTGTCCACAATTTGATCGTGGATGAGGGAGTGGACCTGGCATGTGTAACTGAGACCTGGTTGGGGGAGGCGAGTGGTCCAGTATGGGCTCAGCTTCACCCACCTGGTTACTCTGTTGTGGAGCAGGTCACAGGAAGTGTGTGTGTGGGTGGGGGGAGTGGCTGTGGTCCATAAGAATACCATCTCCCTTACCAGGGCCCCTGTGAGACAATTTACTTATATTGAGCGCATATTTTTGAGGCTGGGAACTAAGGATAGATTGGGGATTCTGTTGGTGTACCATCAACCCTGCTGCCCAACTGACTCCCTAACTGAGCTGACAGAGCTGGTTGCAGAGTTGGTGTTGGAGTTATTTAATTGTTGTGATTGTTTAATTGCTGTTTTATGATGTTTTAATTATTAATTGCTGTTTTATACAGTTTTATAATTTTTGCTTTAATTGTTAACTGAGTTTAATGGTTTTGTTTTAATTGTAAACCACCCTGAGCCATTTTGGAAGGGTGGTATAAAAGTTGAATAAATAAATAAATAATCAATAAAATATGAGAGAGAGAGAGCTGAGCTGCCATTGTCCATTTCTCACCACAACACTATATCACATACAGACCAAACCACAGTTCAAGGAAGGTTGAGGCCCCCCAGCTGACAGCTTGATACTTGGGTCAGGACACCAGTCCATCATCTCATCATTGGTCATGGCAGTGGCATGTGTGCATGCATGTGTCAATAGCACTGACAGTGACACATCACAGGATTTGGGGTTGGCCAGGGTGAAGAGAGCTACAATTGATGTTGCAGTGGGTGCAAGTGACCATGAGTCACTCACTTTCCATGGCCAGCTCTGGATAATGCAGAAGGGGGAGGTTGACCTTCAGGAAGACCATCTGCTCCACAAAGTCAGCATCCATAAATGTGTGATGGGGTGTCACAACATACCCAGCCATGGAGAACACACCCTGGACGCTGGACATGAGAGGAATCATTTGGCAACTGTCACCAAGCCCAGCTAGACTTGGCAGTGTGTTGCCCCAAACTGGATCAACTCAGTCTCCTGACCTGCCACCAGCTTCTGCGGGTACTGCAGAACACACTGCTCAGCACTGCTGCAGGGCTCACTGAGCTCCTCCCACACCCCTGGCACCCCAAGGCACTAAGGAAGCCCTCCATGAACCACCAGCTGGAATACATAGGCAAAACTGTCAGTTCACTTGGCCCTGCTGAGGATACCGTGCTGCTGTCCTGGAAAGCAGTGGTAATGCAGCTGTTATGGGTGGATTGTGCAGTAGCACCCTCCTCCTGATTGCACCTCAGCCTCCTCTCCTCACCTAGCTTCTGCAACCAGGCGGACCCTCCATCTGGGCAGCTGGTTGGGGTAACCACTGCCCTTAATTCTTAGGTCAAATAGGACCCAAGGATTCTTGGGTCACATGCTCTGCTAATGAACCCAAAGGTGTCCTGAGCCATTCCACTACTCAAGTCCTCACCCGACCTTACAAGGCGATTGCTTCCTCAGTGGTCAGAGTGGTCTGGAGCTCACCCATCATCTTCTCAAGCAGAAGTGCAGCAGGCAAAGCCTGGCTCAGTGTTGCTGTCTTCTGTGCTTTGCTGCATGGGAGGGGCTAGCCAAACCACCACCAGCAGATGTCCCCTTGCTCTCCTGCCCTGACCAGCATGCTGTGAGGAACAGGAAAGCAGTGTGCCTCCCATTACAGCTGGTCCACAGATCCACTGGTGTCAGGCACTGCTGCACACAGCAGCCCCAACATGGCCTACTTGCATGCCATGTACAGGGAGAGCACTACTCACCTGTTGATGGTGGTGTGCAAGGGGACCAGATGCAATCAGAGGCAAGCAGTCAGAGAAGCTGGTGGAAGCCAGCATTCTCTACCACCATGGAATGGCTGGATACCCAAAGCAATCATCTCAGCAGTGGCCTGAGACTCTGGGCGACTATACCACTTGTCCATTGACTGCACCTACCATGTAGGAAACTTCCCATGCAGGCAAGGGAAGTTGCCTGCATGATAGGTGTAGTCAATGGGCAAGTGGTATAGAACAGGTGCCTATAGCAAGGTGCCTATAGCAAGGCACCTTGGGAACTTGAGGGCACACCAGGCCTACTGCTGCTAGCAGGAGCATGGAACCCTGTCTGATGCTGTTGCAGATGCTGCATCATCCCCAACTTCTTAAGACACTTTGTGTCATTACCCCTGCTAACCTGTATCCCACAGTGCATGTAGGTGGCATGGTGTGGATCACCATGGCTGATCTCAAAGTGGCCCCATACTATGCTGCCATCAGTCCGGGAACATTTCAGTGGTGGAGGTACTGGGGCTGCTGCTTCATTCTGGGGGCCACCACAACTACCATGGCCCTCCATTTGGGGCTGAGAAGGTGCAGGAAGCCGAAGTACTTTCTGCTCCTTGTCAGTCTCAGATGGGGGGGCGTTGTCACACTGCCAACAGGGATTGGGGAGGAAGGAGAGAGTGATCTGTTATGGCTAGAAGCCGACAACACCTCCACCTCCACTCCCACAGGAAGCGCTTCTTCCCTGACAGGGGAGGACCACCCCGCTACCTTTACCTCAGCCCACTGGAGAATCAGGATCCTCTGGAAAGGGGAGCCTGCGAACAACCATATCAGCAGGGATGACTCAGGAAGTAGGCAACTCTCACTGTCGCCCACCACAACCAGCATCATTCCTTCCTCTGTCTGCCATTCTACTTCTGGCTCTGCCTCATACCCTCCTAGACATCTTGGGTTTTTAAAAAAATGTAAGCCCTAACTATGATTTGGGTGGGGGTGGTGGGGTGGTTTGAGAACAAGCATGTGTGGGGCCAGGGGTGGAAGGAGGAGGCTTTGTTTGGGGTTGCTTTTTTTTTTTAGGGAAGTGAGCAACAATGGGGTAAGTCGAAGGGAAGGGAAAGGGTATTACTGTGGCCTCTCCTGTCTCCTAACCCACCCCTCCTTTCCTACAGTCCTAGTGTCCCTAAACCCCTTTCCCCAAACTAGGCCAGTTTTGAGAAAGTGGTAGTCTGTAGTCAGGAGCACCATCCTAATGAGGGTGGTGGTGGTGGTGGTACTGAACAAGACACAGTTGCCTCTGGTTCCCAGCAGTCCATCCCCCCCCCCCCGGTGATTCTGTCCTGCTCCAGAATTAATGAGAGCTGTACTGCTTGCAGGCTCATCATTCATCAGGTAGAGTAGTACAGACTGGTTAATCATTGACCAGCCTGCACAACTCTACCTGATGAATGGCCAGCCTGCAAGCAATGCAGCTCTATTAACTCTGGGGGCAAGACAGAATGAGATAGAGAGCAGCAATGGAGCTGCTGAGAACTGGAGGCTTCAATGGAACATTGAACAGTATTTTAGCCACAAAAAACTAACAAGTGGGGGGGGCACTGAAACAGGATGCGGCTGCCTCCAGTTTCAGTGCCCCCCCCCCACTTGTTAGTTTTTTGTGGCTAAAATACTGTTCAATGTTCCATTTGCATTAACAAAACATGTGTGGTGTTGGGCAAGAGCACTATTGTACAAGCAAGCACGTGAAATGGCACAAATGTAGTTGTGTGATGGATCACCATTATTTCCAACAGCCATTCATTGCACAACACCATTTGTGCAATATCATGCACAAATGCACAAGAGCACTCTTAGACGACTTCACACACGTTTCATCAAAATACATACGCAACATTGCAAAGTGTTCAGCTAGTACATTAAGGGATTTATTTAATAGTGTAGACTATTTGATCATGTGAAGCAATTTGAAGTGCTACAGGCCAGAATTCCTGGTTTACCACCTCTTTGAGATCAATCAAAGTAGTTAATGTGAACATATTCAGCCTAGCAAGACACCTGGAGGATTTGTCTGTACTGAGGCTTAGAGCGAATCCCTCCGATCTTTCACTAAGCTGTTGTATTTATTTCTAGCTCGGTCCAAGAGCCTGGTGATGGAGCAGCCTGGACTGCCCTGTCAGTCTTTTTCCTCCTGCCCACAGGAGCGGGTGATGAAGTGTGGCTGGCTGAAGAAGCAGAGAAGCATCATAAAGAACTGGCAGCAATGCTGGTTTGTGCTCCGTGGTGACCAGCTCCTCTACTACAAGGATGAAGATGAAGCCAAGCCACAGGTAAGAGGCGTCCGTTTGTTTGGGGCCTGAAATGGCAAGAGTAGTGAGCAAGCCATGGATTGCAGTGTCTGTGGTCCTAATGCCCCAGATGCAAGTTGGTGCAGAAAAGGAAATAATATTCAAGTCTATATCTCTCAGAATTTATCATATATTTAACCATATTTCCCTTTAATAATCTTTCCTCAAAAGGCGTGGAGAGGGCTTTAGTATCTGTAGTATGATGGAAGGAGATAACCTGTGGAGTTTTTCCTCACTTTTCGGTCTCCTGTAGGGCATTGACTTTATGGACTCTCTTTTCATTACTAACTCTTCTGTTACTTTTTGGAACCAGTCAGTAATGCACCAATCCTCCTCAGTCTTGTCTTGAAGTTCTCAGAACTGTTTATAATCAGTTCTGTATAAGCTGTATATAATATCAAGGAGCTGCTCAAGAAGATTCAGTATAAATTCTAAATAACTGTCTGGTGCTTGAGGGCTCAAGTTAGATTAGATATGATGCTACAGATATAATGCTAGGATCTATAGGAATTCTGGTCATGGATCTGCAGCATCACATCTAAGCTGATTCAGAATCACCCATAATTTTAGAAGAGTGTAAGGAGGACTTGTGAGCTGAGTATAAGTGCACAGCACTCCCCTAGAGTGCTGGACTAGGACCAGAGAGACCCGAGTTCAAATCCACATTCAGTCATAAATAAATAAAAATAAATAATCATTTGAGGAACTCCCCCCTCATTTTACTGAACTCCACTCAAATCTAATAATCCATATTTTCAATCCCAAAACATATTTCACTCCCAAAGTGTCTTTGCTCTCCTCCAAACAACCTTAAGTGAGGAGTTGCTCCTCAAGCTTCTCCTCTATCTATCCCTCTGAAGGTGAGGACAATTTCCAGTCCCCAAAACTTCCTTGAACAGATACATATACCACCTTTAACCATATCTCAAACTAGTTTAGAACCAATTAAAACTTCCATAAGCTTTAAAACCAACAGTTAAAATAAACAGGATAAAATTTAAAATCAGTTTTGAAAATCAACTAGAAGTTTGACTGAGCAGGTGTGTCTTCAGTGCTCTTCTGAAAGACATCAGAGATGGCGCAACTCTTATTTCAACAGGGAGTGTGCTCCACAGCCCCAGGGTAACTACAGAAAGGCTCACCATTGAGTCACCTCCAGACAGGGGCGTAACTATGATCGGACAAGGGGAGGCAGCTGTCTAGGGGCCCTGGCCTCTGAGGGGGCCCTGCCCCCTCCCCACGTTCACGTGTTTGTAAGCACGCCCCCTCCCCCGCACGGTCTGCCTCCGCAGAAACCAAACGTGTGTTGCAGCAGCTCCCTTGGGCGCCCTTGAGGCGAACAGCTTGGCTCGGGCCAGACAAGGGCTGCGTTTGTTAGGGAGCAGCAGGTCGGCTGCGAGAGCAGCGGCGGGCGAGGGAGCCGTCCAGGCAGGCAGCCCTCCGCGCGCAGACAGACTTGGAGCGCGAGCGGACGGAGGCTGCCATCCTCTGCTGCGCACTCTTACCCGGGAGAGAGAGTCAGCCCCAGTGAACCCAGTGGGGACTTGCTGCTGCTGCTGCCTCTGAATAAACCTGTGTAGGTTTTTTGTGCGGCGGCGAGTCCTGTCGAACTCGGTGGGGCTTAGTGGAGTGCACGCTTGGTTGCCATTTCGCTGTGTCTTATTTGGGCCCCGGGCTTGTTTGGAGGGTCCCAGCCCTTGCGCGTGCACGAGTTACAAGGAAAGAGTGCCTAGGAGGGTGTGCAGCGGTGGGGGTGGGGGGGCTGCAGGAACGAAGCGCTGGTACTTCTCAGCTTCTTTGGCGGGTGGGGTGGGGGCTGGCCGTGGGGGTCGTCCTGTCCCCTAGAACGCCTGCCCTTCTGCACTTGCAATGACATCCCTGGTGTGTGCAGAGTGCCAAGGAGGAACCACAACCCACTGCCACCACAGCGTGCGTCTCCCAGGAAGGCAGGCTTGACCCCCAGTGACGCTCAGTTTTTAAATCTTAAATCCTGGCTTCTTCTTCTTCTTCTTCTTTTTAAAGCATGAGCAGGGCAGGGGGATGAATCTGCACAGAAGTGGGGGTCCGTAGGCGAGCTTGCCAGTTGCACGCTACAGATCAAAGTGGACTTGAAAGGTGTGTGTGTGTGTGTGTGTGTGTGTGTGTGTGTGTGTGTGTGAGAGAGAGAGAGAGAGAGAGAGAGAGAGAGAGAGAGAGAGAGAGAGAGAGAGTGTGTGTCTCCCTTCCCTTCCCCCAGAGTCTCTCGGGCAAAAAGCCTCCCCCAAGGCTTTTCCTCCCTGCCCACTTCGCAGTCTTCAGGTGCGTGACAAAGAGAGCTTTGCCTCCTAACAGTCATCTCCCCTTCTGCTGCTGCCGCTGCCTGGGGGCCTTGGCCTGAGGGATGGGGTCCTCCTTCTGCTGATGCGCAGCTGCCCTGTTCAGCCCCTTCTGAAGGAAGGACACTTGGGTGGTCGCCCTGTCCAGAAGTTTAACAAGGTGATGACTGAACGCCTCACCTTGAGGAGAGCAGTTCACAGCCTCAGAGGGAAAGGGGCTGGCAGCTGCTGCTCTCTTTAGATCCCAGATGGATACTCCTGCCTCTCTAGGCATTCAAGGAAGGAGAGTAATGTAGTTCTTTCTGCTATTCTGTCTTGCTCCCCTCCCCCTCCCAGGACCTTAATTTCTGCCCTTGGCAGGATAGCCTTGGAAACCGGAGTCTCCAATGCAGGGATTCTCAACCCTGGGGCCTGAGTCCCCAAAGTGTGTATGGGCAATGGGTGTCATAGTCCAGCAGCTTCTGGGGACCAAGTCTGAGAACTCTGCCCTGCCCTTCCTAATCCATTGGGTTGGAGAAATCAAGGCAACTCGGGCCAAATTCAGTCAATGTAGACAGGAGCTGAGAGTAAAAAAACTAGATTCCATGTGAACTAGATATTCACCGTATTCATAATGGGGATGTGAGTGTGAGTGCACTATATATTGTCAAGTGTGTCTGTGTGTGTATATCAGCGAGGGGCCCATTTTAAAATCTTGTCTCTGGGGCCCCTCCAACCTTGCTACGCCCCTGCCTCCAGACAAGACAGAAGTAACTGCAAATGAATCTCCTCCAACAATCTTTGTTGGAAGCAGGTTCATAATGAAGATAATATTCTCTTATATATGCCGGGCCATTATGATTCCAACCCAGCACTTTGTATTTTGCCCAGAAACATATTGGCAGCCAGTGGAGATCTTTTAAGACAGCAGTGATATGATCTTTTTTGGTTGCCCTTGAGACCAACCTGGCTGCTTTATTTTGCACCAGCTATAGATTCTGGACTACATATTGTAGCTTAACATTGGAATGCTTAGAAGAAGTCATCAGGGGGCAGGGGCAAGTTACTTGGTTAAGCAGGAATGAAGCAAACTGTTGCTGCAGCAGACAGTTGGGGAGAGGAACTGGAAAGAAAAGGATAGAAGAGGGACTGAGGGGAAAACATCAGGGGAAAGAAACTGATGAAGGCTGCAGCAGAAGTTAAGGACAAGAAGAAGCAGAGGCTGGAAGAACAGAGACTTATCCGAGGAGGCAGCTCCTGTGACTGATCCTGAACACCAGAGACCAATACTGGAAGTGTGAGACCTGACCGAAACTCTGGGGAGGCTGGTTGGGACCTCCAGTGGTGGGGGAAACTGTTGTTTACTTGCATTGTATTTCTGTGACTACTTTTTCACTGTCATTCACCATCATATCACTGTTATATCACTGTCATTCATCACCCTGAGCCATTTTTGGAAGGGCGGTATAGAAATCAAATGAATGTATGACTGAATGAATTTACTTCTTACTTTTGCCCATAAATCCTGTTAAATTTACCTTGTTGACATATGCTGGCCTTGGGCCAAAATAAACAAATACATAGATACATACCTTGTTGACAGATCTCCTTAATTTCTGAAAACCAGGGCCTGTTACAATATAGAGGCAGCCCAATGTAAATGCATTGCAACAGACAAACCTGGAGGTTACCAGCATGTAAGTTGATAAGATCACTTTCTTCAAGAAAAGGACATCGTTGACATATCATCTAAAGCTGAAAAAAGGCACTCCTGGCCACTGCCACAACCTGAGGTATGGGAGAAAGTTTTGGATCCAGGAGAACTCCCAGACTGTGCACTTGTTATTTCCAGGGGAGTGTAACCCCATCCACAACAGGCAGATCTATTCCAACTTCTGAATTATGGCTTCCTACAATGAGTATCTCCATCTTATTTGGATTCAGCTTCAGTTTGTTATCCTCATCCAGCCTGTTACTGCCTGAAAACAGGCTTTTAGGAAAGTTATGCCATTTCCTGATGCAGCTGATGCGGAGAAATAGATTTGGGTGTCATCAGCATACTGCACCAAACATCCTGATGATCTCCCCCAGCAGTTTCATGTAGATGTTAAAATTCACTGGAGATAGAGTGGAGCCCTGTAAATGGCTCCATTGAATAGAATGGAGCCCTGTAAATGGATAGAATGGAGAATCTATATAAAAGATCTCTCTTTGAAGAGCAGCAGTCTTCTAATGACACCATCTGGAATCTGCCTGAAAGAGGTATGAGTGGACCCATTGTAGAAAAATGCCTCCCACTCTCAACCCATTCAGGCAATCCAGAAAGATACCATGGTTGGTGGTATATAAAGCTGCCAAGAGATCAAAAAGAACCCATAGGGTCATACTCCCTCTGTCAATTCCCAATTGGAGATCATACGTCAGGCCAACCAAGGCAATCTCCACCCCATAACCTGCCTGAAAAGCAGTTTGAAATGTGTCTAGATAATGTGACTGTTTCATCCAAGACTGCCTGGAGCTGAGAGGCCACCGCAGAGAGGCCACAACCTCCTCAATCACCTTGCCCAATCATGGGAGGTTGGATGACAGGCCTATAATTTCCTAAATCGGATGGATCCAACATAAACTTATTTATGTTGGTCTAATAATTGCTTCCTTGAGACAAGGAGGCATTCTACCCTTCCTCAGAGAAACAATGTTTCCTCAGAGAAGCATCCTATATAATAAAGCCATTGCGTGTGCACCCGTGTCTCTGGTGTCTGTGTCCGTGTCTCCCTTGGCTGATCTGGGCATGCGCTCCGCGCATGCCCAGAACACTCCGAGGGAGACACGACCGCAGGCACCAGGCAGCCATGTTGGCTGGTTGGTCATCTGGCTGCGGGGAGGCCGGAGGCGGCACCCACGGGACTGGCCGGGCTGCGGGGAGGGCAGAGGCGGCAGCAGGACTGGCCCTGCCGTGGGGAAAGCCGAGGCAGTGGCGGCGGATCCGGCCCGGCCGCAGGGAGGGGAGAAGCAGCGGCGGGTCCGGCCCGACCGCAGGAACGGGAAAGGCGACGGCGGCGGGATCGGACCGGCCACGGGGAGGGGAACTGTGGCAGCGGCGGGACCAGCCCGGCCGCATGAAAGGCGGCGGGTCCGGCCCAGCCGAAGGAAAGGAAGAGACGGCGGCAACGGGACCGGACCCGACCTGGAAGGGAGAGAAACGGCGGCGGCAGGACCGGCCTGGCCAGGGGAAGGGGAGACAGGACAGGGGCGGGACCAGCCCAGACGAAGGAAAACCAGCGACGACGGCAGCGGGTCCGGCCCGGACCCGCCAGGGAGAGAAACGGCAGCAGCAGGTCCAGCCTGGCCATAGGGAGGGGAGATACAACCCTACTAGCGCCTGTTATTTTAACGGGCTTAAAAATACTAGTTTATTATATTTACCAAGCCCTCTGCAACCACCTCCCTGCCAGATAATAGGTGGTAGGACACACCTCTCCAAGTAACTTGTTCACATCTTCAAGAGTCACAAATGGAAATTGATCCAATGTAACCATACAAGAGGAGTTACTGGATACCTCTGTAGTGGGCTTTGCATCAGTTGTGGTAGCTAGGTCAGCTCATATACAAGAGATGTTGTCCATGAAAAAAAAGCATCACAGTATTCAACCAATGGTTCCAAATTCAAATTTGGGGAAGGAGGGAGCCTTTTTAGCCCTCTCACAACCCTAGACAATTCTCCTGGATGTGAGCTTATGGAGGCAATGCTGACAGAAAATAACTGTTTCTTTTCTGCACACACAGCCAGATCATAGATCTCAGGTGTACTTTTTGTTGTAATAGGCTGGATTCAAGCAGAGTCTTTTTCCACTTGCACTCCAGTTCTCTCCCTTACCACTAGGGATGTGCAAAAAATTTCGGGCACAGAACGATCTGTGCCCGAAATGAACAATTTCGGGTGATTTGGCGCCGAACCGAATCACCCCCGATGTCCCCTGATATTTTTTGGGCACGAGCCGAATCACCCGAATTTCGGACCTGAAAAATTCGGGTGATTCGGTTCATGGTTGATTTTTGGCGATTTTTTAAAGTTTTAGTGACTTTGGGGCAGTTCAGGGCCATAGCATGGGATCTGGGCAAAAGGAGTGGTGTGGGGTGGTAGTGTCTAATGGGTGCAGGCTACCACCCCAATTTCAGGGGGATTGGGCAAAGGGCTGATTTTTGGTAAATTTCTGAAATTTTCATGTCTTTGGGGCAGATTGGGGCATATTGGGGCAGAAAGTGGGGCCTGGGGCAGAATAGTGGGGTGGGGTGGTAGTGCCTAATGGGTGGAGGCTACCCCCTCAATTTCAGGGGGTTTGGACAAAGGGGTGATTTTTTGAGAATTTTTGAAGTTTTAGTGACTTTGGGGCAGTTTGGGGGCAGAAAGTGGATATGCCCCAAAAGAGTGGGGTGGGGTGGTAGTGCCTAATGGGTGGAGGCTACCACCCCAATTTCAGGGGGATTGGGCAGAGGGCTGATTTTTTGAGAATTTTTGAAGTTTGGGTGTCTTTGGGGCAGATTGGGGGCAGAAAGTGGATCTGCCCCAAAGGAGTGGGGTGGGCTGGTAAATAGTGTCTAATGGGTGAAGGCTACCACCCATCCCCAATTTAAGAGTGACTGGGCAGGGGGTGAATTTTGGTGAATTTATTTTTATGAGGTTTGTCTTCATAAGGTGAAGTGTGCTAAATTGATTACTTCCTCATATTATTCATAGTAAAGGAAAGTGTGAAAAAGTGAAAGTGGGGTCATGAGAGTTGTTTAATTGAAAAAAATCTCATTTGCTATGATAGAATGAGAATTCACACCTCAGAAAAAACTTCTGAGGTGTGAATTCTCATTCTATCATAGCAAATGAGATTTTTTTCAATTAAACAACTCTCATGACCCCACTTTCACTTTTTCACACTTTCCTTTACTATGAATAATATGAGGAAGTAATCAATTTAGCACACTTCACCTTATAGCACTTACATTTATATAGCAATAGCACTTACATTTATATACCGCTCTATAGCCGGAGCTCTCTAAGCGGTTTACAATGATTTAGCATATTGCCCCCAACATTCTGGGTACTCATTTTACCGACCTCAGAAGGATGGAAGGCTGAGTCAACCTTGAGCCCCTGGTCAGGATCGAACTTGTAACCTTCTGGTTACAGGGCGGCAGTTTTACCACTGCGCCACCAGGGGCTCTTGTTTTATGAAGACAAACCTCATAAAAATAAATTCACCAAAATTCACCCCCTGCCCAGTCACTCTTAAATTGGGGATGGGTGGTAGCCTCCACCCATTAGACACTATTTACCAGCCCACCCCACTCATTTGGGGCAGATCCACTTTCTGCCCCCAATCTGCCCCAAAGACACCCAAACTTCAAAAATTCTCAAAAAATCAGCCCTCTGCCCAATCCCCCTGAAATTGGGGTGGTAGCCTCCACCCATTAGGCACTACCACCCCACCCCACTCTTTTGGGGCAGATCCACTTTCTGCCCCCAAACTGCCCCAAAGTCACTAAAACTTCAAAAATTCTCAAAAAATCACCCCTTTGTCCAAACCCCCTGAAATTGGGGTGGTAGCCTTCACCCATTAGGCACTACCACCCCACCCCACTATTCTGCCCCAGGCCCCACTTTCTGCCCCAATATGCCCCAATCTGCCCCAAAGACATGAAAATTTCAGAAATTTACCAAAAATCAGCCCTTTGCCCAATCCCCCTGAAATTGGGGTGGTAGCCTCCACCCATTAGGCACTACCACCCCACCCCACTCCTTTTGCCCAGATCCCATGGTATGCCCCCGAACTGCCCCAAAGTCACTAAAACTTTAAAAATTCACCAAAAATCAGAATTTTTCCCAATCCCCCTGAAATTGGGGTGGTAGACTCTACCCATTGGGCACTACCACCCCACCCCACTCCTTTTGCCCAGATCCCATTGTATGCCCCAGAACTGCCCCAAAGTCACTAAAACTTTAAAAATTCACCAAAAATCAGGATTTTTCCCAATCCCCCTGAAATTGGGGTGGTAGACTCTACCCATTAGGCACTACGACCCCACCCCACTCCTTTTGCCCAGATCCCATGCTATGCCCCCAAACTGCCCCAAAGTCACTAAAACTTTAAAAATTCACCAAAAATCAGGATTTTCCCCAATCCCCCTGAAATTGGGGTGGTAGACTCTACCCATTGGGCACTACCACCCCACCCCAAAATTTTGCCCCTGGGCCCCTTTTTACCCCCCGAATCGATTCAGATTCAGATTCAGATTAAATCCGAATCCGAACCGAATCAAGGGTGATTCAGGTGACCCAGATTCGGGCACAAAACAGAACAGGGGTGATTCGGTTCGGGTCCGAGCCGAATCACCCGAAAACCCGAATTGCACACCCCTACTTACCACTTCAGCTCCTGTAATTCTTTCATATACCACAGGGCCAATTTTGAAGTGGGTTGGAGAGGATGCATAAGAGTGAACTTGTCTACTGCCCTAGTGAATCCACTGTTATAAACCTCCACGAGGGCATCAACAGAATGCAGAACGAACCTTAAAACCTTCCAAGACTTCTTGGAATCCTATTGGATCCAATAGCCTTAGATGGACCATCCCAATAGGACCCACCATCCTTGCAGAGGTGGTCCATGGTTGTGAATAGAACTTTAACCAGGTGGTGGTCCATCCATGATAATGGGGAAATTGCAGGAGTCTCCACCCATGGAACACCTCAGGGTTCAGAGCAAAAGCAGCTTCCCCTCCTAACTGAGCAAAGGTACCTTTTAAAAGTGGTGATTCTCTTTATTTAGCAGGGGGAGAGCAACTGGCCTTTCCCAGCACAGCATCCCTCCAGTGTACCCAAATCAAATCACCTCTGATTTGTTTTGGGTCCAAATCTGGCCAGCAAGCACAGGAGTGATTTGTTTTGTCCACAATTCACCCGAAACAGGTAGATTTGGGTACAAACCATTTCGTACCCAAAACGATTCGCACAGGCAGCAGGCGGAAGCAGTGATTATCTTAGCAGCAGGAAGGGGGTGAAAAAAATCTTCTCTTTTCCTCAATCAGAAAAGCAGGAACAAAAAAACCCAGAGAATCCACTCCAGGCAGCAGACAGGCAAGGCAAAGCAAAGCTCCTCTGGTGCTCTCTCTCTCTCTCTCTCCTCCGACAAGGCAGGAAGGCAGAATGGTGGCTGGCTGCCTCAAATACATTTGAAAATCCCTCCTTCAACCTCCCCCAACCCTTGTCCCTGCTTTGACCCTTCCCCTAGCCAATGCTGGCTCAGTCACGCCTGGCAACACAAGACTTGAATGGAAACAAGCCAGTCTGGAGACGGGGGGAATCACCAGCCAATCATTCAAGTAAGTCACCAATCTGAAGCTTGGGAGGGCGGGGTTTTCAAAAAAATTTCCTGACACAAAGGACACAGCAAGAGAGATCACTACAAAATGGAGGTCCAAATCTACACATTTTTCAGGTCTGAAATCTGGGCGATTTCTTTTGTATTGGAATCTGGCCAGCTAGCACAGGGGCGATTTGTTTTGTCTACAAATCACCTGAAAGATGTAATCCCTAATTATTACAAAAAGGACAATGAACATAGAAATAATAAAGTTTTATTTTTACTTCCAAAGATGCAATGAAAAATAATAATTTAACAGAAACTTGTAATAAGCCTACTTGCATGAGAAATATCTTTAAATGAAAATTCATTATGAAATTTGTAATTTAGTCCATCTTTTTGTATTTGGAGGCTGCTCATAGTGTGAGGCCATAAGCTGTAGCTTACTTAGCATGTGCCGAAATTCAGTTCTGGTTGCCTATAAGAATTTTTTTTCCTTCAAAGAAGGAACTAACAAAAGAGAACCCATGAGAGAGGGATGTCAGCCACTGAGGCAGAATTTTTATGTAACGTAAAACGAGTTAAATGGGTCCAAGGTTGAGAGTCCATTACATCTGAATTCATGCAACTGTGATTTTGAACTGAGTGACCTGTGGTTTGCCTCACCAAACTCCAGTTTGAACCTTCGGTTTGCAGTAAGGTTCGCTGCCAAGACCTGAGGTTTGGCCGTCAATGCATTCTGTCTGGATGTAGACAGCACCATAACCATGATTCCATGCAGCTTTTGGAACCACAATACAGTGGCACAGACCCTCTTAGGATAATGCCCACTCCATGCCTGCAGTGGTTCTTTCTGGCCACCTCTCCAAGCACCAGCCCCTCCCCTCTGGGTCTCTGGGTCATCTCGGAGAGACCACATTACTCCTTTACTGATGGAGCTGCACTGGCTGCCAGTAGGCTTCCAGACAAAATACAAAGTGCTAGTTATAACTTATAAAGCCCTAAATGGCTTAGGCCCTGGGTATTTAAGAGAGCATCTTCTTCACTACGAGCCCCACTGCCCATTGAGGTCATGAGCCCCTGGTGGCGCAGTGGTAAAACTGCCGCCCTGTAACCAGAAGTTTACAAGTTCGATCCTGACCAGGGGCTCAAGGTTGACTCAGCCTTCCATCCTTCCGAGGTCGGTAAAATGAGTACCCAGAAATGTTGGCGGCAATATGCTAAATCATTGTAAACCTCGTAGAGAGCTTCCAGCTATAGAGCGGTATATAAATGTAAGTGCTATTGCTATTGCTATATGAGGAGGTCCGTCTCCATTTCTAGTTACTGCCAAGTTGTTTAGTGGCTACGCAGAGATGGGCTTCTCGGTCGCTGCCCTGAGATTGTGGAATGCGCTCACTGCTGAGATACAATCCTCCACATCTCTGGCAATTTTTTTTTAAAAACCTGAAAACCCATTTTTTTCGCCCAAGCTTTCTCAGCTTTTTAAAATTGTCTGTTTTAATTTTATGGGCAATCGTAAGCTGTTGATTTGTTTTAACTTTTGTGTGTGTTTTAATTGTTTTATGTTAACCGCCCAGAAACGAAAGTTTGGGTGGTATATAAGTTTGATGAATAAATATATATTCCCTCCTGGGAAGTCATAAGGACCCTTCCCTTTCCTGAGTTACTGGGAAATAGTGTCCCCCACCCCCAATATCATGTTTGTGCGGGACAGTTTTGTTGCAGGGCTCTTAGGAGGCAGGTGGTGCAATTGCTGTAAGAAGCAGCGCTGGCATTGCATGGCATTTAAAGGGACTTGAATGCTGTTGTGAGCTACATCTGGTTTTACACTCGGCATATTATTGATTGATTGATTGATTTGATTTGATTTATATACCACCCTTCCAAAAATGGCTCAGGGCAGTTATATGCTCAGAGGAAAAGAGGCAAAGTCACATCATACTTAAACTGAATTAGTTCTTGGAGATGATGACCATGGTGGATCTGGGCAAGCAAGCAGAGGAAGACACACTCATAAAGTTCAATGGGCTTTATTATAGAAAGTTGCTCATCAGGATAAAATTCAAACAGGTCATCCAAATTAAACATGTTTCTGATTCAAAGTGTAGTGCAATGTGTCTTAACTATCAAATGTGTTGGTGAGCATGTGGAATCAGCAATTACAGCTGTCTAACAAATCCTAATAAAACATTTAGAGAGAGAGAAGAAAGAAGGGAGGGCTTATGAATGCAATGCCAGTGATTAGTAGGGAAGAGGGAAGGGAGAGAAGGCTGAGCTGTTCATTGAATAGGCATCTCACCAGGTTCACAAAGAAGGCTTCAATAGGATTTGTTCATCGCTTAGGGAACGAGGCTTGGGAAGGATGCAGGCTCAGGCAGTCCAGCAGGCTAGTGGTAGATGCTCAGAGCAAGGCAGAGAGAGAAAGAGCCATGGCTGGGTAGTCTTGACTTCTCACTATGCAGCAGAAGTCACAGACAGTCCCTATCCATGGACAGAATTCCTGCTTCAGCCCTGCGGCTTGGGCAACTAACTCTGGGGATCGCTCTTGAGCAAAGGTCTGCTGGTTAGGCAAAGCTTGCTGCCTTGCCATGCCTGAGAGACCCCTTTTTATAGCAGCTGGATCCTATAGATCTGCACTAGGAGTTCTTTCAAGATAGCAGTTTCCATCAAGGATCTCAAAAGTGTCCTTCCTTCTCATGACAAAACAGTTTTTTGTTGGACTTCAGTTCAGAGTGGCATCCTCTGCATACTGTCTTTTTGTTGTCAGGAAGCAATTTGTTCCTCTGTTTATTCTCAAAACACCTGCATTTCTTAAGCTCTTGGCCTGTCTTTGCTTAAGAGGCAGATGCTTGGCACCTCTTACTCCAAAGAGTGTTATAAGTCAAAAAGGTGTGAGGAGGAAGAGATCTATCTATGTGAGATAGAAATCAAATTACATGTGTGTGTAAATCTACCTAACATGCATTTGTAAAGGCATTCCACAGTAGGGTTGTGTGTTTTGCGGTTTTTTCTGATTTGTTTTTGGCCTGAATCTGAAATATTTTGTTCTTTGTTCAAAATCAGCCAATCCAAAACACCCCAATTTTGTTCTTTGTTCAAAATTGCAAAATCCAAATCTGAAATGTTTTGGATTTTAAAAAATGGCCCCGGGGCAAAACTCGTGGGTGGGGGTGGTAGTGCCCATTGGGTGGAAGCTACCACCCAAATTTCAGAGGAATTGGGCAAAGGGCTGATTTTTGGTGGATTTTTTAAGTTTAAGATTTTTCCCATAGGGAATAATGGAGGTTTCAGCAAATGTATAGCTTCATGTGGGGGGCGAGGGATGGCCCAGAGCAGAGTAGGGTGGGTGGTAGTGCCCAGTGGGGGTAAGGAAGCTGCCAGAATTATTTCAAAGGAATTGGGTAGAGGGCTGATTTTTAAAGATTTAATGGAGTTTGTGCATCTTTAAAGTTCTTCCTCATAGGGAATGATGGAGGTTTCAGCAGCTCCATAACTGCACTTGAGGGGGCCGGGAGCGAGTGGTGGGGAGCGAGTGGTGGTGTAGAGCACATAAGGTGCCAACTACCCCAATGGGTTGCTAACCCATGGGGTACTGGATTCTGTTGTTTCTTAGATGTTTTGAGTGTAGATCCTCTGGTAGCACATGAGAGTGGATTCATGGTTTGTCATTGAAAATCTCATATGCTACCAGAGAATCTACACTCAGAACACCTCAGAAACAACTGAACCCAGCACCCCATGGGTTAGCAACCCATGGGGGCGGTTGGCACCCTATGTGCACTACACCACCACTCACTCCCGGCCACCCCAGTGCCCCCCAGGTGGAGTTATGGGTCTGCTAAAACCTCCATTGTTCCGGGGGGACGACCTTAAAGAAGCGTAAACTTCCAACAATTCCTAAGAAACCATCCCTTTGTCCTATTCCTTTGGAATCTGGGTTGTGGCAGGCACCCCTTGGGGCACTGCTACCCAACCCACTGTTTTGACCCTCAGGTCCCCTTTCTGCCCCAAATCTGCCCTAAAGATATGTAAACTTCAGAAATTCTTTAAAAATCAGCTCTTTTCCCAATTCCTTTGGAATCTGGGTGGCAGTAGGCACCCATTAGGGCACTACCATCTGACCCACTCTTCTGCCCTCAATGCGCCCTTTCTGCCCCAAATCCACCCCAAATAGCATCAACATCACACATCATCAACAACAACAGAGCTTTGCAAAGAACCAGGCAGATTTCCAAAGGTCATGCACATCCACATCCCCCCACCCCTGAAATGCAATTGATCTACACACAAGAGTGTGAAACAACAACAATGAAATGCACACCTCCCCACGCAGTGTGCACACTGCCCCACTGGCCAATGAGGGTAAATTTTACCCTTAAATTTCCTTAAAAGGAGGCAATTGCCAGAAGATCAGCCCATGATTTCGCTGGCCAGTCTGCAGGCTGGAAGGGCCAGAATTTCAAACAGATGTCAAAACTCAAAATGGAGACTGAAGGAGAAAGACTTTTCGGGATTGCAAAATGGTGTTCCAAAACAGCTGAAACAATAAAACGGTATCTGAAACATGGTATCCGAAACAGGGACGTTTTGTTTCGGCTACAAATTTTTCTGTTTTGAGCATTGGGTGTTTTGTTTCGGCTACAAAACAGCTGAAATGGCCTGTTTGGGGCACAAAACATTTTGTATCCGAAATGAAACGTACACCCCTATTACACAATGATAACATTTGAATATATGTGAGACAGGAATTAAAGCACTTCTTGTGTACATACTTAGTGTGTAATTCTAAAAACATTCCAAAGTAACAGCAAGAGGGCATATCTTTGAGACTAGTTAATCAATGCATATGACTAAGGCAAAACAATACAGGTGACATCAACATGGTAAACGTTCTGTCAGAGGAAGTATAGGCTTACAGCTTGTCTCCTAGGAGTTAATCATTTCTCTTAGAGTTCAGAGATTCCTTGCAACAGGGAATCTCTTAATGGAATTGCTGGCAGAGACACATGCCTTAGCCTGTGAACTCACTAGGCTATGAGTTCTGGTCCAAAATGAGTGGCCTGGACCACAACAATGCCCTTTCTATGCCAAGGGTGGGCGGACCATTCTGAAAACGCACAGTTGCACTTAGCATACCCCACTTAAAGATCATGGCCAATGACAGCCACTTTGGTGACATGCTGACACATTGTCCGCAATCTGGCGACACCAGTGCTATGGAGATTGCTGGAATCGGCGGACCAGGAAGAGGGAGTGGCTCCCCCTTTCCTGAAACTGGAGGTTGCCAGACTGCAGTTGGACGCAATTTACTGTGATGCAATTTACAGTTTTAAATTGAAACCGTGGGTTCATCAACCTCCAGTTTCATGTTACATGAGAATGCAGCCTGAGCATAGATCCAGACTTCACTAGTTCTGATCCACAGGATATTATGCCCAGTATCTCTTTCTTATCTGTTAGCAGTTTTCGTGCTTGCTAGCCAGATTCACTGGACCAAAATTTGTCCTTGGCCACTCTTGTCTTCTACAGGGAGGATGTATTGCTGCTAATGAACCTACCGTTAGTGGCTCCAGCTTACAGAACAATTATTTTGCTGTTAGAACACTTCATAACCATGGCCATTCAGCAGAATCAAGAGGAAGGAAAGGGAGGGTGCATATTTTAAGGTTCCTCCATGAGGGAATGAAACCTCCCTCAATGTAGAAAAGTGGTATGGCAAAGTGAAGGCTAGGCTGACCGCTTGATCATGTTACTTTTCTACTTGCAGGAAAAAGAGGAACATATAACCTTTCAAACATATAACCTTCTACTTGAAATGGTCCAGATAAATCTCTGTCATTTAATTCTGCTGAATAAATTGGTCTTCAGAAGAGAGGACATGCATGAGCATCAAGAACAGACCAAGGGCTAAAATGCTTTGCATCTTGTGGGAGATGGGTATCTGGATATACATGAGGTTTCTGAGAACTAAAATGAGTGAAAGTGTGAGCAGGGAGGTAGATGCAAAGGACAACCTCTGAAGCATATGCAACAGCCCTCTTTCATTGTAGTGCTTGTTTTGCTTATGTATATTTTCCCTGACTGTTTCTGTGTCAATTTCAGGGTATCATACCACTGCAAGGCAATCAGGTTAATGAAGTAAGCCCTAATCCTGAGGAGCCAGGGAAGCACATCTTTGAAATTGCCTCAGGTAACCCAAATATTCTATTTCCTTTTTGCTGCTATCATGCTCCTATTCCAGGCAGCCATTTCAGGAAGAGGAAGGAGTGTTGAGGACTCAACTGTGGTGTATACATTTTACTTTATTTTATTTTATTTTGCCTATGTGATATCTGATTTGGATAGCTATTGGGCACAGCCAGGAAGGTAAATTCTGTACTGTATTATGAGACTAGTCGAGCTCACCAAACTCTGCAGAGAGAAAAAACACGAGGGGGCAAGGCACATGTAGAAAAGAGTGGCTGATAGACTGCACAGTATTGCTCATGCAATAGAGGGCCCCTTCCAATACTATGAATTCAAGTAAAATTCATTTGCTGTAGCATGGTGATTGGTAATATGTGTAACACATGTGCACAAGAGAATAACTTGCTCTCTATGAGTGGGTTCTCAAGATTGCTGCAATTGTAGTTAAATGCATCACTGGCATGCTCGTGAGAACACGCACCAATCTGGAATCCCAGATTGCTTGTGGAACACAAACCAGTGTTGGTAATCTTCTATTTGATCTTGGCTGAGAAATGCAACTCACATTCACTGATCATGAGAACCCATGCCCTACATCAATCTCTCTCACCTGCATGGCCACCATATATACCAGTGGCCAGAGCAGCCACCACCAGTAACTGATGTACTAGCCTCCCAAAATCACTCCATGCCCCCCTCAGCCTAGACACCTTTTCCTTCATGTTGCTTGGAAATTTCACACATCACACTTGCCTGCAATGCCCACCCTCACCTACTTCCCCACCCCGTGCCCTCCCTGCAACATTACACCACCATATGCCATAGCAAGCAATGCATGGCAAGCAACTCCTGCACAGTGCTACAGCCACCACCCAACTGTCTGCACCTACCCACACCCCAGCATGGAACCAGTACCCAGTCCAAAAAGAGAGGGAGCCTCCCAAGCCCTAGAGCCTTCCAAGCCCTAGGCATGGATTGGATGGGTGAGGGCGCTGGGTTGCGAGGATCACAGAGCTGAAGATGGCAGCCTGGTTTAATTAACTGGAAATGGGGATGAAACATGAATAAACCAGTCCCTGCACAATGGTGACCTCTGTTTCGAGATCTCTTTTTCAAGTGGCAGTGGAAGTTGATCTTGTCAAAATAAAACTCCTTCACATGTCCCCATGAATGTCCTCATTCTTATGCAGCCTCTTCAACTGCTTCTAGAAAGTTCTCTTGAACAAACATTCACAAAGCTTCTACCTGTTTCAACATCTCAAAATGAAGGTCACTGGGTCAAGAATGTCAAGAATTCACATTCGTGTATTAATATTCACTAGCTTAACCCATGCAGAGCATCTGTGTGCTAGTAGTTGATTGTTCCCTGCCACAGCTCCCACACCTCAGAGATCTCTCGACCCTCACCTGAGCCACGCTCCTGCTCCTCCTCCATCCTGTTGCTTCCACCCCCCTCACCCCTCATTTGGAGTCACTCCTCCATCCCGTTGCTCCATCCCACGCCTCTTGGTCGTGGCTGTGGCATTGCCAGTGCCCCCTAACCACAGCCTCCTAACTCCAGAGACCTCTCCACCCTCACCCGAGCCCTGATCATGTTCCTCCCCACAGGAGCAGCAGGAGCAGCAGTTGACTGGGCCCTTCCTCGCTGCCACTGATGCCATGACTGCTCATTCCCTTCTGGATGCAGACCGGTCCCCTTGCCAGTCTGCCTCCCTCTGCCAATGGTCTCGGTAGCCTCAAGCAGCAGCAGTGGTGGCGGCAGTTGACTGGTCCCTTCCTCACTGCTGCCTCCATGACTGCTCGTTCCCTCAGGCCACTGACAGGCCTGGGCCCATCCCTCACTCTTCCTTCTTTCTCTCTTCTTTTTATCTCTTTCTCTCTCCTCCACTTGCTCTTTCCCTCTGTCCTTCTTCCCCTCCATTCTCTCTCTTCCTTCCTGAGTTAACAGATCTTGTTTCCTCATCTAATTTGCACTGTAGCAGCCTCCTTCCCCAGAAGGGGCTCTTTCCTCCCTCATGACCCTTCTCTTCACAGACCACAGATAAATAGATATAGATAGGTTGTTCTCTCCTCTACAATCAAGCACATCTTCCAAGCAGTAACAGTTGCATTCCAACTGACCTTAACCATCACAGGTTCCTCCTTCATATCTGCATATGGAATCCCCACTGCCCAATCACCACAGTGCTTCTGCTCTGTTACCTCTGATTGGTAAAGCACTGTGTGGGCAGGGCTTGCCACGTACGTCCTTAGCCTTTTATATAGATACTAGTATTTTTAAGCCCGTTTAAATAACGGGCGCTAGTAGGGTTGTATAGACACGTTTGTAAGAGCCTACTTTCCATGTAACAGCTGTACTTGGGAACCTGGAGAGCTTCTTAAAACATGGGTCCATCTAGCTCCTATCAGGAGATGAGTGGGGGCCCTTTTCTGAGAGTACTGCCCCACTCTCGCTCCCTCCCCCCGCCCCTCTTGCCCTTCCCCCTCCCCCTGCCTCTCTTGCCCTCCCCCTCCCCCACTCCCTCCTGCTCTTCCCCCTCTCCCTACATTTTGAAAGTTCGACCGCCACCAGCGGGCCCAGTCTCCCCGCCGGCGGCCGCCAGTGGGCTCAGTTCCCCTGCCGCAGCCACTGCCGCCAACGGGCCCAGTCTCCCTGCCGCGGCTGCCTCTGCCCCCCCCCCCGCAGTCCTTGGCCCACCGCTCTCCTCAACATGGCCGCCTGGTGCCTGCAGCCGTATCTCCCTTGGACGTTCTGGGCATGCGCTGTGCGCATGCCCAAAAAGAACCGAGGGAGACACGGGCGCAGAGACACGGGCGGACACCCAAGCCTTTTATTATAGAGGATATATTTATAATCATTGGAGATTAATATGGGAGGGTCACAGAGGTGATCACAGAGCAAGCAGAGTTTGTGGGAAGCAAGGGCAGTGATGCCAGAGAACCTGGATTTCACAATGAAAGATTTATTATTTTTTTTATTTTTGGCAAAATGGAAAATATGAAGATCACTGCCTTAAGGACTGGGAACTTAAGAATCTGGGGGCTTGTCCACCAGGGGGCCATACATGAGATTATATATGGTTTAAAAGATGAGAGGATTCAGAAGGGCTTGAGGCAGAATGTTTTCCTCAGGAGGATCCAGAGAGCAGTTAAGACCTCTTGACAAACTTGCACCTGTGGAATTTCTACCTGGACATATCCCTCCCCAGCCCAATCTCAAACTGAAAAGCTAAAGCAAAGTGTGGAAGCATGGAACCTAATTTCTAAAGCCAGCATAATATACAGAATTGTAAGAAGTATTTACTTTGTTCAGATGGGTGCCTTAACTGGCAATTTCCACTCTTTTAAGAGCACAAGCACCTTAGTGCTCATCTTAAACTCAAGTTTTTTTAAATTACTGAATCTGAACTATATTGGTTCTATCATGCAAGTGATTACTGCAAGATAATCAAGAGCCAGCGTGGTGAAGTGGTTAGAGTGCTGGACTAGGACTGGGGAGACCCGAGTTCAAATCCCCATTCAGCCATGAAACTAGCTGGGTGACTCTGGGCCAGTCACTTCTCTCTCAGCCTAACCTACTTCACAGGGTTGTTGTGAAAGAGAAACTTAAGTATGTAGTACATCGCTCTGGTCTCCTTGGAGGAAGAGGGGGATATAAAACATAAAGAATAATACATAATAAAATAAATAAATTACTGAATCTGAACTATAATTCAGTAATTTTGATACCGAATCTGAGTTATATCGGCTTCTATCTACCAAAGTACAGAGAAGGTAATGTTCTTTACTTAGCTGGTAACTGAATTGTGTCTTCTTACTAGTGTGTCTTCTTACCAGGTTTTCCAGGGGATCGGGATAAGATACCCATCAACCATGAAGCCTTTCTGCTCATGGCTAACTCTCAGAATGACATGGAAGATTGGGTGAAAGCCATCCGGAGGATCATTTGTGCTCCCTCTGGTAGAGGTATTACTCATAGCCCTTATGCACATAACCTAAATCAATTCCCACATAAAAACCATATTTCTGTAAAATGTGTGTATGTATCACATTCTATAAATCACCGAGAGGCCTAGCTAAATGGAAGATGGTTTAGGTTTTCTTAAACCACAAGTTTATTTGATGGTTAAAAACTCTGCTGATTTGGCTGTCTCATTTTGGCTGAAACTCCACAAAGCAGGAAAACTGGAACCCAAGTCTGATGACTTCACAGACATGCCATTAACGATGCTATGCAATATTACAAATTGTGCTCAACAATAATGTGCGTTCCATGCACCCACACTTTTCCTTAGTCTTTGAGGCCCAGATCAAGGTGGAGACCATGGAGTGCCAGGCAACAGCAAAGATGCTCTATGTTGTCCATGGAGGGCAAGTTGTAAACAGGCACCATTTGTGGCATTGAACATCATTACCAATCATGTGGCACATCTGTTAAGGCATAAGGTTTCAATTTCCTGATTTGTGGAGCTTGAACCAAAATAAGATATCCTTAAATCTGGCCTTCAAATGGCAGGGTTCCCCTTCCTTATGGTTTCTACATGGGAGACCCCTGCTAACTGAGCAAAGAAACAAAAGTAGTGATTCTCTTATATTTAGCAGGTAGAGAGCAACTGGCTCTATCCAACCCAACACATCATCCCTCCAGTTACTGTTGCTGGTATCTGCTTTACGTTTCTTTTTACATTGTGAGCCCTTTGGGGACAGGGGGCCATCTTATTTATGTATTATTAATTTTTCTATGTAAACTGCGTTGAGAACTTTGGTTGAAGAGCAGTATATAAATATGCATAGTAGTAGTACGGTGTTGGCAATCCAATATTCTCCCCGATGTAATACTTAGTGCCAATTATGTACAACAATATCTTGGAGGGCATACATTGAATGCTGGGTGGCACTGTGGGGAGATGGCTCTCACACTGGAGATCTTCTTGCCAAAGTGGCTGCCACTTGAAAAATAGTGAAGATCTACTGATCTGTAGTTTTCCAAATGTAAAAACACATGCTTCCCCTCCATACAGGTCTGGGAGATAGGAAAGAAAAATTAGTGAACTGGGAATTGTGGGATGTTTAGCTTTGTGAATAGGCAGTAACTAAACTAAGGTTTACTAAGATTATCTCAGTTCTTTTTAGCCTACTTTAAAGAAAGTAAGCTTATGAGATCACCTGGCAGTGTGTGTGTGTGTGTGTGTGTGTGTGTGTCCCTCTATCAACTTTGCAATGCCTGGACCAATGTGAACCAAATCGGGTACAGTTGTAGGGACACATAGGGACACCTCAATAGCATAGCTTGTGATGATGTCATCCACCCCGATTCAAGGTGGGGGACACATAAATGTTTCAGGCGCAAGTGGGCTGACTTGTGAACCACCTAACCAATTTGAACCAAATTTGCTATAGCTGTAGAGACATATTGGGATGCCTTATTGGCATAGTTTATAAGGATGTCATCCACCCCAATTCAAGATGGTGGGTGCATTAATGTTTGAGGCACAAGTGAGCTAACTTGTGAACCACCTAACTAATTTGAACTAAATTTGGAACAGTTGTAAGGACACACAGGGACACCTCAACAGCGTAGTTTGTGATTATATCATGCGCTCCAGTTCAAGATGGCGGGTGTGTGGTGCAAATGGGCTACCATGAACTGCTTAACCAATTTGATCCAAATTTGCTACAGGTATTGGGACACATAGGGATGACTCAAGGGTATAGTTTGTAATTATGTCATCCACCCTGATTCAAGATGGTGAATGCATGAATGGTCGAGGCACAAGTGGACTAACTTGTGGACTGCCTAACTGATTTGAACCAAATCTGGTGTAAGTTTGGTAAAAGTTTCCAAAGTTGCAGTGAGTGACACCCCAACAGTATGGTTTGTGATAATGTTATCCACCCCATTTCAAGATGGTGGATGTGTGGATATTTAAAGCTGAAGTGGGCTAACTTGTGATGATGGTAACTATCAGTTAAGATTATAGTGAAAGGAAAGTAAGCAGAGTAGTTCTTACCAGAACAACTTGTTTTAAAATCTGTAATTAAAGTGGCCCACTCCATTGAAATCAATGGGAACTTCTTATTACAGAAGTCAAGTGCAGTTCTCCTGTCAGCATTCTGACAGGGGGGGATGGGCAGCAGGACACTCTCAACTGTGAGATAGTTTTGAGGATGGAGGGAGTCACTTTCTCATGATAGGCAAGAGGGGTAAAAAAAGGATGCTTCAATCCTGTGCAACTTAAGTAGAAGTAAGCCCTTGTGGACGCAAAGGGACTAAAACCAATATATACGGTATTTCACTTGTATCTACACAGCTGTGTGTGTGTGTGTGTGTGTGTGTGTGTGTGTGTGTGTGTGTGAGAGAGAGAGAGAGAGAGAGAGAGAGAGTGCTTTTGTATTGCATGTATATGCTCCATGCTTGTGTTTTTTCCTGTTTGTGTGTGAGTACTTTTGTGTGTTTCTGTGTGCATGCATTTTTGAATTCATTCTACACCTCCCCTACTTACTACCCACCTGTCCGTTCCATGTCTCCCCCACCCCCTGTTCCCCTAGAACACATATTCCATAACTAACAGATTAGTTATGCTGACTTGTAGTAGAATCCATTAGGCTGCTCCCCCTGCTGCTGTCAAGAGTTCTGGAAAATGTTTCAACATTCCACTTTTGTTGTCAGACAAGCCATGTTCTGTATGACCTGGTTACGTCACCATAACCTGCTCGCCATAGGCTTTCATGGAAGAGGAAAAGTTCAATACCTTTTGAACTGCTGCTTCAGACTTTATTAGATCAATAAAAGGCCTTCTTTCCAGACAAGTATATCATCATTATTTACACCAAAATGTGAAATAAATTGATATGCCTGGATAAGATTTGGGAAAGAATAGGTAAATGTATCAATTTTCAGCAGCTTTTAACTTGCTTTGGCAAACATTGTGGCAATGTTTATTGACCACTGTGAAATTAGGCACATTTGTAAATCTCATATAGTAGATTACACATGCCAAATTTTGAGTTATTGTCTCAACAATTGTCATATTTATAAACAATACAATTACAAGCCTATAATGGTGGGAACTTTTTTATGTTACTTGCCTTCACTAAAGTAGCACTTCTGTGCCCTGTTAATATTGGTTTTATCTATATTATAGTGTTCTTGTGTCTGTGAAGCCTCATCAGAAACAACTCATGTATGACCATGGCTACTTGCAGGGCTTTGTCTTTCAGCTGGGGAGGTAATGAAGAAGCAACCTAGAGCATAATCATGATATTTCCTTTCATGAAGGGTATATAAGAAAGCTGTGCTGTTTCCAGAGAGCACTTGGTGCAAAGTGAAGGGATCAGGTTCTCCATCCTCCCCTTTGTTGTATATCACTGAGATATGTCCTCCGCAATATGAAATACCTCCATGCAAGCAAAATACTTCCGTGCAAGGGAAACTCCTATTTCAGGCAGCACGGATATAGGAAATATGTTGAAAGGCATCATCTCGTACTGTGTGGGAGATGGCAATGGTAAACCCTTCCTGTATTCTACCAAATTCAACCACAGGGCTCTGTGGTTGCCAGGAGTTGACACCAAATTGATGGCCCACTTTACAAGCCTCAAATAGCGGTGGTGGTGGTGGAGGTGGTGGTGGTAGTAAAAAATTAATAATTTAATAAACTTTGTTAACTGCCCCATAACAAATTGTTCTCTGGGTGGCTTACAACACAACATTAAAATATGAGATTAAAACACACAACACATTAAATCATAACAGACCAAGGGGTGGGGGGAGAAAATACAAAGTACAACACAGAACAATTTAAAAGACATGGTTAAAATCAACTAAAACCGGATCAAATTTTTAAAATGTAAAAGGCCTGAGGTCTTCACTTGGCATCTAAAGGAACAAAGTGATAAAGCCTGGCGAACCTCACTGAGGTTCTTTATTTATGGAAATAAACAGGGGTACTTGGCGGACGGCCTCCAAAGAAGATCTTAAGGTTCAGGTTGGGACATATGTGGCAAGGCACTCTCTCAAGTAACTTAGTTCCAAGCCATTTAGGGCTTTAAAACTAGCACGTTGAATTGGGCCTGGAAATAAACTGGGAACCAGTGCAGCTGATGAAGTAGCACTGATCCACAGCTTCACATTCGTGTACTGGGGGGGGGGGGGGCAAAAGCAATGCCCAACACCATGACATCTGAAGCAATTGGTCCTGATGAGGATTCATGAACATCCCTGCTAAACAGCACCATAAGCATGCAAGATATGAACGTACGAACAGCCCAGCTGCATCAGTCTGAAGGCCTATCTAACCCAGCATCTGATTTCACATAGTGTGGCCCACCAGATGGCTCTGGCAAGCCCACAGGCTAGATTTGAGAGTATGCCCTCTCTCCTGCTGTTGCTCCCCTGGAACTGGTATTTAGAGGCATCTTGCCTCTTAGGCTGGAGGTGGCCTATAGCCCTCAGATTAGTAGCATTGATAGTAGGGATGTGTACGGAACTGGTTCAGAGGCCTTTTATGGGCCTCCAAACTGGTTTGATCAGCCAGCGGTTCCACCGGTTCAAAGGTGGGGGGCATTGCTTTAAGGGCGGGGGAGGTTGCACTTACCCCTCCCTCCGCTTCCCCCCCACTGGTGTTCAATTTGTAAAGTCCCCGTTGGGGTAGCAGCATGCCTCCCTGCCGCTCCGTGCCCTCTTTGGCTGGAAGTGCTGGGCGTGTGTGAGCACACCAGGTGCAGGCGCACATGCATGTCAGGCTCGTACGCACGCATGCCCAGTGTGCGCAGGCACACCCAGCACTTGAAGCTACTTCCAGCGAAAGAGGGCATGGGGCGGGAGGGAGGTATGCTGCCACCGCAACAGGGACTTTACAAACAGAGCACCAGTGGGGGGGGGGGCAGAGGGAGGGGTAAGTGCACCCTCCCTCACCCTTAAAGCTATGCCCCCCTGCCTTCTAACTGGCCCCTACCTGTTCCATGCACATCTCTAATTGATAAACTATAGATTTGTCCTCCGTGTACTTATCTAAGCCCTTTTTAAAGCTGGTGGTTGTCACCACCTCTTGTGGCAGAGAATTCCATAGATTAATAATGTGTTGTGTGAACCTCTGCTAACTTGGCAAAGAGGCACCTTTTAAATGTGGTGATTCTCTTTATTTAGCAGGAGGAGAGTAATTGGCCCTATTCACCCCCAGCACAGTACCTCCAGTGACTGCTGCTGGTGTCTATTTTATGATTCTTTTTAGATTGTGAGCCTTTTGAGGACAGGGAACCATCTTATTTATTTATTATTTCTCTATGTAAACTGCTTTGGAAACTTTTGTTGAAAAGCGGTATATAAATTTTTGTTGTTGTTGTTAGAAAAGTACTTCCTTTTGTTGGTTCTAAATTTCTTGGCAAT